>NW_027309896.1:321688-643376 GCF_047496795.1 Chiloscyllium punctatum | reverse complement strand
CGCCCTCTGTTTCTCGCCCCCTGTTTCAGCCCCTGTGTTTCAGCCCCTCGGTTTCTCGCCCTCTGTTTCAGACCCTCTGTTTCAGCCCCTCTGTTTCTCGCCCTCTGTTTCAGCCCCTCTGTTTCTCGCCCTCTGTTTCAGCCCCTCTGTTTCAGCCCCTCTGTTCAGCCCCTCGGTTTCTCGCCCTCTGTTTCAGCCCCTCGCTTTCTCGCCCTCTGTTTCAGCCCCTCTGTTTCAGCCCCTCTGTTTCAGCCCCTCTGTTTCTCGCCCTCTGTTTCAGCCCCTCTGTTTCAGCCCCTCTGTTTCTCGCCCTCTGTTTCAGCCCCTCTGTTTCTCACCCTCTGTTTCAGCCCCTCTGTTTCTCGCCCCCTGTTTCAGCCCCTCTGTTTCAGCCCCTCTGTTTCTCGCCCTCTGTTTCAGCCCCTCTGTTTCTCGCCCTCTGTTTCTCGCCCTCTGTTTCAGCCCCTCTGTTTCAGCCCCTCTGTTCCAGCCCCTCTGTTTCAGCCCCTCTGTTTCAGCCCCGCTGTTTCTAGCCCTCTGTTTCAGCCCCTCTGTTTCAGCCCCTCTATTTCAGCCCCTCTGTTTCTCGCCCTCTGTTTCTCGCCCTCTGTTTCAGCCCCTCTGTTTCAGCCCCTCTGTTTCTCGCCCCCTGTTTCAGCCCCTCTGTGTCAGCCCCTCTGTTTCAGCCCCTCTGTTTCAGCCCCTCTGTTTCTCGCCCTCTGTTTCAGCACCTCTGTTTCTCGCCCCCTGTTTCAACCCGTCTGTTTCAGCCCCTCTGTTTCTCGCCATCTGTTTCAGCCCCTCTGTTTCTCGCCCTCTGTTTCTCGCCCTCTGTTTCAGCCCCTCTGTTTCAGCCCCTCTGTTTCAGCCCCTCGGTTTCTCGCCCTCTGTTTCAGCCCCTCTGTTTCTCGCCCTCTGTTTCAGCCCTTCTGTTTCAGCCCCTCTGTTTCAGCCCCTCTGTTTCTCGCCCTCTGTTTCTCGCCCTCTGTTTCTCGCCTTCTGTTTCTGCCCCTCTGTTTCAGCACCTCTGTTTCATCCCCTCTGTTTCAGCTCTCGGTTTCTCGCCCTCTGTTTCAGCCCCTCTGTTTCTCGCCCTCTGTTTCAGCCCCTCTGTTTCTCGCCCTCTGTTTCAGCCCCTCTGTTTCAGCCTCTCTGTTTCAGCCGCACTGTTTCAGCCCCTCTGTTTCTCGCCCCCTGCTTCAGCCCCTCTGTTTCAGCCCCTCTGTTTCTCGCCCTCTGTTTCAACCCCTCGGTTTCTCGCCCTCTGTTTCAGCCCCTCTGTTTCAGCCCCTCTGTTTCAGCCCCTCTGTTTCTCACCCTCTGTTTCAGCCCCTCGGTTTCTCGCCCTCTTTTTCAGCCCCTCTGTTTCAGCCCCTCTGTTTCAGCCCCTCTGTTTCTCGCCCCCTGTTTCAGCCCCTCTGTTTCAGACCCTCTGTTTCAGCCCCTCTGTTTCAACCCCTTCTGTCTCTCGCCCTCAGTTTCAGCCCCTCTGTTTCTCGCCCCCTGTTTCAGCACCTCTGTTTCAGCCCTTCTGTTTCTCGCCCTCTGTTTCAGCCCCTCTGTTTCAGCCCCTCTGTTTCTCGCCCTCTGTTTCAGCCCCTCTGTGTCAGCCCCTCTGTTTCAGCCCCTCTGTTTCAGCCCCTCTGTTTCTCGCCCTCTGTTTCAGCACCTCTGTTTCTCGCCCCCTGTTTCAGCCCCTCTGTTACAGCCCCTCTGTTTCAGCCCCTCTGTTTCAGCCCCTCTGTTTCTCGCCCCCTGTTTCAGCCCCTCTGTTTCAGCCCCTCTGTTTCAGCCCCTCTGTTTCTCGCCCTCTGTTTCAGCCCCTCTGTTTCTCGCCCACTGTTTCAGCCCCTCTGTTTCAGCCCCTATGTTTCTCGCCCTCTGTTTCAGCCCTTCTGTTTCTCGCCCTCTGATTTTCGCCCTCAGTTTCAGCCCCTCTGTTTCAGCCCCTCTATTTCAGCCACTCTGTTTCAGCACCTCGGTTTCTCGCCCTCTGTTTCAGCCCCTCTGTTTCTCGCCCCCTGTTTCTCGCCCTCTGTTTGAGCCCCTCTGTTTCTCGCCCTCTGTTTCAGCCCCTCTGTTTCTCACCCTCTGTTTCAGCCCCTCTGTTTCAGCCCCTCTGTTTCTCGCCCTCTGTTTCAGCCCCTCGGATTCTCGCCCTCTGTTTCAGCCCCTCTGTTTCAGCCCCTCTGTTTCTCGCCCTCTGTTTCAGCCCCTCTGTTTCAGCCCCTCTGTTTCAGCCCCTCTGTTTCTCGCCCTCTGTTTCAGCCCCTCTGTTTCAGCCCCTCTTTTTCTCGCCCTCTCTTTCAGCCCCTCTGTTTCTCGCCCTCTGTTTCAGCCCCTCTGTTTCAGCCCCTCGGTTTCTCGCCCTCTTTTTCAGCCCCTCTGTTTCAGCCCCTCTGTTTCAGCCCCTCTGTTTCTCGCCCCCTGTTTCAGCCCCTCTGTTTCAGACCCTCTGTTTCAGCCCCTCTGTTTCACCCCTTCTGTCTCTCGCCCTCAGTTTCAGCCCCTCTGTTTCTCGCCCCCTGTTTCAGCCCCTCTGTTTCAGCCCTTCTGTTTCTCGCCCTCTGTTTCAGCCCCTCTGTTTCAGCCCCTCTGTTTCTCGCCCTCTGTTTCAGCCCCTCTGTGTCAGCCCCTCTGTTTCAGCCCCTCTGTTTCAGCCCCTCTGTTTCTCGCCCTCTGTTTCAGCACCTCTGTTTCTCGCCCCCTGTTTCAGCCCCTCTGTTACAGCCCCTCTGTTTCAGCCCCTCTGTTTCAGCCCCTCTGTTTCTCGCCCCCTGTTTCAGCCCCTCTGTTTCAGCCCCTCTGTTTCAGCCCCTCTGTTTCTCGCACTCTGTTTCAGCCCCTCTGTTTCTCGCCCACTGTTTCAGCCCCTCTGTTTCAGCCCCTATGTTTCTCGCCCTCTGTTTCAGCCCTTCTGTTTCTCGCCCTCTGATTTTCGCCCTCAGTTTCAGCCCCTCTGTTTCAGCCCCTCTATTTCAGCCCCTCTTTTTCTCGCCCTCTCTTTCAGCCCCTCTGTTTCTCGCCCTCTGTTTCAGCCCCTCTGTTTCAGCACCTCGGTTTCTCGCCCTCTGTTTCAGCCCCTCTGTTTCTCGCCCCCTGTTTCTCGCCCTCTGTTTCAGCCCCTCTGTTTCTCGCCCTCTGTTTCAGCCCCTCTGTTTCTCACCCTCTGTTTCAGCCCCTCTGTTTCAGCCCCTCTGTTTCTCGCCCTCTGTTTCAGCCCCTCGGATTCTCGCCCTCTGTTTCAGCCCCTCTGTTTCAGCCCCTCTGTTTCTCGCCCTCTGTTTCAGCCCCTCTGTTTCAGCCCCTCTGTTTCAGCCCCTCTGTTTCTCGCCCTCTGTTTCAGCCCCTCTGTTTCAGCCCATCTTTTTTCTCGCCCTCTCTTTCAGCCCCTCTGTTTCTCGCCCTCTGTTTCAGCCCCTCTGTTTCAGCCCCTCTTTTTCTCGCCCTCTGTTTCAGCCCCACTGTTTCAGCCCCTCTGTTTCTCGCCCTCTGTTTCAGCCCCTCTGTTTCAGCCCCTCTTTTTCTCGCCCTCTGTTTCAGCCCCTCTGTTTCAGCCCCTCTGTTTCAGCCCCTCTGTTTCTCGCCCTCTGTTTCAGCCCCTCGGTTTCTCGCCCTCTGTTTCAGCGCCTCTGTTTCAGCCCCTCTGTTTCAGCCCCTCTGTTTCAGCCCCTCTGTCTCTCGCCCTCTGTTTCAGCCCCTCTGTTTCTCGCTCCCTGTTTCAGCCCCTCTGATTCAGCCCCTCTGTTTCAGCCCCTCTGTTTCAGCCCCTCTGTTTCTCGCCCTCTGTTTCAGCACCTCTGTTTCTCGCCCCCTGTTTCAACCCCTCTGTTTCAGCCCCTCTGTTTCTCGCCATCTGTTTCAGCCCCTCTGTTTCTCGCCCTCTGTTTCTCGCCCTCTGTTTCAGCCCCTCTGTTTCAGCCCCTCTGTTTCAGCCCCTCTGTTTCTCGCCCTCTGTTTCTCGCCCTCTGTTTCAGCCCTTCTGTTTCAGCCCCTCTGTTTCAGCCCCTCTGTTTCTCGCACTCTGTTTCTCGCCCTCTGTTTCTCGCCTTCTGTTTCTGCCCCTCTGTTTCAGCACCTCTGTTTCATCCCCTCTGTTTCAGCCCCTCGGTTTCTCGCCCTCTGTTTCAGCCCCTCTGTTTCTCGCCCTCTGTTTCAGCCCCTCTGTTTCTCGCCCTCTGTTTCAGCCCCTCTGTTTCAGCCTCTCTGTTTCAGCCGCACTGTTTCAGCCCCTCTGTTTCTCGCCCCCTGCTTCAGCCCCTCTGTTTCAGCCCCTCTGTTTCTCGCCCCCTGTTTCAGCCCCTCTGTTTCAGACCCTCTGTTTCAGCCCCTCTGTTTCACCCCTTCTGTCTCTCGCCCTCAGTTTCAGCCCCTCTGTTTCTCGCCCCCTGTTTCAGCCCCTCTGTTTCAGCCCTTCTGTTTCTCGCCCTCTGTTTCAGCCCCTCTGTTTCAGCCCCTCTGTTTCAGCCCCTCTGTTTCTCGCCCCCTGTTTCAGCCCCTCTGTTTCAGCCCCTCTGTTTCTCGCCCTCTGTTTCAGCCCCTCTTTTTCAGCCCCTCTGTTTCAGCCCCTCTGTTTCAGCCCCTCTGTTTCTCGCCCCCTGTTTCAGCCCCTCTGTTTCAGCCCCTCGGTTTCTCGCCCTCTGTTTCAGCCCCTCTGTTTCAGCCCCTCTGTTTCAGCCCCTCTGTTTCTCGCCCTCTGTTTCAGACCCTCTGTTTCAGCCCCTCTGTTTCACCCCTTCTGTCTCTCGCCCTCAGTTTCAGCCCCTCTGTTTCTCGCCCCCTGTTTCAGCCCCTCTGTTTCAGCCCTTCTGTTTCTCGCCCTCTGTTTCAGCCCCTCTGTTTCAGCCCCTCTGTTTCTCGCCCTCTGTTTCAGCCCCTCTGTGTCAGCCCCTCTGTTTCAGCCCCTCTGTTTCAGCCCCTCTGTTTCTCGCCCTCTGTTTCAGCACCTCTGTTTCTCGCCCCCTGTTTCAGCCCCTCTGTTTCAGCCCCTCTGTTTCAGCCCCTCTGTTTCAGCCCCTCTGTTTCTCGCCCCCTGTTTCAGCCCCTCTGTTTCAGCCCCTCTGTTTCAGCCCCTCTGTTTCTCGCCCTCTGTTTCAGCCCCTCTGTTTCTCGCCCACTGTTTCAGCCCGTCTGTTTCAGCCCCTATGTTTCTCGCCCTCTGTTTCAGCCCTTCTGTTTCTCGCCCTCTGATTTTCGCCCTCAGTTTCAGCCCCTCTGTTTCAGCCCCTCTATTTCAGCCACTCTGTTTCAGCACCTCGGTTTCTCGCCCTCTGTTTCAGCCCCTCTGTTTCTCGCCCCCTGTTTCTCGCCCTCTGTTTCAGCCCCTCTGTTTCTCGCCCTCTGTTTCAGCCCCTCTGTTTCTCACCCTCTGTTTCAGCCCCTCTGTTTCAGCCCCTCTGTTTCTCGCCCTCTGTTTCAGCCCCTCGGATTCTCGCCCTCTGTTTCAGCCCCTCTGTTTCAGCCCCTCTGTTTCTCGCCCTCTGTTTCAGCCCCTCTGTTTCAGCCCCTCTGTTTCAGCCCCTCTGTTTCTCGCCCTCTGTTTCAGCCCCTCTGTTTCAGCCCCTCTTTTTCTCGCCCTCTCTTTCAGCCCCTCTGTTTCTCGCCCTCTGTTTCAGCCCCTCTGTTTCAGCCCCTCTTTTTCTCGCTCTCTGTTTCAGCCCCACTGTTTCAGCCCCTCTGTTTCTCGCCCTCTGTTTCAGCCCCTCTGTTTCAGCCCCTCTTTTTCTCGCCCTCTGTTTCAGCCCCTCTGTTTCAGCCCCTCTGTTTCAGCCCCTCTGTTTCTCGCCCTCTGTTTCAGCCCCTCGGTTTCTCGCCCTCTGTTTCAGCGCCTCTGTTTCAGCCCCTCTGTTTCAGCCCCTCTGTTTCAGCCCCTCTGTCTCTCGCCCTCTGTTTCAGCCCCTCTGTTTCTCGCTCCCTGTTTCAGCCCCTCTGATTCAGCCCCTCTGTTTCTCGCCCCCTGTTTCAGCCCCTCTGTTTAAGCCCCTCTGTTTCTCGCCCTCTGTTACAACCCCTCGGTTTCTCGCCCTCTGTTTTAGCCCCTCTCTTTCAGCCCCTCTGTTTCAGCCCCTCTGTTTCAGCCCCTCTGTTTCTCACCCTCTGTTTCAGCCCCTCGGTTTCTCGCCCTCTGTTTCAGCCCCTCTGTTTCAGCCCCTCTGATTCAGCCCCTCTGTTTCTCGCCCCCTGTTTCAGCCCCTCTGTTTCAGCCCTTCTGTTTCTCGCCCTCTGTTTCAGCCCCTCTGTTTCAGCCCCTCTGTTTCTCGCCCCCCGTTTCAGCCCCTCTGTTTCAGCCCCTCTGTTTCAGCCCCTCTGTTTCTCGCCCTCTGTTTTAGCCCCTCTGTTTCTCGCCCCCTGTTTCAGCCCCTCTGTTTCTCGCCCTCTGTTTCAGCCCCTCTGTTTCTCGCCCTCTGTTTCTCGCCCTCTGTTTCAGCCCCTCTATTTCAGCCCCTCTGTTTCAGCCACTCTGTTTCAGCCCCTCTGTTTCTCGCCCTCTGTTTCAGCCCCTCTGTTTTTCGCCCTCTGTTTCAGCTCTTCTGTTTCAGCCCCTCTGTTTCAGCCCCTCTGTTTCTCGCCCTCTGTTTCTCGCCCTCTGTTTCTCGCCTTCTGTTTCAGCCCCTCTGTTTCAGCACCTCTGTATCAGCCCCTCTTTTTCAGCCCCTCGGTTTTTCGCCCTCTGTTTCAGCCCCTCTGTTTCTCGCCCTCTTTTTCAGCCCCTCGGTTTCTCGCCCTCTGTTTCAGCCCCTCTGTTTCTCGCCCTCTGTTTCAGCCCCTCTGTTTCAGCCCCTCTGTTTCAGCCCCTCTGTTTCTCGCCCCCTGTTTCAGCCCCTCTGTTTCAGCCCCTCTGTTTCTCGCCCCCTGTTTCAGCCCCTCTGTTTCAGCCCCTCTGTTTCTCGCCCTCTGTTTCAACCCCTCGGTTTCTCGCCCTCTGTTTTAGCCCCTCTGTTTAAGCCCCTCTGTTTCAGCCCCTCTGTTTCAGCCCCTCTGTTTCTCACCCTCTGTTTCAGCCCCTCGGTTTCTCACCCTCTTTTTCAGCCCCTCTGTTTCAGCCCCTCTGTTTCAGCCCCTCTGTTTCAGCCCCTCTTTTTCTCGCCCTCTGTTTCAGCCCCACTGTTTCAGCCCCTCTGTTTCTCGCCCTCTGTTTCAGCCCCTCTGTTTCAGCCCCTCTTTTTCTCGCCCTCTCTTTCAGCCCCTCTGTTTCAGCCCCTCTGTTTCAGCCCCTCTGTTTCTCGCCCTCTGTTTCAGCCCCTCGGTTTCTCGCCCTCTGTTTCAGCGCCTCTGTTTCAGCGCCTCTGTTTCAGCCCCTCTGTTTCAGCCCCTCTGTCTCTCGCCCTCTGTTTCAGCCCCTCTGTTTCTCGCTCCCTGTTTCAGCCCCTCTGATTCAGCCCCTCTGTTTCTCGCCCCCTGTTTCAGCCCCTCTGTTTCAGCCCCTCTGTTTCTCACCCTCTGTTTCAACCCCTCGGTTTCTCGCCCTCTGTTTTAGCCCCTCTGTTTCAGCCCCTCTGTTTCAGCCCCTCTGTTTCAGCCCCTCTGTTTCTCGCCCCCTGTTTCAGCCCCTCTGTTTCAGCCCCTCTGTTTCAGCCCCTCTGTTTCTCGCCCTCTGTTTCAGCCCCTCTGTTTCTCGCCCACTGTTTCAGCCCGTCTGTTTCAGCCCCTATGTTTCTCGCCCTCTGTTTCAGCCCTTCTGTTTCTCGCCCTCTGATTTTCGCCCTCAGTTTCAGCCCCTCTGTTTCAGCCCCTCTATTTCAGCCACTCTGTTTCAGCACCTCGGTTTCTCGCCCTCTGTTTCAGCCCCTCTGTTTCTCGCCCCCTATTTCTCGCCCTCTGTTTCAGCCCCTCTGTTTCTCGCCCTCTGTTTCAGCCCCTCTGTTTCTCACCCTCTGTTTCAGCCCCTCTGTTTCAGCCCCTCTGTTTCTCGCCCTCTGTTTCAGCCCCTCGGATTCTCGCCCTCTGTTTCAGCCCCTCTGTTTCAGCCCCTCTGTTTCTCGCCCTCTGTTTCAGACCCTCTGTTTCAGCCCCTCTGTTTCAGCCCCTCTGTTTCTCGCCCTCTGTTTCAGCCCCTCTGTTTCAGCCCCTCTTTTTCTCGCCCTCTCTTTCAGCCCCTCTGTTTCTCGCCCTCTGTTTCAGCCCCTCTGTTTCAGCCCCTCTTTTTCTCGCTCTCTGTTTCAGCCCCACTGTTTCAGCCCCTCTGTTTCTCGCCCTCTGTTTCAGCCCCTCTGTTTCAGCCCCTCTTTTTCTCGCCCTCTGTTTCAGCCCCTCTGTTTCAGCCCCTCTGTTTCAGCCCCTCTGTTTCTCGCCCTCTGTTTCAGCCCCTCGGTTTCTCGCCCTCTGTTTCAGCGCCTCTGTTTCAGCCCCTCTGTTTCAGCCCCTCTGTTTCAGCCCCTCTGTCTCTCGCCCTCTGTTTCAGCCCCTCTGTTTCTCGCTCCCTGTTTCAGCCCCTCTGATTCAGCCCCTCTGTTTCTCGCCCCCTGTTTCAGCCCCTCTGTTTAAGCCCCTCTGTTTCTCGCCCTCTGTTACAACCCCTCGGTTTCTCGCCCTCTGTTTTAGCCCCTCTCTTTCAGCCCCTCTGTTTCAGCCCCTCTGTTTCAGCCCCTCTGTTTCTCACCCTCTGTTTCAGCCCCTCGGTTTCTCGCCCTCTGTTTCAGCCCCTCTGTTTCAGCCCCTCTGATTCAGCCCCTCTGTTTCTCGCCCCCTGTTTCAGCCCCTCTGTTTCAGCCCTTCTGTTTCTCGCCCTCTGTTTCAGCCCCTCTGTTTCAGCCCCTCTGTTTCTCGCCCCCCGTTTCAGCCCCTCTGTTTCAGCCCCTCTGTTTCAGCCCCTCTGTTTCTCGCCCTCTGTTTTAGCCCCTCTGTTTCTCGCCCCCTGTTTCAGCCCCTCTGTTTCTCGCCCTCTGTTTCAGCCCCTCTGTTTCTCGCCCTCTGTTTCTCGCCCTCTGTTTCAGCCCCTCTATTTCAGCCCCTCTGTTTCAGCCACTCTGTTTCAGCCCCTCTGTTTCTCGCCCTCTGTTTCAGCCCCTCTGTTTTTCGCCCTCTGTTTCAGCTCTTCTGTTTCAGCCCCTCTGTTTCAGCCCCTCTGTTTCTCGCCCTCTGTTTCTCGCCCTCTGTTTCTCGCCTTCTGTTTCAGCCCCTCTGTTTCAGCACCTCTGTATCAGCCCCTCTTTTTCAGCCCCTCGGTTTTTCGCCCTCTGTTTCAGCCCCTCTGTTTCTCGCCCTCTTTTTCAGCCCCTCGGTTTCTCGCCCTCTGTTTCAGCCCCTCTGTTTCTCGCCCTCTGTTTCAGCCCCTCTGTTTCAGCCCCTCTGTTTCAGCCCCTCTGTTTCTCGCCCCCTGTTTCAGCCCCTCTGTTTCAGCCCCTCTGTTTCTCGCCCCCTGTTTCAGCCCCTCTGTTTCAGCCCCTCTGTTTCTCGCCCTCTGTTTCAACCCCTCGGTTTCTCGCCCTCTGTTTTAGCCCCTCTGTTTAAGCCCCTCTGTTTCAGCCCCTCTGTTTCAGCCCCTCTGTTTCTCACCCTCTGTTTCAGCCCCTCGGTTTCTCACCCTCTTTTTCAGCCCCTCTGTTTCAGCCCCTCTGTTTCAGCCCCTCTGTTTCAGCCCCTCTTTTTCTCGCCCTCTGTTTCAGCCCCACTGTTTCAGCCCCTCTGTTTCTCGCCCTCTGTTTCAGCCCCTCTGTTTCAGCCCCTCTTTTTCTCGCCCTCTCTTTCAGCCCCTCTGTTTCAGCCCCTCTGTTTCAGCCCCTCTGTTTCTCGCCCTCTGTTTCAGCCCCTCGGTTTCTCGCCCTCTGTTTCAGCGCCTCTGTTTCAGCGCCTCTGTTTCAGCCCCTCTGTTTCAGCCCCTCTGTCTCTCGCCCTCTGTTTCAGCCCCTCTGTTTCTCGCTCCCTGTTTCAGCCCCTCTGATTCAGCCCCTCTGTTTCTCGCCCCCTGTTTCAGCCCCTCTGTTTCAGCCCTTCTGTTTCTCACCCTCTGTTTCAACCCCTCGGTTTCTCGCCCTCTGTTTTAGCCCCTCTGTTTCAGCCCCTCTGTTTCAGCACCTCTGTTTCAGCCCCTCTGTTTCTCACCCTCTGTTTCAGCCCCTCGGTTTCTCGCCCTCTGTTTCAGCCCCTCTGTTTCAGCCCCTCTGATTCAGCCCCTCTCTTTCTCGCCCCCTGTTTCAGCCCCTCTGTTTCAGCCCCTCTGTTTCAGCCCCTCTGTTTCTCGCCCTCTGTTTCAGCCCCTCTGTTTCTCGCCCCCTGTTTCAGCCCCTCTGTTTCAGCCCCTCTGTTTCTCGCCCTCTGTTTCAGCCCCTCTGTTTCTCGCCCTCTGTTTCTCGCCCTCTGTTTCAGCCCCTCTATTTCAGCCCCTCTGTTTCAGCCACTCTGTTTCAGCCCCTCGGTTTCTCGCCCTCTGTTTCAGCCCCTCTGTTTCTCGCCCTCTGTTTCTCGCCCTCTGTTTCTCGCCTTCTGTTTCAGCCCCTCTGTTTCAGCACCTCTGTATCAGCCCCTCTTTTCAGCCCCTCGGTTTCTCGCCCTCTGTTTCAGCCCCTCTGTTTCTCGCCCTCTGTTTCAGACCCTCTGTTTCAGCCCCTCTGTTTCAGCCCCTCTGTTTCTCGCCCCCTGTTTCAGCCCCTCTGTTTCAGCCCCTCTGTTTCAGCCCCTCTGTTTCAGCCCCTCTGTTTCTAGCCCTCTGTTTCAGCCCCTCTGTTTCTCGCCCTCTGTTTCTCGCCCCCTGTTTCAGCCCCTCTGTTTCAGCCCCTCGGTTTCTCGCCCTCTGTTTCAGCCCCTCTGTTTCTCGCCCTCTGTTTCAGCCCCTCTATTTCAGCCCCTCTGTTTCAGCCCCTCTATTTCAGCCCCTCTGTTTCAGCCACTCTGTTTCAGCCCCTCGGTTTCTCGCCCTCTGTTTCAGTCCCTCTGTTTCTCGCCCTCTGTTTCAGCCCCTCTATTTCAGCCCCTCTGTTTCAGCCCCTCTTTTTCAGCCCCTCGGTTTCTCGCCCTCTGTTTCAGCCCCTCTGTTTCTCGCCCTCTTTTTCAGCCCCTCTGTCTCTCGCCCTCTGTTTCAGCCCCTCTGTTTCTCGCCCTCTGTTTCAGCCCCTCTGTTTCAGCCCCTCTGTTTCAGCCCCTCTGTTTCAGCCCCTCTGTTTCTCGCCCCCTGTTTCAGCCCCTCTGATTCAGCCCCTCTGTTTCTCGCCCTCTGTTTCAACCCCTCGGTTTCTCGCCCCCTGTTTCATCCCTCTGTTTCAGCCCCTCTGTTTCTCGCCCTCTGTTTCAACCCCTCGGTTTCTCGCCCTCTGTTTTAGCCCCTCTGTTTAAGCCCCTCTGTTTCAGCCCCTCTGTTTCAGCCCCTCTGTTTCTCACCCTCTGTTTCAGCCCCTCGGTTTCTCGCCCTCTTTTTCAGCCCCTCTGTTTCAGCACCTCTGTTTCAGCCCCTCTGTTTCTCGCCCCCTGTTTCAGCCCCTCTGTTTCAGCCCCTCTGTTTCCGCCCCTCTGTTTCAGCCCTTTGGTTTCTCGCCCTCTGTTTCAGCCCCTCTGTTTCTCGCCCCCTGTTTCAGCCCCTCTGTTTCAGCCCCTCTGTTTCAGCCCCTCTGTTTCAGCCCTTCTGTTTCTCGCCCTCTGTTTCAGCCCCTCTGTTTCAGCCCCTCTGTTTCTCGCCCCCTGTTTCAGCCCCTCTGTTTCAGCCCCTCTGTTTCAGCCCCTCAGTTTCAGCCCCTCTGTTTCTCGGCCTCTGTTTCTCGCCCCCTGTATCAGCCCCTCTGTTTCAGCCCCTCTGTTTCTCGCCCTCTGTTTCAGCCCCTCTGTTTCTCGCCCTCTGTTTCAGCCCCTCTGTTTCAGCCCTTCTGTTTCAGCCCCTCTGTTTCAGCCCCTCTTTTTCTCGCCCTCTCTTTCAGCCCCTCTGTTTCTGCCTCTCTGTTTCAGCCCCTATGTTTCAGCCCCTATTTTTCTCGCCCTCTGTTTCAGCCCCACTGTTTCAGCCCCTCTGTTTCTCGCCCTCTGTTTCAGCCCCTCTGTTTCAGCCCCTCTTTTTCTCGCCCTCTGTTTCAGCCCCTCTGTTTCAGCCCCTCTGTTTCAGCCCCTCTGTTTCTCGCCCTCTGTTTCAGCCCCTCGGTTTCTCGCCCTCTGTTTCAGCGCCTCTGTTTCAGCCCCTCTCTTTCAGCCCCTCTGTTTCAGCCCCTCTGTCTCTCGCCCTCTGTTTCAGCACCTCTGTTTCTCGCTCCCTGTTTCAGCCCCTCTGATTCAGCCCCTCTGTTTCTCGCCCCCTGTTTCAGCCCCTCTGTTTCAGCCCCTCTGTTTCTCGCCCTCTGTTTTAACCCCTCGGTTTCTCGCCCTCTGTTTTAGCCCCTCTGTTTCAGCCCCTCTGTTTCAGCCCCTCTGTTTCAGCCCCTCGGTTTCTCGCCCTCTGTTTCAGCCCCTCTGTTTCAGCCCCTCTGATTCAGCCCCTCTGTTTCTCGCCCCTGTTTCAACCCCTCTGTTTCAGCCCTTCTGTTTCTCGCCCTCTGTTTCAGCCCCTCTGTTTCAGCCCCTCTGTTTCTCGCCCCCTGTTTCAGCCCCTCTGTTTCAGCCCCTCTGTTTCAGCCCCTCTGTTTCAGCCCCTCTGTTTCTCGCCCTCTGTTTCAGCCCCCCTGTTTCTCGCCCCCTGTTTCAGCCCCTCTGTTTCAGCCCCTCTGTTTCTCGCCCTCTGTTTCAGCCCCTCTGTTTCTCGCCCACTGTTTCTCGCCCTCTGTTTCAGCCCCTCTATTTCAGCCCCTCTGTTTCAGCCACTCTGTTTCAGCCCCTAGGTTTCTCGCCCTCTGTTTCAGCCCCTCTGTTTCTCGCCCTCTGTTTCAGCCCCTCTGTTTCAGCCCCTCTGTTTCTCGCCCTCTGTTTCAGCCCCTCTGTTTCAGCCCCTCTGATTCAGCCCCTCTGTTTCTCGCCCCTGTTTCAACCCCTCTGTTTCAGCACTTCTGTTTCTCGCCCTCTGTTTCAGCCCGTCTGTTTCAGCCCCTTTGTTTCTCGCCCCCTGTTTCAGCCCCTCTGTTTCAGCCCCTCTGTTTCAGCCCCTCTGTTTCAGCCCCTCTGTTTCAGCCCCTCTGTTTCTCGCCCCCTGTTTCAGCCCCTCTGTTTCAGCCCCTCTGTTTCAGCCCCTCTGTTTCAGCCCCTCTGTTTCTCGCCCTCTGTTTCTCGCCCTCTGTTTCAGCCCCTCTATTTCAGCCCCTCTGTTTCAGCCACTCTGTTTCAGCCCCTCGGTTTCTCTCCCTCTGTTTCAGCCCCTCTGTTTCTCGCCCTCTGTTTCAGCCCCTCTGTTTCAGCCCCTCTGTTTCTCGCCCTCTGTTTCTCGCCTTCT
The DNA here is from genome assembly GCF_047496795.1 of Chiloscyllium punctatum. Taxonomy (NCBI): domain Eukaryota; kingdom Metazoa; phylum Chordata; class Chondrichthyes; order Orectolobiformes; family Hemiscylliidae; genus Chiloscyllium; species Chiloscyllium punctatum. Next base: position 630,100 of record NW_027309896.1, on the reverse strand, counting down.
GTTTCAGCCCCTCTGTTTCAGCACCTCTGTTTCAGCCCCTCTTTTTCAGCCCCTCGGTTTCTCGCCCTCTGTTTCAGCCCCTCTGTTTCTCGCCCTCTTTTTCAGCCCCTCTGTTTCTCGCCCTCTGTTTCAGCCCCTCTGTTTCTCGCCCTCTGTTTCAGCCCCTCTGTTTCAGCCCCTCTGTTTCAGCCCCTCTGTTTCAGCCCCTCTGTTTCTCGCCCCCTGTTTCAGCCCCTCTGATTCAGCCCCTCTGTTTCTCGCCCCCTGTTTCATCCCTCTGTTTCAGCCCCTCTGTTTCTCGCCCTCTGTTTCAACCCCTCGGTTTCTCGCCCTCTGTTTTAGCCCCTCTGTTTAAGCCCCTCTGTTTCAGCCCCTCTGTTTCAGCCCCTCTGTTTCTCACCCTCTGTTTCAGCCCCTCGGTTTCTCGCCCTCTTTTTCAGCCCCTCTGTTTCAGCACCTCTGTTTCAGCCCCTCTGTTTCTCACCCCCTGTTTCAGCCCCTCTGTTTCAGCCCTTCTGTTTCTCGCCCTCTGTTTCAGCCCCTCTTTTTCAGCCCCTCTGTTTCTCGCCCCCTGTTTCAGCCCCTCTGTTTCAGCCCCTCTGTTTCAGCCCCTCTGTTTCAGCCCCTCTGTTTCTAGCCCTCTGTTTCAGCCCCTCTGTTTCAGCCCCTCTGTTTCTCGCCCTCTGTTTCTCGCCCCCTGTTTCAGCCCCTCTGTTTCAGCCCCTCGGTTTCTCGCCCTCTGTTTCAGCCCCTCTGTTTCAGCCCCTCTGTTTCTCGCCCTCTGTTCCAGCCCCTCTGTTTCTCGCCCTCTGTTTTAGCCCCTCTGTTTAAGCCCCTCTGTTTCAGCCCCTCTGTTTCAGCCCCTCTGTTTCTCACCCTCTGTTTCAGCCCCTCGGTTTCTCGCCCTCTTTTTCAGCCCCTCTGTTTCAGCACCTCTGTTTCAGCCCCTCTGTTTCTCGCCCCCTGTTTCAGCCCCTCTGTTTCAGCCCCTCTGTTTCCGCCCCTCTGTTTCAGCCCTTCTGTTTCTCGCCCTCTGTTTCAGCCCCTCTGTTTCTCGCCCCCTGTTTCAGCCCCTCTGTTTCAGCCCCTCTGTTTCAGCCCCTCTGTTTCAGCCCTTCTGTTTCTCGCCCTCTGTTTCAGACCCTCTGTTTCAGCCCCTCTGTTTCTCGCCCCCTGTTTCAGCCCCTCTGTTTCAGCCCCTCTGTTTCAGCCCCACAGTTTCAGCCCCTCTGTTTCTCGGCCTCTGTTTCTCGCCCCCTGTATCAGCCCCTCTGTTTCAGCCCCTCGGTTTCTCGCCCTCTGTTTCAGCCCCTCTGTTTCAGCCCCTCTGTTTCTCGCCCGCTGTTTCAGCCCCTCTGTTTCTCGCCCTCTGTTTCAGCCCCTCTGTTTCAGCCCTTCTGTTTCAGCCCCTCTGTTTCAGCCCCTCTTTTTCTCGCCCTCTCTTTCAGCCCCTTTGTGTCTGCCTCTCTGTTTCAGCCCCTATGTTTCAGCCCCTATTTTTCTCGCCCTCTGTTTCAGCCCCACTGTTTCAGCCCCTCTGTTTCTCGCCCTCTGTTTCAGCCCCTCTGTTTCAGCCCCTCTTTTTCTCGCCCTCTGTTTCAGCCCCTCTGTTTCAGCCCCTCTGTTTCAGCCCCTCTGTTTCTCGCCCTCTGTTTCAGCCCCTCGGTTTCTCGCCCTCTGTTTCAGCGCCTCTGTTTCAGCCCCTCTCTTTCAGCCCCTATGTTTCAGCCCCTCTGTCTCTCGCCCTCTGTTTCAGCACCTCTGTTTCTCGCTCCCTGTTTCAGCCCCTCTGATTCAGCCCCTCTGTTTCTCGCCCCCTGTTTCAGCCCCTCTGTTTCAGCCCCTCTGTTTCTCGCCCTCTGTTTTAACCCCTCGGTTTCTCGCCTACTGTTTTAGCCCCTCTGTTTCAGCCCCTCTGTTTCAGCCCCTCTGTTTCAGCCCCTCGGTTTCTCGCCCTCTGTTTCAGCCCCTCTGTTTCAGCCCCTCTGATTCAGCCCCTCTGTTTCTCGCCCCTGTTTCAACCCCTCTGTTTCAGCCCCTCTGTTTCTCGCCCCCTGTTTCAGCCCCTCTGTTTCAGCCCCTCTGTTTCAGCCACTCTGTTTCAGCCCCTCGGTTTCTCGCCCTCTGTTTCAGCCCCTCTGTTTCTCGCCCTCTGTTTCAGCCCCTCTGTTTCTCGCCCTCTGTTTCAGCCCCTCTGTTTCAGCCCCTCTGATTCAGCCCCTCTGTTTCTCGCCCCTGTTTCAACCCCTCTGTTTCAGCACTTCTGTTTCTCGCCCTCTGTTTCAGCCCGTCTGTTTCAGCCCCTTTGTTTCTCGCCCCCTGTTTCAGCCCCTCTATTTCAGCCCCTCTGTTTCAGCCCCTCTGTTTCAGACCCTCTGTTTCTCGCCCTCTGTTTCAGCCCCTCTGTTTCTCGCCCCCTGTTTCAGCCCCTCTGTTTCAGCCCCTCTGTTTCAGCCCCTCTGTTTCAGCCCCTCTGTTTCTCGCCCTCTGTTTCTCGCCCTCTGTTTTAGCCCCTCTATTTCAGCCCCTCTGTTTCAGCCACTCTGTTTCAGCCCCTCGGTTTCTCGCCCTCTGTTTCAGCCCCTCTGTTTCTCGCCCTCTGTTTCAGCCCCTCTGTTTCAGCCCCTCTGTTTCTCGCCCTCTGTTTCTCGCCTTCTGTTTCAGCCCCTCTGTTTCAGCACCTCTGTTTCAGCCCCTCTTTTTCAGCCCCTCGGTTTCTCGCCCTCTGTTTCAGCCCCTCTGTTTCTCGCCCTCTTTTTCAGCCCCTCTGTTTCTCGCCCTCTGTTTCAGCCCCTCTGTTTCTCGCCCTCTGTTTCAGCCCCTCTGTTTCAGCCCCTCTGTTTCAGCCCCTCTGTTTCAGCCCCTCTGTTTCTCGCCCCCTGTTTCAGCCCCTCTGATTCAGCCCCTCTGTTTCTCGCCCCCTGTTTCATCCCTCTGTTTCAGCCCCTCTGTTTCTCGCCCTCTGTTTCAACCCCTCGGTTTCTCGCCCTCTGTTTTAGCCCCTCTGTTTAAGCCCCTCTGTTTCAGCCCCTCTGTTTCAGCCCCTCTGTTTCTCACCCTCTGTTTCAGCCCCTCGGTTTCTCGCCCTCTTTTTCAGCCCCTCTGTTTCTCACCCCCTGTTTCAGCCCCTCTGTTTCAGCCCTTCTGTTTCTCGCCCTCTGTTTCAGCCCCTCTGTTTCAGCCCCTCTGTTTCTCGCCCCCTGTTTCAGCCCCTCTGTTTCAGCCCCTCTGTTTCAGCCCCTCTGTTTCAGCCCCTCTGTTTCTAGCCCTCTGTTTCAGCCCCTCTGTTTCAGCCCCTCTGTTTCTCGCCCTCTGTTTCTCGCCCCCTGTTTCAGCCCCTCTGTTTCAGCCCCTCGGTTTCTCGCCCTCTGTTTCAGCCCCTCTGTTTCAGCCCCTCTGTTTCTCGCCCTCTGTTCCAGCCCCTCTGTTTCTCGCCCTCTGTTTCAGCCCCTCTGTTTCAGCCCCTCTGTTTCAGCCCCTCTGTTCAGCCCCTCGGTTTCTCGCCCTCTGTTTCAGCCCCTCGGTTTCTCGCCCTCTGTTTCAGCGCCTCTGTTTCAGCCCCTCTCTTTCAGCCCCTCTGTTTCAGCCCCTCTGTCTCTCGCCCTCTGTTTCAGCACCTCTACTTCTCGCTCCCAGTTTCAGCCCCTCTGATTCAGCCCCTCTGTTTCTCGCCCCCTGTTTCAGCCCCTCTGTTTCAGCCCCTCTGTTTCTCGCCCTCTGTTTCAACCCCTCGGTTTCTCGCCCTCTGTTTTAGCCCCTCTGTTTCAGCCCCTCTGTTTCAGCCCCTCTGTTTCAGCCCCTCTGTTTCTCACCCTCTGTTTCAGCCCCTCGGTTTCTCGCCCTCTGTTTCAGCCCCTCTGTTTCAGCCCCTCTGATTCAGCCCCTCTGTTTCTCGCCCCTGTTTCAACCCCTCTGTTTCAGCCCTTCTGTTTCTCGCCCTCTGTTTCAGCCCCTCTGTTTCAGCCCCTCTGTTTCTCGCCCCCTGTTTCAGCTCCTCTGTTTCAGCCCCTCTGTTTCAGCCCCTCTGTTTCAGCCCCTCTGTTTCTCGCCCTCTGTTTCAGCCCCTCTGTTTCTCGCCCCCTGTTTCAGCCCCTCTGTTTCAGCCCCTCTGTTTCTCGCCCTCTGTTTCAGCCCCTCTGTTTCTCGCCCTCTGTTTCTCGCCCTCTGTTTCAGCCCCTCTATTTCAGCCCCTCTGTTTCAGCCACTCTGTTTCAGCCCCTCGGTTTCTCGCCCTCTGTTTCAGCCCCTCTGTTTCTCGCCCTCTGTTTCAGCCCCTCTGTTTCAGCCCCTCTGTTTCTCGCCCTCTGTTTCAGCCCCTCTGTTTCAGCCCCTCTGATTCAGCCCCTCTGTTTCTCGCCCCTGTTTCAACCCCTCTGTTTCAGCCCTTCTGTTTCTCGCCCTCTGTTTCAGCCCCTCTGTTTCAGCCCCTTTGATTCTCGCCCCCTGTTTCAGCCCCTCTGTTTCAGCCCCTCTGTTTCAGCCCCTCTGTTTCAGCCCCTCTGTTTCTCGCCCTCTGTTTCAGCCCCTCTGTTTCTCGCCCCCTGTTTCAGCCCCTCCGTTTCAGCCCCTCTGTTTCTCGCCCTCTGTTTCAGCCCCTCTGTTTCTCACCCTCTGTTTCTCGCCCTCTGTTTCAGCCCCTCTATTTCAGCCCCTCTGTTTCAGCCACTCTGTTTCAGCCCCTCGGTTTCTCGCCCTCTGTTTCAGCCCCTCTGTTTCTCGCCCTCTGTTTCAGCCCCTGTTTCAGCCCCTCTGTTTCTCGCCCTCTGTTTCTCGCCTTCTGTTTCAGCCCCTCTGTTTCAGCACCTCTGTTTCAGCCCCTCTTTTTCAGCCCCTCGGTTTCTCGCCCTCTGTTTCAGCCCCTCTGTTTCTCGCCCTCTTTTTCAGCCCCTCTGTTTCTCGCCCTCTGTTTCAGCCCCTCTGTTTCTCGCCCTCTGTTTCAGCCCCTCTGTTTCAGACCATCTGTTTCAGCCCCTCTGTTTCTCGCCCCCTGTTACAGCCCCTCTGATTCAGCCCCTCTGTTTCTCGCCCCCTGTTTCATCCCTCTGTTTCAGCCCCTCTGTTTCTCGCCCTCTGTATCAACCCCTCGGTTTCTCGCCCTCTGTTTTAGCCCCTCTGTTTAAGCCCCTCTGTTTCAGCCCCTCTGTTTCAGGCCTCTGTTTCTCACCCTCTGTTTCATCCCCTCTGTTTCAGTCCCTCTGTTTCAGCCCCTCTGTTTCAGCCCCTCTGTTTCTCGCCCTCTGTTTCAGCCCCTCTGTTTCAGCCCCTCTGTTTCTCGCCCCCTGTTTCAGCCCCTCTGTTTCAGCCCCTCTGTTTCAGCCCCTCTGTTTCAGCCCCTCTGTTTCTAGCCCTCTGTTTCAGCCCCTCTGTTTCAGCCCCTCTGTTTCTCGCACTCTGTTTCTCGCCCCCTGTTTCAGCCCCTCTGTTTCAGCCCCTCGGTTTCTCGCCCTCTGTTTCAGCCCCTCTGTTTCAGCCCCTCTGTTTCTCGCCCTCTGTTTCAGCCCCTCTGTTTCTCGCCCTCTGTTTCAGCCCCTCTGTTTCAGCCCCTCTGTTCAGCCCCTCGGTTTCTCGCCCTCTGTTTCAGCCCCTCGGTTTCTCGCCCTCTGTTTCAGCCCCTCTGTTTCTCGCCCTCTGTTTCAGCCCCTCGGATTCTCGCCCTCTGTTTCAGCCCCTCTGTTTCAGCCCCTCTTTTTCTCGCCCTCTGTTTCAGCCCCTCTGTTTCTCACCCTCTGTTTCAGCCCCTCTGTTTCTCGCCCCCTGTTTCAGCCCCTCTGTTTCAGCCCCTCTGTTTCTCGCCCTCTGTTTCAGCCCCTCTGTTTCTCGCCCTCTGTTTCTCGCCCTCTGTTTCAGCCCCTCTGTTTCAGCCCCTCTGTTCCAGCCCCTCTGTTTCAGCCCCTCTGTTTCAGCCCCTCTGTTTCTAGCCCTCTGTTTCAGCCCCTCTGTTTCAGCCCCTCTATTTCAGCCCCTCTGTTTCTCGCCCTCTGTTTCTCGCCCTCTGTTTCAGCCCCTCTGTTTCAGCCCCTCTGTTTCTCGCCCCCTGTTTCAGCCCCTCTGTGTCAGCCCCTCTGTTTCAGCCCCTCTGTTTCAGCCCCTCTGTTTCTCGCCCTCTGTTTCAGCACCTCTGTTTCTCGCCCCCTGTTTCAACCCCTCTGTTTCAGCCCCTCTGTTTCTCGCCATCTGTTTCAGCCCCTCTGTTTCTCGCCCTCTGTTTCTCGCCCTCTGTTTCAGCCCCTCTGTTTCAGCCCCTCTGTTTCAGCCCCTCTGTTTCAGCCCCTCGGTTTCTCGCCCTCTGTTTCAGCCCCTCTGTTTCTCGCCCTCTGTTTCAGCCCCTCTGTTTCTCGCCTTCTGTTTCTGCCCCTCTGTTTCAGCACCTCTGTTTCATCCCCTCTGTTTCAGCCCCTCGGTTTCTCGCCCTCTGTTTCAGCCCCTCTGTTACTCGCCCTCTGTTTCAGCCCCTCTGTTTCTCGCCCTCTGTTTCAGCCCCTCTGTTTCAGCCTCTCTGTTTCAGCCGCACTGTTTCAGCCCCTCTGTTTCTCGCCCCCTGCTTCAGCCCCTCTGTTTCAGCCCCTCTGTTTCTCGCCCTCTGTTTCAACCCCTCGGTTTCTCGCCCTCTGTTTCAGCCCCTCTGTTTCAGCCCCTCTGTTTCAGCCCCTCTGTTTCTCACCCTCTGTTTCAGCCCCTCGGTTTCTCGCCCTCTTTTTCAGCCCCTCTGTTTCAGCCCCTCTGTTTCAGCCCCTCTGTTTCTCGCCCCCTGTTTCAGCCCCTCTGTTTCAGACCCTCTGTTTCAGCCCCTCTGTTTCACCCCTTCTGTCTCTCGCCCTCAGTTTCAGCCCCTCTGTTTCTCGCCCCCTGTTTCAGCCCCTCTGTTTCAGCCCTTCTGTTTCTCGCCCTCTGTTTCAGCCCCTCTGTTTCAGCCCCTCTGTTTCTCGCCCTCTGTTTCAGCCCCTCTGTGTCAGCCCCTCTGTTTCAGCCCCTCTGTTTCTCGCCCTCTGTTTCTCGCCCTCTGTTTCTCGCCTTCTGTTTCTGCCCCTCTGTTTCAGCACCTCTGTTTCATCCCCTCTGTTTCAGCCCCTCGGTTTCTCGCCCTCTGTTTCAGCCCCTCTGTTTCTCGCCCTCTGTTTCAGCCCCTCTGTTTCTCGCCCTCTGTTTCAGCCCCTCTGTTTCTCGCCCTCTGTTTCAGCCCCTCTGTTTCAGCCTCTCTGTTTCAGCCGCACTGTTTCAGCCCCTCTGTTTCTCGCCCCCTGCTTCAGCCCCTCTGTTTCAGCCCCTCTGTTTCTCGCCCTCTGTTTCAACCCCTCGGTTTCTCGCCCTCTGTTTTAGCCCCTCTGTTTCAGCCCCTCTGTTTCAGCCCCTCTGTTTCTCACCCTCTGTTTCAGCCCCTCGGTTTCTCGCCCTCTTTTTCAGCCCCTCTGTTTCAGCCCCTCTGTTTCAGCCCCTCTGTTTCTCGCCCCCTGTTTCAGCCCCTCTGTTTCAGACCCTCTGTTTCAGCCCCTCTGTTTCACCCCTTCTGTTTCTCGCCCTCTGTTTCAGCCACTCTGTTTCAGCCCCTCTGTTTCAGCCCCTCTGTTTCAGCCCCTCTGTTTCAGGCCCTCTGTTTCAGGCCCTCTGTTTCTCGCCCTCTGTTTCAGCCCCTCTGTTTCTCGCCCCCTGTTTCAGCCCCTCTGTTTCAGCCCCTCGGTTTCTCGCCCTCTGTTTCTCGCCCTCTGTTTCAGCACCTCTGTTTCAGCCCCTCTGTTTCAGCCCCTCTGTTTCTCGCCCTCTGTTTCAGCCCCTCTGTTTCAGCCCCTCTGTTTCAGCCCCTCTGTTTCAGCCCCTCGGTTTCTCGCCCTCTGTTTCAGCCCCTCTGTTTCTCGCCCTCTGTTTCAGCCCCTGTGTTTCAGCCCCTCTGTTTCTCGCCCTCTGTTTCTCGCCCTCTGTTTCTCGCCCTCTGTTTCAGCCCCTCTGTTTCTCACCCTCTGTTTCAGCCCCTCTGTTTCAGCCCCTCTGTTTCAGTCCTTCTGTTTCTCGCCCTCTGTTTCAGCCCCTCGGATTCTCGCCCTCTGTTTCAGCCCCTCTGTTCCAGCCCCTCTGTTTCTCGCCCTCTGTTTCAGCCCCTCTGTTTCAGCCCCTCTGTTTCAGCCCCTCTTTTTCTTGATCTCTCTTTCAGCCCATCTGTTTCAGCCCCTCTGTTTCTCGCCCCCTGTTTCAGCCCCTCTGTTTCAGCCCCTCTGATTCAGCCCCTCTGTTTCTCGCCCCCTGTTTCAGCCCCTCTGTTTCTCACCCTCTGTTTCAGCCCCTCGGTTTCTCGCCCTCTGTTTCAGCCCCTCTGTTTCAGCCCCTCTGTTTCAGCCCCTCTGTTTCTCGCCCCCTGTTTCAGCCCCTCTGTTTCAGCCCCTCTGTTTCAGCCCCTCTGTTTCAGCCCTTCTGTTTCTCGCCCTCTGTTTCAGCCCCTCTGTTTCTCGCCCCCTCTTTCAGCCCCTCTGTTTCAGCCCCTCTGTTTCAGCCCCTCTGTTTCTCGCCCTCTGTTTCAGCCCCTCTGTTTCTCGACCCTGTTTCAGCCCCTCTGTTTCTCGCCATCTGTTTCAGCCCCTCTGTTTCTCGCCCTCTGTTTCTCGCCCTCTGTTTCAGCCCCTCTGTTTCAGCCCCTCTGTTTCAGCCCCTCTGTTTCACCCCTCGGTTTCACACCCTCTGTTTCAGCCCCACTGTTTCAGCCCTTCTGTTTCTCGCCCTCTGTTTCAGCCCCTCTGTTTCAGCCCCTCTGTTTCTCGCCCTCTGTTTCTCGCCCCCTGTTTCAGCCCCTCTGTTTCAGCCCCTCTGTTTCAGCCCCTCTGTTTCAGCCCCTCTGTTTCTCGCCCCCTGTTTCAGCCCCTCTGTTTCAGCCCCTCTGTTTCAGTCCCTCTGTTTCTCGCCCTCTGTTTCAGCTCCTCTGTTTCTCCCCCACTGTTTCTCGCCCTCTGTTTCAGCCCCTATGTTTCTCGCCCTCTGTTTCAGCCCTTCTGTTTCTCGCCCTCTGTTTCTCGCCCTCAGTTTCAGCCCCTCTGTTTCAGCCCCTCTATTTCCGCCACTCTGTTTCAGCCCCTCTGTTTCTCGCCCTCTGTTTCAGCCCCTCTGTTTCTCGCCCTCTGTTTCAGCCCCTCTGTTTCTCGCCCTCTGTTTCTCGCCCCCTGTTTCAGCCCCTCTGTTTCAGCCCCTCTGTTTCAGCCCCTCTGTTTCAGCCCCTCTGTTTCTCGCCCCCTGTTTCAGCCCCTCTGTTTCAGCCCCTCTGTTTCAGCCCCTCTGTTTCTCGCCCTCTGTTTCAGCCCCTCTGTTTCTCGCCCACTGTTTCAGCCCCTCTGTTTCAGCCCCTATGTTTCTCGCCCTCTGTTTCAGCCCTTCTGTTTCTCCCCCTCTGTTTCTCGTCCTCAGTTTCAGCCCCTCTGTTTCAGCCCCTCTATTTCAGCCACTCTGTTTCAGCCCCTCGGATTCTCGCCCTCTGTTTCAGCCCCTCTGTTTCTCGTCCTCTGTTTCAGCCCCTCTGTTTCTCACCCTCTGTTTCAGCCCCTCTGTTTCAGCCCCTCTGTTTCTCGCCCTCTGTTTCAGCCCCTCTGTTTCTCGCCCCCTGTTTCAGCCCCTCTGTTTCAGCCCCTCTGTTTCTCGCCCTCTGTTTCAGCCCCTCTGTTTCTCGCCCTCTGTTTCTCGCCCTCTGTTTCAGCCCCTCTATTTCAGCCCCTCTGTTTCAGCCACTCTGTTTCAGCCCCTCGGTTTCTCGCCCTCTGTTTCAGCCCCTCTGTTTCTCGCCCTCTGTTTCAGCCCCTCTGTTTCAGCCCCTCTGTTTCTCGCCCTCTGTTTCAGCCCCTCTGTTTCAGCCCATCTGATTCAGCCCCTCTGTTTCTCGCCCCTGTTTCAACCCCTCTGTTTCAGCCCTTCTGTTTCTCGCCCTCTGTTTCAGCCCCTCTATTTCAGCCCCTTTGATTCTCGCCCCCTGTTTCAGCCCCTCTGTTTCAGCCCCTCTGTTTCAGCCCCTCTGTTTCAGCCCCTCTGTTTCTCGCCCTCTGTTTCAGCCCCTCTGTTTCTCGCCCCCTGTTTCAGCCCCTCTGTTTCAGCCCCTCTGTTTCTCGCCCTCTGTTTCAGCCCCTCTGTTTCTCACCCTCTGTTTCTCGCCCTCTGTTTCAGCCCCTCTATTTCAGCCCCTCTGTTTCAGCCACTCTGTTTCAGCCCCTCGGTTTCTCGCCCTCTGTTTCAGCCCCTCTGTTTCTCGCCCTCTGTTTCAGCCCCTGTTTCAGCCCCTCTGTTTCTCGCCCTCTGTTTCTCGCCTTCTGTTTCAGCCCCTCTGTTTCAGCACCTCTGTTTCAGCCCCTCTTTTTCAGCCCCTCGGTTTCTCGCCCTCTGTTTCAGCCCCTCTGTTTCTCGCCCTCTTTTTCAGCCCCTCTGTTTCTCGCCCTCTGTTTCAGCCCCTCTGTTTCTCGCCCTCTGTTTCAGCCCCTCTGTTTCAGACCATCTGTTTCAGCCCCTCTGTTTCTCGCCCCCTGTTACAGCCCCTCTGATTCAGCCCCTCTGTTTCCCGCCCCCTGTTTCATCCCTCTGTTTCAGCCCCTCTGTTTCTCGCCCTCTGTATCAACCCCTCGGTTTCTCGCCCTCTGTTTTAGCCCCTCTGTTTAAGCCCCTCTGTTTCAGCCCCTCTGTTTCAGCCCCTCTGTTTCTCACCCTCTGTTTCATCCCCTCTGTTTCAGTCCCTCTGTTTCAGCCCCTCTGTTTCAGCCCCTCTGTTTCTCGCCCTCTGTTTCAGCCCCTCTGTTTCAGCCCCTCTGTTTCTCGCCCCCTGTTTCAGCCCCTCTGTTTCAGCCCCTCTGTTTCAGCCCCTCTGTTTCAGCCCCTCTGTTTCTAGCCCTCTGTTTCAGCCCCTCTGTTTCAGCCCCTCTGTTTCTCGCACTCTGTTTCTCGCCCCCTGTTTCAGCCCCTCTGTTTCAGCCCCTCGGTTTCTCGCCCTCTGTTTCAGCCCCTCTGTTTCAGCCCCTCTGTTTCTCGCCCTCTGTTTCAGCCCCTCTGTTTCTCGCCCTCTGTTTCAGCCCCTCTGTTTCAGCCCCTCTCTTCAGCTCCTCGGTTTCTCGCCCTCTGTTTCAGCCCCTCGGTTTCTCGCCCTCTGTTTCAGCCCCTCTGTTTCAGCCCCTCTGTTTCAGCCCCTCTGTTTCTCGCCCTCTGTTTCAGCCCCTCTGTTTCAGCCCCTCTTTTTCTCGCCCTCTGTTTCAGCCCCTCTGTTTCTCACCCTCTGTTTCAGCCCCTCTGTTTCTCGCCCCCTGTTTCAGCCCCTCTGTTTCAGCCCCTCTGTTTCTCGCCCTCTGTTTCAGCCCCTCTGTTTCTCGCCCTCTGTTTCTCGCCCTCTGTTTCAGCCCCTCTGTTTCAGCCCCTCTGTTTCTCGCCCCCTGTTTCAGCCCCTCTGTGTCAGCCCCTCTGTTTCAGCCCCTCTGTTTCAGCCCCTCTGTTTCTCGCCCTCTGTTTCAGCACCTCTGTTTCTCGCCCCCTGTTTCAACCCCTCTGTTTCAGCCCCTCTGTTTCTCGCCATCTGTTTCAGCCCCTCTGTTTCTCGCCCTCTGTTTCAGCCCCTCTGTTTCAGCCCCTCTGTTTCAGCCCCTCTGTTTCAGCCCCTCGGTTTCTCGCCCTCTGTTTCAGCCCCTCTGTTTCTCGCCCTCTGTTTCAGCCCTTCTGTTTCAGCCCCTCTGTTTCAGCCCCTCTGTTTCTCGCCCTCTGTTTCAGCCCCTCTGTTTCTCGCCTTCTGTTTCTGCCCCTCTGTTTCAGCACCTCTGTTTCATCCCCTCTGTTTCAGCCCCTCGGTTTCTCGCCCTCTGTTTCAGCCCCTCTGTTACTCGCCCTCTGTTTCAGCCCCTCTGTTTCTCGCCCTCTGTTTCAGCCCCTCTGTTTCAGCCTCTCTGTTTCAGCCGCACTGTTTCAGCCCCTCTGTTTCTCGCCCCCTGCTTCAGCCCCTCTGTTTCAGCCCCTCTGTTTCTCGCCCTCTGTTTCAACCCCTCGGTTTCTCGCCCTCTGTTTCAGCCCCTCTGTTTCAGCCCCTCTGTTTCAGCCCCTCTGTTTCTCACCCTCTGTTTCAGCCCCTCGGTTTCTCGCCCTCTTTTTCAGCCCCTCTGTTTCAGCCCCTCTGTTTCAGCCCCTCTGTTTCTCGCCCCCTGTTTCAGCCCCTCTGTTTCAGACCCTCTGTTTCAGCCCCTCTGTTTCACCCCTTCTGTCTCTCGCCAACAGTTTCAGCCCCTCTGTTTCTCGCCCCCTGTTTCAGCCCCTCTGTTTCAGCCCTTCTGTTTCTCGCCCTCTGTTTCAGCCCCTCTGTTTCAGCCCCTCTGTTTCTCGCCCTCTGTTTCAGCCCCTCTGTGTCAGCCCCTCTGTTTCAGCCCCTCTGTTTCTCGCCCTCTGTTTCTCGCCCTCTGTTTCTCGCCTTCTGTTTCTGCCCCTCTGTTTCAGCACCTCTGTTTCATCCCCTCTGTTTCAGCCCCTCGGTTTCTCGCCCTCTGTTTCAGCCCCTCTGTTTCTCGCCCTCTGTTTCAGCCCCTCTGTTTCTCGCCCTCTGTTTCAGCCCCTCTGTTTCTCGCCCTCTGTTTCAGCCCCTCTGTTTCAGCCTCTCTGTTTCAGCCGCACTGTTTCAGCCCCTCTGTTTCTCGCCCCCTGCTTCAGCCCCTCTGTTTCAGCCCCTCTGTTTCTCGCCCTCTGTTTCAACCCCTCGGTTTCTCGCCCTCTGTTTTAGCCCCTCTGTTTCAGCCCCTCTGTTTCAGCCCCTCTGTTTCTCACCCTCTGTTTCAGCCCCTCGGTTTCTCGCCCTCTTTTTCAGCCCCTCTGTTTCAGCCCCTCTGTTTCAGCCCCTCTGTTTCTCGCCCCCTGTTTCAGCCCCTCTGTTTCAGACCCTCTGTTTCAGCCCCTCTGTTTCACCCCTTCTGTTTCTCGCCCTCTGTTTCAGCCACTCTGTTTCAGGCCCTCTGTTTCAGGCCCTCTGTTTCTCGCCCTCTGTTTCAGCCCCTCTGTTTCTCGCCCCCTGTTTCAGCCCCTCTGTTTCAGCCCCTCGGTTTCTCGCCCTCTGTTTCTCGCCCTCTGTTTCAGCCCCTCTGTTTCAGCCCCTCTGTTTCAGCCCCTCTGTTTCTCGCCCTCTGTTTCAGCCCCTCTGTTTCAGCCCCTCTGTTTCAGCCCCTCTGTTTCAGCCCCTCGGTTTCTCGCCCTCTGTTTCAGCCCCTCTGTTTCTCGCCCTCTGTTTCAGCCCCTGTGTTTCAGCCCCTCTGTTTCTCGCCCTCTGTTTCTCGCCCTCTGTTTCTCGCCCTCTGTTTCAGCCCCTCTGTTTCTCACCCTCTGTTTCAGCCCCTCTGTTTCAGCCCCTCTGTTTCAGTCCTTCTGTTTCTCGCCCTCTGTTTCAGCCCCTCGGATTCTCGCCCTCTGTTTCAGCCCCTCTGTTCCAGCCCCTCTGTTTCTCGCCCTCTGTTTCAGCCCCTCTGTTTCAGCCCCTCTGTTTCAGCCCCTCTTTTTCTCGATCTCTCTTTCAGCCCATCTGTTTCAGCCCCTCTGTTTCTCGCCCCCTGTTTCAGCCCCTCTGTTTCAGCCCCTCTGATTCAGCCCCTCTGTTTCTCGCCCCCTGTTTCAGCCCCTCTGTTTCTCACCCTCTGTTTCAGCCCCTCGGTTTCTCGCCCTCTGTTTCAGCCCCTCTGTTTCAGCCCCTCTGTTTCAGCCCCTCTGTTTCTCGCCCCCTGTTTCAGCCCCTCTGTTTCAGCCCCTCTGTTTCAGCCCCTCTGTTTCAGCCCTTCTGTTTCTCGCCCTCTGTTTCAGCCCCTCTGTTTCTCGCCCCCTCTTTCAGCCCCTCTGTTTCAGCCCCTCTGTTTCAGCCCCTCTGTTTCTCGCCCTCTGTTTCAGCCCCTCTGTTTCTCGACCCTGTTTCAGCCCCTCTGTTTCTCGCCATCTGTTTCAGCCCCTCTGTTTCTCGCCCTCTGTTTCTCGCCCTCTGTTTCAGCCCCTCTGTTTCAGCCCCTCTGTTTCAGCCCCTCTGTTTCACCCCTCGGTTTCACACCCTCTGTTTCAGCCCCACTGTTTCAGCCCTTCTGTTTCTCGCCCTCTGTTTCAGCCCCTCTGTTTCAGCCCCTCTGTTTCTCGCCCTCTGTTTCTCGCCCCCTGTTTCAGCCCCTCTGTTTCAGCCCCTCTGTTTCAGCCCCTCTGTTTCAGCCCCTCTGTTTCTCGCCCCCTGTTTCAGCCCCTCTGTTTCAGCCCCTCTGTTTCAGTCCCTCTGTTTCTCGCCCTCTGTTTCAGATCCTCTGTTTCTCCCCCACTGTTTCAGCCCCTCTGTTTCAGCCCCTATGTTTCTCGCCCTCTGTTTCAGCCCTTCTGTTTCTCGCCCTCTGTTTCTCGCCCTCAGTTTCAGCCCCTCTGTTTCAGCCCCTCTATTTCCGCCACTCTGTTTCAGCCCCTCTGTTTCTCGCCCTCTGTTTCAGCCCCTCTGTTTCTCGCCCTCTGTTTCAGCCCCTCTGTTTCTCGCCCTCTGTTTCTCGCCCCCTGTTTCAGCCCCTCTGTTTCAGCCCCTCTGTTTCAGCCCCTCTGTTTCAGCCCCTCTGTTTCTCGCCCCCTGTTTCAGCCCCTCTGTTTCAGCCCCTCTGTTTCAGCCCCTCTGTTTCTCGCCCTCTGTTTCAGCCCCTCTGTTTCTCGCCCACTGTTTCAGCCCCTCTGTTTCAGCCCCTATGTTTCTCGCCCTCTGTTTCAGCCCTTCTGTTTCTCCCCCTCTGTTTCTCGCCCTCAGTTTCAGCCCCTCTGTTTCAGCCCCTCTATTTCAGCCACTCTGTTTCAGCCCCTCGGTTTCTCGCCCTCTGTTTCAGCCCCTCTGTTTCTCGTCCTCTGTTTCAGCCCCTCTGTTTCTCGCCCTCTGTTTCAGCCCCTCTGTTTCAGCCCCTCTGTTTCTCGCCCTCTGTTTCAGCCCCTCTGTTTCAGCCCCTCTTTTTCTCGCCCTCTCTTTCAGCCCCTCTGTTTCAGCCCCTCTGTTTCAGCCCCACTGTTTCAGCCCCTCTGTTTCTCGCCCTCTGTTTCAGCCCCACTGTTTCAGCCCCTCTGTTTCTCGCCCTCTGTTTCAGCCCCTCTGTTTCAGCCCCTCTTTTTCTCGCCCTCTGTTTCAGCCCCTCTGTTTCAGCCCCTCTGTTTCAGCCCCTCTGTTTCTCGCCCTCTGTTTCAGCCCCTCGGTTTCTCGCCCTCTGTTTCAGCGCCTCTGTTTCAGCGCCTCTGTTTCAGCCCCTCTGTTTCAGCCCCTCTGTCTCTCGCCCTCTGTTTCAGCCCCTCTGTTTCTCGCTCCCTGTTTCAGCCCCTCTGATTCAGCCCCTCTGTTTCTCGCCCCCAGTTTCAGCCCCTCTGTTTAAGCCCCTCTGTTTCTCGCCCTCTGTTACAACCCCTCGGTTTCTCGCCCTCTGTTTTAGCCCCTCTGTTTCAGCCCCTCTGTTTCAGCCCCTCTGTTTCTCACCCACTGTTTCAGCCCCTCGGGTTCTCGCCCTCTGTTTCAGCCCCTCTGATTCAGCCCCTCTGATTCAGCCCCTCTGTTTCTCGCCCCCTGTTTCAGCCCCTCTGTTTCAGCTCTTCTGTTTCTCGCCCTCTGTTTCAGCCCCTCTGTTTCAGCCCCTCTGTTTCTCGCCCTCTGTTTTAGCCCCTCTGTTTCTCACCCCCTGTTTCAGCCCCTCTGTTTCAGCCCCTCTGTTTCTCGCCCTCTGTTTCAGCCCCTCTGTTTCTCGCCCTCTGTTTCTCGCCCTCTGTTTCAGCCCCTCTATTTCAGCCCCTCTGTTTCAGCCAGTCTGTTTCAGCCCCTCTGTTTCTCGCCCTCTGTTTCAGCCCCTCTGTTTTTCGCCCTCTGTTTCAGCTCTTCTGTTTCAGCCCCTCTGTTTCAGCCCCTCTGTTTCTCGCCCTCTGTTTCTCGCCCTCTGTTTCTCGCCTTCTGTTTCAGCCCCTCTGTTTCAGCACCTCTGTATCAGCCCCTCTTTTTCAGCCCCTCCGTTTCTCGCCCTCTGTTTCAGCCCCTCTGTTTCTCGCCCTCTTTTTCAGCCCCTCGGTTTCTCGCCCTCTGTTTCAGCCCCTCTGTTTCTCGCCCTCTGTTTCAGCCCCTCTGTTTCAGCCCCTCTGTTTCAGCCCCTCTGTTTCTCGCCCCCTGTTTCAGCCCCTCTGTTTCAGCCCCTCTGTTTCTCGCCCCCTGTTTCAGCCCCTCTGTTTCAGCCCCTCTGTTTCTCGCCCTCTGTTTCAACCCCTCGGTTTCTCGCCCTCTGTTTTAGCCCCTCTGTTTAAGCCCCTCTGTTTCAGCCCCTCTGTTTCAGCCCCTCTGTTTCTCACCCTCTGTTTCAGCCCCTCGGTTTCTCACCCTCTTTTTCAGCCCCTCTGTTTCAGCCCCTCTGTTTCAGCCCCTCTGTTTCAGCCCCTCTTTTTCTCGCCCTCTGTTTCAGCCCCACTGTTTCAGCCCCTCTGTTTCTCGCCCTCTGTTTCAGCCCCTCTGTTTCAGCCCCTCTTTTTCTCGCCCTCTGTTTCAGCCCCTCTGTTTCAGCCCCTCTGTTTCAGCCCCTCTGTTTCTCGCCCTCTGTTTCAGCCCCTCGGTTTCTCGCCCTCTGTTTCAGCGCCTCTGTTTCAGCGCCTCTGTTTCAGCCCCTCGGTTTCAGCCCCTCTGTCTCTCGCCCTCTGTTTCAGCCCCTCTGTTTCTCGCTCCCTGTTTCAGCCCCTCTGATTCAGCCCCTCTGTTTCTCGCCCCCTGTTTCAGCCCCTCTGTTTCAGCCCCTCTGTTTCTCACCCTCTGTTTCAACCCCTCGGTTTCTCGCCCACTGTTTTAGCCCCTCTGTTTCAGCCCCTCTGTTTCAGCCCCTCTGTTTCAGCCCCTCTGTTTCTCACCCTCTGTTTCAGCCCCTCGGTTTCTCGCCCTCTGTTTCAACCCCTCTGTTTCAGCCCCTCTGATTCAGCCCCTCTGTTTCTCGCCCCCTGTTTCAGCCCCTCTGTTTCAGCCCTTCTGTTTCTCGCCCTCTGTTTCAGCCCCTCTGTTTCAGCCCCTCTGTTTCAGCCCCTCGGTTTCTCGCCCTCTGTTTCAGCGCCTCTGTTTCAGCGCCTCTGTTTCAGCCCCTCGGTTTCAGCCCCTCTGTCTCTCGCCCTCTGTTTCAGCCCCTCTGTTTCTCGCTCCCTGTTTCAGCCCCTCTGATTCAGCCCCTCTGTTTCTCGCCCCCTGTTTCAGCCCCTCTGTTTCAGCCCCTCTGTTTCTCGCCCTCTATTTCAGCCCCTCTGTTTCAGCCACTCTGTTTCAGCCCCTCGGTTTCTCGCCCTCTGTTTCAGCCCCTCTGTTTTTCGCCCTCTGTTTCAGCTCTTCTGTTTCAGCCCCTCTGTTTCAGCCCCTCTGTTTCTCGCCCTCTGTTTCTCGCCCTCTGTTTCTCGCCTTCTGTTTCAGCCCCTCTGTTTCAGCACCTCTGTATCGGCCCCTCTTTTTCAGCCCCTCGGTTTCTCGCCCTCTGTTTCAGCCCCTCTGTTTCTCGCCCTCTTTTTCAGCCCCTCTGTTTCAGCCCCTCTGTTTCTCGCCCTCTGTTTCAGCCCCTCTGGTTCAGCCCCTCTGTTTCAGCCCCTCTGTTTCTCGCCCTCTGTTTCTCGCCCACTGTTTCAGCCCCTCTGTTTCAGCCCCTCTGTTTCAGCCCCTCTGTTTCAGCCCTTCTGTTTCTCGCCCTCTGTTTCAGCCCCTCTGTTTCAGCCCCTCTGTTTCTCGCCCCCTGTTTCAGCCCCTCTGTTTCAGCCCCTCTGTTTCAGCCCCTCTGTTTCAGCCCCTCTGTTTCTAGCCCTCTGTTTCAGCCCCTCTGTTTCTCGCCCTCTGTTTCTCGCCCCCTGTTTCAGCCACTCTGTTTCAGCCCCTCGGTTTCTCGCGCTCTGTTTCAGCCCCTCTGTTTCAGCCCCTCTGTTTCTCGCCCTCGGTTTCAGCCCCTCTGTTTCTCGCCCTCTGTTTCAGCCCCTCTGTTTCAGCCCCTCTGTTTCAGCCCCTCTGTTCAGCCCCTCGGTTTCTCGCCCTCTGTTTCAGCCCCTCGGTTTCTCGCCCTCTGTTTCAGCCCCTCTGTTTCTCGCCCTCTGTTTCAGCCCCTCTGTTTCTCGCCCTCTGTTTCAGCCCCTCTGTTTCAGCCCCTCTGTTTCTCGCCCCCTGTTTCAGCCCCTCTGTTTCAGCCCCTCTGTTTCTCGCCCTCTGTTTCAGCCCCTCTGTTTCTCGCCCTCTGTTTCTCGCCCTCTGTTTCAGCCCCTCTGTTTCAGCCCCTCTGTTCCAGCCCCTCTGTTTCAGCCCCTCTGTTTCAGCCGCTCTGTTTCTAGCCCTCTGTTTCAGCCCCTCTGTTTCAGCCCCTCTATTTCAGCCCCTCTGTTTCTCGCCCTCTGTTTCTCGCCCCCTGTTTCAGCCCCACTGTTTCAGCCCCTCTGTATCAGCCCCTTTGTTTCAGCCCCTCTGTTTCAGCCCCACTGTTTCTCGCCCTCTGTTTCAGCCCCTCTGTTTCAGCCCCACTGTTTCAGCCCCTCTGTTTCTCGCCCTCTGTTTCAGCCCCTCTGTTTCAGCCCCTCTTTTTCTCGCCCTCTGTTTCAGCCCCTCTGTTTCAGCCCCTCTGTTTCAGCCCCTCTGTTTCTCGCCCTCTGTTTCAGCCCCTCGGTTTCTCGCCCTCTCTTTCAGCGCCTCTGTTTCAGCCCCTCTGTTTCAGCCCCTCTGTCACTCGCCCTCAGTTTCAGCCCCTCTGTTTCTCGCCCCCTGTTTCAGCCCTCTGATTCAGCCCCTCTGTTTCTCGCCCCCTGTTTCAGCCCCTCTGTTTCAGCCCCTCTGTTTCTCACGCTCTGTTTCAGCCCCTCGGTTTCTCGCCCTCTGTTTCAGCCCCTCTGTTTCAGCCCCTCTGATTCAGCCCCTCTGTTTCTCGCCCCCTGTTTCAGTCCCTATGTTTCAGCCCCTCTGTTTCAGCCCCTCTGTTTCAGCCCCTCGGTTTCTCGCCCTCTGTTTCAGCCCCTCTGTTTCAGCCCCTCTGTTTCAGCCCCTCTGTTTCTCGCCCCCTGTTTCAGCCCCTCTGTTTCAGCCCCTCTGTTTCAGCCCCTCTGTTTCAGCCCTTCTGTTTCTCGCCCTCTGTTTCAGCCCCTCTGTTTCAGCCCCTCTGTTTCTCGCCCCCTGTTTCAGCCCCTCTGTTTCAGCCCCTCTGTTTCAGCCCCTCTGTTTCAGCCCCTCTGTTTCTAGCCCTCTGTTTCAGCCCCTCTGTTTCTCGCCCTCTGTTTCTCGCCCCCTGTTTCAGCCCCTCTGTTTCAGCCCCTCGGTTTCTCGCCCTCTGTTTCAGCCCCTCTGTTTCAGCCCCTCTGTTTCAGCCCCTCTGTTTCAGCCCCTCTGTTTCAGCCCCTCGGTTTCTCGCCCTCTGTTTCAGCCCCTCTGTTTCTCGCCCTCTGTTTCAGCCCTTCTGTTTCAGCCCCTCTGTTTCAGCCCCTCTGTTTCTCGCCCTGTTTCTCACCCTCTGTTTCTCGCCCCCTGTTTCAGCCCCTCTGTTTCAGCCCTTCTGTTTCTCGCCCTCTGTTTCAGCCCCTCTGTTTCAGCCCCTCTGTTTCAGCCCCTCTGTTTCTCGCCCTCTGTTTCAGCCCCTCTGTTTCTCGCCCCCTGTTTCAGCCCCTCTGTTTCAGCCCCTCTGTTTCAGCCCCTCTGTTTCAGCCCCTCTGTTTCTCGCCCTCTGTTTCTCGCCCTCTGTTTCAGCCCCTCTATTTCAGCCCCTCTGTTTCAGCCACTCTGTTTCAGCCCCTCTGTTTCTCGCCCTCTGTTTCAGCCCCTCTGTTTCTCGCCCCCTGTTTCAGCCCCTCTGTTTCAGCCCCTCTGTTTCAGCCCCTCTGTTTCAGCCCCTCTGTTTCTCGCCCTCTGTTTCTCGCCCTCTGTTTCAGCCCCTCTATTTCAGCCCCTCTGTTTCAGCCACTCTGTTTCAGCCCCTCGGTTTCTCGCCCTCTGTTTCAGCCCCTCTGTTTTTCGCCCTCTGTTTCAGCTCTTCTGTTTCAGCCCCTCTGTTTCAGCCCCTCTGTTTCTCGCCCTCTGTTTCTCGCCCTCTGTTTCTCGCCTTCTGTTTCAGCCCCTCTGTTTCAGCACCACTGTATCAGCCCCTCTTTTTCAGCCCCTCGGTTTCTCGCCCTCTGTTTCAGCCCCTCTGTTTCTCGCCCTCTTTTTCAGCCCCTCTGTTTCTCGCCCTCTGTTTCAGCCCCTCTGTTTCTCGCCCTCTGTTTCAGCCCCTCTGTTTCAGCACCTCTGTTTCAGCCCCTCTGTTTCAGCCCCTCTGTTTCTCGCCCCCTGTTTCAGCCCCTCTGTTTCAGCCCCTCTGTTTCAGCCCCTCTGTTTCAGCCCTTCTGTTTCTCGCCCTCTGTTTCAGCCCCTCTGTTTCAGCCCCTCTGTTTCTCGCCCCCTGTTTCAGCCCCTCTGTTTCAGCCCCTCTGTTTCAGCCCCTCTGTTTCAGCCCCTCTGTTTCTCGCCCTCTGTTTCAGCCCCTCTGTTTCTCGCCCTCTGTTTCTCGCCCCCTGTTTCAGCCCCTCTGTTTCAGCCCCTCGGTTTCTCGCCCTCTGTTTCAGCCCATCTGTTTCAGCCCCTCTGTTTCAGCCCCTCTGTTTCAGCCCCTCTGTTTCTCGCCCTCTGTTTCAGCCCCTCTGTTTCAGCCCCTCTGTTCAGCCCCTCGGTTTCTCGCCCTCTGTTTCAGCCCCTCGGTTTCTCGCCCTCTGTTTCAGCCCCTCTGTTTCAGCCCCTCTGTTTCAGCCCCTCTGTTTCTCGCCCTCTGTTTCAGCCCCTCTGTTTCAGCCCCTCTGTTTCTCGCACCCTGTTTCAGCCCCTCTGTTTCAGCCCCTCTGTTTCTCGCCCTCTGTTTCAGCCCCTCTGTTTCTCGCCCTCTGTTTCTCGCCCTCTGTTTCAGCCCCTCTGTTTCAGCCCCTCTGTTCCAGCCCCTCTGTTTCAGCCCCTCTGTTTCAGCCCCTCTGTTTCAGCCCCTCTTTTTCTCGCCCTCTGTTTCAGCCCCTCTGTTTCAGCCCCTCTGTTTCAGCCCCTCTGTTTCAGCCCCTCTGTTTCAGCCCCTCTGTTTCTCGCCCTCTGTTTCAGCCCCTCTGTTTCAGCCCCTCTGTTTCTCGCCCTCTGTTTCAGCCCCTCTGTTTCTCGCCCTCTGTTTCTCGCCCTCTGTTTCAGCCCCTCTGTTTCAGCCCCTCTGTTCCAGCCCCTCTGTTTCAGCCCCTCTGTTTCAGCCGCTCTGTTTCAGCCCCTCTGTTTCTCGCCCTCTGTTTCTCGCCCCCTGTTTCAGCCCCACTGTTTCAGCCCCTCTGTATCAGCCCCTTTGTTTCAGCCCCTCTGTTTCAGCCCCTCTGTTTCAGCCCCTCTATTTCAGCCCCTCTGTTTCTCGCCCTCTGTTTCTCGCCCCCTGTTTCAGCCCCACTGTTTCAGCCCCTCTGTATCAGCCCCTTTGTTTCAGCCCCTCTGTTTCAGCCCCACTGTTTCTCGCCCTCTGTTTCAGCCCCTCTGTTTCAGCCCCACTGTTTCAGCCCCTCTGTTTCTCGCCCTCTGTTTCAGCCCCTCTGTTTCAGCCCCTCTTTTTCTCGCCCTCTGTTTCAGCCCCTCTGTTTCAGCCCCTCTGTTTCAGCCCCTCTGTTTCTCGCCCTCTGTTTCAGCCCCTCGGTTTCTCGCCCTCTCTTTCAGCGCCTCTGTTTCAGCCCCTCTGTTTCAGCCCCTCTGTCACTCGCCCTCAGTTTCAGCCCCTCTGTTTCTCGCCCCCTGTTTCAGCCCTCTGATTCAGCCCCTCTGTTTCTCGCCCCCTGTTTCAGCCCCTCTGTTTCAGCCCCTCTGTTTCTCACGCTCTGTTTCAGCCCCTCGGTTTCTCGCCCTCTGTTTCAGCCCCTCTGTTTCAGCCCCTCTGATTCAGCCCCTCTGTTTCTCGCCCCCTGTTTCAGTCCCTATGTTTCAGCCCCTCTGTTTCAGCCCCTCTGTTTCAGCCCCTCGGTTTCTCGCCCTCTGTTTCAGCCCCTCTGTTTCAGCCCCTCTGTTTCAGCCCCTCTGTTTCTCGCCCCCTGTTTCAGCCCCTCTGTTTCAGCCCCTCTGTTTCAGCCCCTCTGTTTCAGCCCTTCTGTTTCTCGCCCTCTGTTTCAGCCCCTCTGTTTCAGCCCCTCTGTTTCTCGCCCCCTGTTTCAGCCCCTCTGTTTCAGCCCCTCTGTTTCAGCCCCTCTGTTTCAGCCCCTCTGTTTCTAGCCCTCTGTTTCAGCCCCTCTGTTTCTCGCCCTCTGTTTCTCGCCCCCTGTTTCAGCCCCTCTGTTTCAGCCCCTCGGTTTCTCGCCCTCTGTTTCAGCCCCTCTGTTTCAGCCCCTCTGTTTCAGCCCCTCTGTTTCAGCCCCTCTGTTTCAGCCCCTCGGTTTCTCGCCCTCTGTTTCAGCCCCTCTGTTTCTCGCCCTCTGTTTCAGCCCTTCTGTTTCAGCCCCTCTGTTTCAGCCCCTCTGTTTCTCGCCCTCTGTTTCTCACCCTCTGTTTCTCGCCCCCTGTTTCAGCCCCTCTGTTTCAGCCCTTCTGTTTCTCGCCCTCTGTTTCAGCCCCTCTGTTTCAGCCCCTCTGTTTCAGCCCCTCTGTTTCTCGCCCTCTGTTTCAGCCCCTCTGTTTCTCGCCCCCTGTTTCAGCCCCTCTGTTTCAGCCCCTCTGTTTCAGCCCCTCTGTTTCAGCCCCTCTGTTTCTCGCCCTCTGTTTCTCGCCCTCTGTTTCAGCCCCTCTATTTCAGCCCCTCTGTTTCAGCCACTCTGTTTCAGCCCCTCTGTTTCTCGCCCTCTGTTTCAGCCCCTCTGTTTCTCGCCCCCTGTTTCAGCCCCTCTGTTTCAGCCCCTCTGTTTCAGCCCCTCTGTTTCAGCCCCTCTGTTTCTCGCCCTCTGTTTCTCGCCCTCTGTTTCAGCCCCTCTATTTCAGCCCCTCTGTTTCAGCCACTCTGTTTCAGCCCCTCGGTTTCTCGCCCTCTGTTTCAGCCCCTCTGTTTTTCGCCCTCTGTTTCAGCTCTTCTGTTTCAGCCCCTCTGTTTCAGCCCCTCTGTTTCTCGCCCTCTGTTTCTCGCCCTCTGTTTCTCGCCTTCTGTTTCAGCCCCTCTGTTTCAGCACCACTGTATCAGCCCCTCTTTTTCAGCCCCTCGGTTTCTCGCCCTCTGTTTCAGCCCCTCTGTTTCTCGCCCTCTTTTTCAGCCCCTCTGTTTCTCGCCCTCTGTTTCAGCCCCTCTGTTTCTCGCCCTCTGTTTCAGCCCCTCTGTTTCAGCACCTCTGTTTCAGCCCCTCTGTTTCAGCCCCTCTGTTTCTCGCCCCCTGTTTCAGCCCCTCTGTTTCAGCCCCTCTGTTTCAGCCCCTCTGTTTCAGCCCTTCTGTTTCTCGCCCTCTGTTTCAGCCCCTCTGTTTCAGCCCCTCTGTTTCTCGCCCCCTGTTTCAGCCCCTCTGTTTCAGCCCCTCTGTTTCAGCCCCTCTGTTTCAGCCCCTCTGTTTCTCGCCCTCTGTTTCAGCCCCTCTGTTTCTCGCCCTCTGTTTCTCGCCCCCTGTTTCAGCCCCTCTGTTTCAGCCCCTCGGTTTCTCGCCCTCTGTTTCAGCCCATCTGTTTCAGCCCCTCTGTTTCAGCCCCTCTGTTTCAGCCCCTCTGTTTCTCGCCCTTTGTTTCAGCCCCTCTGTTTCAGCCCCTCTGTTCAGCCCCTCGGTTTCTCGCCCTCTGTTTCAGCCCCTCGGTTTCTCGCCCTCTGTTTCAGCCCCTCTGTTTCAGCCCCTCTGTTTCAGCCCCTCTGTTTCTCGCCCTCTGTTTCAGCCCCTCTGTTTCAGCCCCTCTGTTTCTCGCACCCTGTTTCAGCCCCTCTGTTTCAGCCCCTCTGTTTCTCGCCCTCTGTTTCAGCCCCTCTGTTTCTCGCCCTCTGTTTCTCGCCCTCTGTTTCAGCCCCTCTGTTTCAGCCCCTCTGTTCCAGCCCCTCTGTTTCAGCCCCTCTGTTTCAGCCCCTCTGTTTCAGCCCCTCTTTTTCTCGCCCTCTGTTTCAGCCCCTCTGTTTCAGCCCCTCTGTTTCAGCCCCTCTGTTTCAGCCCCTCTGTTTCAGCCCCTCGGTTTCTCGCCCTCTGTTTCAGCCCCTCTGTTTCAGCCCCTCTTTTTCTCGCCCTCTGTTTCAGCCCCTCTGTTTCAGCCCCTCTGTTTCAGCCCCTCTGTTTCTCGCCCTCTGTTTCAGCCCCTCGGTTTCTCGCCCTCTGTTTCAGCGCCTCTGTTTCAGCCCCTCTGTTTCAGCCCCTCTGTTTCAGCCCCTCTGTCACTCGCCCTCAGTTTCAGCCCCTCTGTTTCTCGCCCCCTGTTTCAGCCCCTCTGATTCAGCCCCTCTGTTTCTCGCCCCCTGTTTCAGCCCCTCTGTTTCAGTCCCTCTGTTTCTCACCCTCTGTTTCAGCCCCTCGGTTTCTCGCCCTCTGTTTCAGCCCCTCTGTTTCAGCCCCTCTGTTTCAGCCCCTCTGTTTCTCGCCCCCTGTTTCAGCCCCTCTGATTCAGCCCCTCTGTTTCTCGCCCCCTGTTTCAGCCCCTCTGTTTCAGCCCCTCTGTTTCTCACCCTCTGTTTCAGCCCCTCGGTTTCTCGCCCTCTGTTTCAGCCCCTCTGTTTCAGCCCCTCTGTTTCAGCCCCTCTGTTTCTCGCCCCCTGTTTCAGCCCCTCTGTTTCAGCCCCTCTGTTTCAGCCCCTCTGTTTCAGCCCTTCTGTTTCTCGCCCTCTGTTTCAGCCCCTCTGTTTCAGCCCCTCTGTTTCTCACCCCCTGTTTCAGCCCCTCTGTTTCAGCTCCTCTGTTTCAGCCCCTCTGTTTCAGCCCCTCTGTTTCTAGCCCTCTGTTTCAGCCCCTCTGTTTCTCGCCCTCTGTTTCTCGCCCCCTGTTTCAGCCCCTCAGTTTCAGCCCCTCGGTTTCTCGCCCTCTGTTTCAGCCCCTCTGTTTCAGCCCCTCTGTTTCAGCCCCTCTGTTTCAGCCCCTCGGTTTCTCGCCCTCTGTTTCAGCCCCTGTGTTTCTCGCCCTCTGTTTCAGCCCTTCTGTTTCAGCCCCTCTGTTTCAGCCCCTCTGTTTCTCGCCCTCTGTTTCTCACCCTCTGTTTCTCGCCCCCTGTTTCAGCCCCTCTGTTTCAGCCCTTCTGTTTCTCGCCCTCTGTTTCAGCCCCTCTGTTTCAGCCCCTCTGTTTCAGCCCCTCTGTTTCTCGCCCTCTGTTTCAGCCCCTCTGTTTCTCGCCCCCTGTTTCAGCCCCTCTGTTTCAGCCCCTCTGTTTCTCGCCCTCTGTTTCAGCCCCTCTGTTTCTCGCCCTCTGTTTCTCGCCCTCTGTTTCAGCCCCTCTATTTCAGCCCCTCTGTTTCAGCCACTCTGTTTCAGACCCTCGGTTTCTCGCCCTCTGTTTCAGCCCCTCTGTTTTTCGCCCTCTGTTTCAACTCTTCTGTTTCAGCCCCTCTGTTTCAGCCCCTCTGTTTCTCGCCCTCTGTTTCTCGCCCTCTGTTTCTCGCCTTCTGTTTCAGCCCCTCTGTTTCAGCACCACTGTATCAGCCCCTCTTTTTCAGCCCCTCTGTTTCAGCCACTCTGTTTCAGCCCCTCTGTTTCTCGCCCTCTGTTTCAGCCCCTCTGTTTTTCGCCCTCTGTTTCAGCTCTTCTGTTTCAGCCCCTCTGTTTCAGCCCCTCTGTTTCTCGCCCTCTGTTTCTCGCCCTCTGTTTCTCGCCTTCTGTTTCAGCCCCTCTGTTTCAGCACCACTGTATCAGCCCCTCTGTTTCAGCCCCTCTGTTTCTCGCCCTCTGTTTCAGCCCGTCTGTTTCAGCACCTCTGTTTCAGCCCCTCTGTTTCAGCCCCTCTGTTTCTCGCCCCCTGTTTCAGCCCCTCTGTTTCAGCCCCTCTGTTTCAGCCCCTCTGTTTCAGCCCCTCTGTTTCTCGCCCTCTGTTTCAGCCCCTCTGTTTCAGCCCCTCTGTTTCTCGCCCCCTGTTTCAGCCCCTCTGTTTCAGCCCCTCTGTTTCAGCCCCTCTGTTTCAGCCCCTCTGTTTCTAGCCCTCTGTTTCAGCCCCTCTGTTTCTCGCCCTCTGTTTCTCGCCCCCTGTTTCAGCCCCTCTGTTTCAGCCCCTCGGTTTCTCGCCCTCTGTTTCAGCCCCTCTGTTTCAGCCCCTCTGTTTCTCGCCCTCTGTTTCAGCCCCTCTGTTTCAGCCCCTCTGTTTCAGCCCCTCTGTTCAGCCCCTCGGTTTCTCGCCCTCTGTTTCAGCCCCTCGGTTTCTCGCCCTCTGTTTCAGCCCCTCTGTTTCAGCCCCTCTGTTTCAGCCCCTCTGTTTCTCGCCCTCTGTTTCAGCCCCTCTGTTTCAGCCCCTCTGTTTCTCGCCCCCTGTTTCAGCCCCTCTGTTTCAGCCCCTCTGTTTCTCGCCCTCTGTTTCAGCCCCTCTGTTTCTCGCCCTCTGTTTCTCGCCCTCTGTTTCAGCCCCTCTGTTTCAGCCCCTCTGTTCCAGCCCCTCTGTTTCAGCCCCTCTGTTTCAGCCCCTCTGTTTCAGCCCCTCTTTTTCTCGCCCTCTGTTTCAGCCCCTCTGTTTCAGCCCCTCTGTTTCTCGCCCTCTGTTTCAGCCCCTCGGTTTCTCGCCCTCTGTTTCAGCGCCTCTGTTTCAGCCCCTCTGTTTCAGCCCCTCTGTTTCAGCCCCTCTGTCACTCGCCCTCAGTTTCAGCCCCTCTGTTTCTCGCCCCCTGTTTCAGCCCCTCGGATTCAGCCCCTCTGTTTCTCGCCCCCTGTTTCAGCCCCTCTGTTCAGCCCCTCTGTTTCTCACCCTCTGTTTCAGCCCCTCGGTTTCTAACCCTCTGTTTCAGCCCCTCTGTTTCAGCCCCTCTGTTTCAGCCCCTCTGTTTCTCGCCCCCTGTTTCAGCCCCTCTGATTCAGCCCCTCTGTTTCTCGCCCCCTGTTTCAGCCCCTCTGTTTCAGCCCCTCTGTTTCTCACCCTCTGTTTCAGCCCCTCGGTTTCTCGCCCTCTGTTTCAGCCCCTCTGTTTCAGCCCCTCTGTTTCAGCCCCTCTGTTTCTCGCCCCCTGTTTCAGCCCCTCTGTTTCAGCCCCTCTGTTTCAGCCCCTCTGTTTCAGCCCTTCTGTTTCTCGCCCTCTGTTTCAGCCCCTCTGTTTCAGCCCCTCTGTTTCTCGCCCCCTGTTTCAGCCCCTCTGTTTCAGCCCCTCTGTTTCAGCCCCTCTGTTTCATCCCCTCTGTTTGTCGCCCTCTGTTTCAGCCCCTCTGTTTCTCGCCCTCTGTTTCTCGCCCCCTGTTTCAGCCCCTCTGTTTCAGCCCCTCGGTTTCTCGCCCTCTGTTTCAGCCCCTCTGTTTCAGCCCCTCTGTTTCAGCCCCTCTGTTTCAGCCCCTCGGTTTCTCGCCCTCTGTTTCAGCCCCTCTGTTTCTCGACCTCTGTTTCAGCCCTTCTGTTTCAGCCCCTCTGTTTCAGCCCCTCTGTTTCAGCCCCTCTGTTTCTCGCCCTCTGTTTCTCACCCTCTGTTTCTCGCCCCCTGTTTCAGCCCCTCTGTTTCAGCCCTTCTGTTTCTCGCCCTCTGTTTCAGCCCCTCTGTTTCAGCCCCTCTGTTTCAGCCCCTCTGTTTCTCGCCCTCTGTTTCAGCCCCTCTGTTTCTCGCCCCCTGTTTCAGCCCCTCTGTTTCAGCCCCTCTGTTTCTCGCCCTCTGTTTCAGCCCCTCTGTTTCTCGCCCTCTGTTTCTCGCCCTCTGTTTCAGCCCCTCTATTTCAGCCCCTCTGTTTCAGCCACTCTGTTTCAGCCCCTCGGTTTCTCGCCCTCTGTTTCAGCCCCTCTGTTTTTCGCCCTCTGTTTCAGCTCTTCTGTTTCAGCCCCTCTGTTTCAGCCCCTCTGTTTCTCGCCCTCTGTTTCTCGCCCTCTGTTTCTCGCCTTCTGTTTCAGCCCCTCTGTTTCAGCACCACTGTATCAGCCCCTCTTTTTCAGCCCCTCGGTTTCTCGCCCTCTGTTTCAGCCCCTCTGTTTCTCGCCCTCTTTTTCAGCCCCTCTGTTTCTCGCCCTCTGTTTCAGCCCCTCTGTTTCTCGCCCTCTGTTTCAGCCCCTCTGTTTCAGCACCTCTGTTTCAGCCCCTCTGTTTCAGCCCCTCTGTTTCTCGCCCCCTGTTTCAGCCCCTCTGTTTCAGCCCCTCTGTTTCAGCCCCTCTGTTTCAGCCCTTCTGTTTCTCGCCCTCTGTTTCAGCCCCTCTGTTTCAGCCCCTCTGTTTCTCGCCCCCTGTTTCAGCCCCTCTGTTTCAGCCCCTCTGTTTCAGCCCCTCTGTTTCAGCCCCTCTGTTTCTAGCCCTCTGTTTCAGCCCCTCTGTTTCTCGCCCTCTGTTTCTCGCCCCCTGTTTCAGCCCCTCTGTTTCAGCCCCTCGGTTTCTCGCCCTCTGTTTCAGCCCCTCTGTTTCAGCCCCTCTGTTTCGGCCCCTCTGTTTCAGCCCCTCTGTTTCTCGCCCTCTGTTTCAGCCCCTCTGTTTCAGCCCCTCTGTTTCAGCCCCTCTGTTCATCCCCTCGGTTTCTCGCCCTCTGCTTCAGCCCCTCGGTTTCTCGCCCTCTGTTTCAGCCCCTCTGTTTCAGCCCCTCTGTTTCAGCCCCTCTGTTTCTCGCCCTCTGTTTCAGCCCCTCTGTTTCAGCCCCTCTGTTTCTCGCCCTCTGTTTCAGCCCCTCTGTTTCAGCCCCTCTGTTTCTCGCCCTCTGTTTCAGCCCCTCTGTTTCTCGCCCTCTGTTTCTCGCCCTCTGTTTCAGCCCCTCTGTTTCAGCCCCTCTGTTCCAGCCCCTCTGTTTCAGCCCCTCTGTTTCAGCCCCTCTGTTTCTAGCCCTCTGTTTCAGCCCCTCTGTTTCAGCCCCTCTATTTCAGCCCCTCTGTTTCTCGCCCTCTGTTTCTCGCCCCGTGTTTCAGCCCCACTGTTTCAGCCCCTCGGTTTCTCGCACTCTGTTTCATCCCCTCTGTTTCAGCCCCTTTGTTTCAGCCCCTGTGTTTCAGCCCCTCTGTTTCTCGCCCTCTGTTTCAGCCCCTCTGTTTCAGCCCCACTGTTTCAGGCCCTCTGTTTCTCGCCCTCTGTTTCAGCCCCGCTGTTTCAGCCCCTCTTTTTCTCGCCCTCTGTTTCAGCCCCTCTGTTTCTCGCCCCCTGTTTCAGCCCCTCTGATTCAGCCCCTCTGTTTCTCGCCCCCTGTTTCAGCCCCTCTGTTTCAGCCCCTCTGATTCTCACCCTCTGTTTCAGCCCCTCGGTTTCTCGCCCTCTGTTTCAGCCCCTCTGTTTCAGCCCCTCTGTTTCAGCCCCTCTGTTTCTCGCCCCCTGTTTCAGCCCCTCTGTTTCAGCCCCTCTGTTTCAGCCCCTCTGTTTCAGCCCTTCTGTTTCTCACCCTCTGTTTCAGCCCCTCTGTTTCAGCCCCTCTGTTTCTCGCCCCCTGTTTCAGCCCCTCTGTTTCAGCCCCTCTGTTTCAGCCCCTCTGTTTCTCGCCCTCTGTTTCAGCACCTCTGTTTCTCGCGCCCTGTTTCAGCCCCTCTGTTTCAGCCCCTCTGTTTCTCGCCATCTGTTTCAGCCCCTCTGTTTCTCGCCCTCTGTTTCTCGCCCTCTGTTTCAGCCCCTCTGTTTCAGCCCCTCTGTTTCAGCCCCTCGGTTTCTCGCCCTCTGTTTCAGCCCCTCTGTTTCTCGCCCTCTGTTTCAGCCCTTCTGTTTCAGCCCCTCTGTTTCAGCCCCTCTGTTTCTCGCCCTCTGTTTCTCGCCCTCTGTTTCTCGCCTTCTGTTTCTGCCCCTCTGTTTCAGCACCTCTGTTTCTCGCCCTCTGTTTCAGCCCCTCTGTTTCAGCCCCTCTGTTTCAGCCCCTCTGTTTCTCGCCCTCTCTTTCAGCCCCTCTGTTTCTCGCCCTCTGTTTCAGCCCCTCTGTTTCTCGCCCTCTGTTTCAGCCCCTCTGTTTCAGCCTCTCTGTTTCAGCCCCTCTGTTTCTCGCCCTCTGTTCCAGCCCCTCGGTT
This sequence comes from Chiloscyllium punctatum, assembly GCF_047496795.1. Taxonomy (NCBI): domain Eukaryota; kingdom Metazoa; phylum Chordata; class Chondrichthyes; order Orectolobiformes; family Hemiscylliidae; genus Chiloscyllium; species Chiloscyllium punctatum. The sequence continues at coordinate 600,196 of NW_027309896.1, read as the reverse complement.
TCTCGCCCTCTGTTTCAGCGCCTCTGTTTCAGCCCCTCTGTTTCAGCCCCTCTGTTTCAGCCCCTCTGTCTCTCGCCCTCAGTTTCAGCCCCTCTGTTTCTCGCCCCCTGTTTCAGCCCCTCTGATTCAGCCCCTCTGTTTCTCGCCCCCTGTTTCAGCCCCTCTGTTTCAGCCCCTCTGTTTCTCACCCTCTGTTTCAGCCCCTCGGTTTCTCGCCCTCTGTTTCAGCCCCTCTGTTTCAGCCCCTCTGTTTCAGCCCCTCTGTTTCAGCCCCTCTGTTTCAGCCCTTCTGTTTCTCGCCCTCTGTTTCAGCCCCTCTGTTTCAGCCCCTCTGTTTCTCGCCCCCTGTTTCAGCCCCTCTGTTTCAGCCCCTCTGTTTCTCACCCTCTGTTTCAGCCCCTCGGTTTCTCGCCCTCTGTTTCAGCCCCTCTGTTTCAGCCCCTCTGTTTCAGCCCCTCTGTTTCAGCCCCTCTGTTTCAGCCCCTCTGTTTCTCGCCCCCTGTTTCAGCCCCTCTGTTTCAGCCCCTCTGTTTCTCGCCCACTGTTTCAGACCCTCTGTTTCAGCCCCTCTGTTTCTCGCCATCTGTTTCAGCCCCTCTGTTTCTCGCCCTCTGTTTCTCGCCCTCTGTTTCAGCCCCTCTGTTTCAGCCCCTCTGTTTCAGCCCCTCTGTTTCAGCCCCTCGGTTTCTCGCCCTCTGTTTCAGCCCCTCTGTTTCTCGCCCTCGGTTTCAGCCCCTCTGTTTCTCGCCCTCTGTTTCAACCCCTCGGTTTCTCGCCCTCTGTTTTAGCCCCTCTGTTTAAGCCCCTCTGTTTCAGCCCCTCTGTTTCAGCCCCTCTGTTTCTCACCCTCTATTTCAGCCCCTCGGTTTCTCGCCCTCTTTTTCAGCCCCTCTGTTTCAGCACCTCTGTTTCAGCCCCTCTGTTTCTCGCCCCCTGTTTCAGCCCCTCTGTTTCAGCCCCTCTGTTTCAGCCCCTCTGTTTCAGCCCTTCTGTTTCTCGCCCTCTGTTTCAGCCCCTCTGTTTCAGCCCCTCTGTTTCTCGCCCCTGTTTCAGCCCCTCTGCTTCAGCCCCTCTGTTTCAGCCCCTCTGTTTCAGCCCCTCTGTTTCTAGCCCTCTGTTTCAGCCCCTCTGTTTCAGCCCCTCTGTTTCTCGCCCTCTGTTTCTCGCCCCCTGTTTCAGCCCCTCTGTTTCAGCCCCTCTGTTTCAGCCCCTCTGTTCAGCCCCTCGGTTTCTCGCCCTCTGTTTCAGCCCCTCGGTTTCTCGCCCTCTGTTTCAGCGCCTCTGTTTCAGCCCCTCTCTTTCAGCCCCTCTGTTTCAGCCCCTCTGTCTCTCGCCCTCTGTTTCAGCACCTCTGTTTCTCGCTCCCTGTTTCAGCCCCTCTGATTCAGCCCCTCTGTTTCTCGCCCCCTGTTTCAGCCCCTCTGTTTCAGCCCCTCTGTTTCTCGCCCTCTGTTTCAACCCCTCTGTTTCAGCCCCTCTGTTTCAGCCCCTCTGTTTCAACCCCTCTGTTTCTCACCCTCTGTTTCAGCCCCTCGGTTTCTCGCCCTCTGTTTCAGCCCCTCTGTTTCAGCCCCTCTGATTCAGCCCCTCTGTTTCTCGCCCCTGTTTCAACCCCTCTGTTTCAGCCCTTCTGTTTCTCGCCCTCTGTTTCAGCCCCTCTGTTTCAGCCCCTCTGTTTCTCGCCCCCTGTTTCAGCCCCTCTGTTTCAGCCCCTCTGTTTGAGCCCCTCTGTTTGAGCCCCTCTGTTTCTCGCCCTCTGTTTCAGCCCCTCTGTTTCTGGCCCCCTGTTTCAGCCCCTCTGTTTCAGCCCCTCTGTTTCTCGCCCTCTGTTTCATCCCCTCTGTTTCTCGCCCTCTGTTTCTCGCCCTCTGTTTCAGCCCCTCTATTTCAGCCCCTCTGTTTCAGCCACTCTGTTTCAGCCCCTCGGTTTCTCGCCCTCTGTATCAGCCCCTCTGTTTCAGCCCCTCTGATTCAGCCCCTCTGTTTCTCGCCCCTGTTTCAACCCCTCTGTTTCAGCCCTTCTGTTTCTCGCCCTCTGTTTCAGCCCCTCTGTTTCAGCCCCTCAGATTCTCGCCCTCTGTTTCAGCCCCTCTGTTTCAGCCCCTCTGATTCAGCCCCTCTGTTTCTCGCCCCTGTTTCAACCCCTCAGTTTCAGCCCTTCTGTTTCTCGCCCTCTGTTTCAGCCCCTCTGTTTCAGCCCCTTTGATTCTTGCCCCCTGTTTCAGCCCCTCTGTTTCAGCCCCTCTGTTTCAGCCCCTCTGTTTCAGCCCCTCTGTTTCTCGCCCTCTGTTTCAGACCCTCTGTTTCTCGCCCCCTGTTTCAGCCCCTCTGTTTCAGCCCCTCTGTTTCTCGCCCTCTGTTTCAGCCCCTCTGTTTCTCGCCCTCTGTTTCTCGCCCTCTGTTTCAGCCCCTCTATTTCAGCCCCTCTGTTTCAGCCACTCTGTTTCAGCCGCTCGGTTTCTCGCCCTCTGTTTCAGCCCCTCTGTTTCTCGCCCTCTGTTTCAGCCCCTCTGTTTCAGCCCCTCTGTTTCAGCCCCTCTGTTTCTCGCCCTCTGTTTCAGCCCCTCTGTTTCTCGCCCCCTGTTTCAGCCCCTCTGTTTCAGCCCCTCTGTTTCTCGCCATCTGTTTCAGCCCCTCTGTTTCTCGCCCTCTGTTTCTCGCCCTCTGTTTCAGCCCCTCTGTTTCAGCCACTCTGTTTCAGCCCCTCGGTTTCTCGCCCTCTGTTTCAACCCCTCGGTTTCTCGCCCTCTGTTTTAGCCCCTCTGTTTAAGCCCCTCTGTTTCAGCCCCTCTGTTTCAGCCCCTCTGTTTCTCACCCTCTATTTCAGCCCCTCGGTTTCTCGCCCTCTTTTTCAGCCCCTCTGTTTCAGCACCTCTGTTTCAGCCCCTCTGTTTCTCGCCCCCTGTTTCAGCCCCTCTGTTTCAGCCCCTCTGTTTCAGCCCCTCTGTTTCAGCCCTTCTGTTTCTCGCCCTCTGTTTCAGCCCCTCTGTTTCAGCCCCTCTGTTTCTCGCCCCTGTTTCAGCCGTTCTGCTTCAGCCCCTCTGTTTCAGCCCCTCTGTTTCAGCCCCTCTGTTTCTAGCCCTCTGTTTCAGTCCCTCTGTTTCAGCCCCTCTGTTTCTCGCCCTCTGTTTCTCGCCCCCTGTTTCAGCCCCTCTGTTTCAGCCCCTCTGTTTCTCGCCCTCTGTTTCAGCCCCTCTGTTTCAGCCCCTCTGTTTCAGCCCCTCTGTTCAGCCCCTCGGTTTCTCGCCCTCTGTTTCAGCCCCTCGGTTTCTCGCCCTCTGTTTCAGCGCCTCTGTTTCAGCCCCTCTCTTTCAGCCCCTCTGTTTCAGCCCCTCTGTCTCTCGCCCTCTGTTTCAGCACCTCTGTTTCTCGCTCCCTGTTTCAGCCCCTCTGATTCAGCCCCTCTGTTTCTCGCCCCCTGTTTCAGCCCCTCTGTTTCAGCCCCTCTGTTTCTCGCCCTCTGTTTCAACCCCTCTGTTTCAGCCCCTCTGTTTCAGCCCCTCTGTTTCAGCCCCTCTGTTTCTCACCCTCTGTTTCAGCCCCTCGGTTTCTCGCCCTCTGTTTCAGCCCCTCTGTTTCAGCCCCTCTGATTCAGCCCCTCTGTTTCTCGCCCCTGTTTCAACCCCTCTGTTTCAGCCCTTCTGTTTCTCGCCCTCTGTTTCAGCCCCTCTGTTTCAGCCCCTCTGTTTCTCGCCCCCTGTTTCAGCCCCTCTGTTTCAGCCCCTCTGTTTGAGCCCCTCTGTTTGAGCCCCTCTGTTTCTCGCCCTCTGTTTCAGCCCCTCTGTTTCTGGCCCCCTGTTTCAGCCCCTCTGTTTCAGCCCCTCTGTTTCTCGCCCTCTGTTTCAGCCCCTCTGTTTCTCGCCCTCTGTTTCTCGCCCTCTGTTTCAGCCCCTCTATTTCAGCCCCTCTGTTTCAGCCACTCTGTTTCAGCCCCTCGGTTTCTCGCCCTCTGTATCAGCCCCTCTGTTTCAGCCCCTCTGATTCAGCCCCTCTGTTTCTCGCCCCTGTTTCAACCCCTCTGTTTCAGCCCTTCTGTTTCTCGCCCTCTGTTTCAGCCCCTCTGTTTCAGCCCCTCAGTTTCTCGCCCTCTGTTTCAGCCCCTCTGTTTCAGCCCCTCTGATTCAGCCCCTCTGTTTCTCGCCCCTGTTTCAACCCCTCAGTTTCAGCCCTTCTGTTTCTCGCCCTCTGTTTCAGCCCCTCTGTTTCAGCCCCTTTGATTCTCGCCCCCTGTTTCAGCCCCTCTGTTTCAGCCCCTCTGTTTCAGCCCCTCTGTTTCAGCCCCTCTGTTTCTCGCCCTCTGTTTCAGACCCTCTGTTTCTCGCCCCCTGTTTCAGCCCCTCTGTTTCAGCCCCTCTGTTTCTCGCCCTCTGTTTCAGCCCCTCTGTTTCTCGCCCTCTGTTTCTCGCCCTCTGTTTCAGCCCCTCTATTTCAGCCCCTCTGTTTCAGCCACTCTGTTTCAGCCGCTCGGTTTCTCGCCCTCTGTTTCAGCCCCTCTGTTTCTCGCCCTCTGTTTCAGCCCCTCTGTTTCAGCCCCTCTGTTTCTCGCCCTCTGTTTCTCGCCATCTGTTTCAGCCCCTCTGTTTCAGCACCTCTGTTTCAGCCCCTCTTTTTCAGCCCCACGGTTTCTCGCCCTCTGTTTCAGCCCCTCTGTTTCTCGCCCTCTTTTTCAGCCCCTCTGTTTCTCGCCCTCTGTTTCAGCCCCTCTGTTTCTCGCCCTCTGTTTCAGCCCCTCTGTTTCAGCCCCTCTGTTTCAGCCCCTCTGTTTCTCGCCCCCTGTTTCAGCCCCTCTGATTCAGCCCCTCTGTTTCTCGCCCCCTGTTTCATCCCTCTGTTTCAGCCCCTCTGTTTCTCGCCCTCTGTTTCAACCCCTCGGTTTCTCGCCCTCTGTTTTAGCCCCTCTGTTTAAGCCCCTCTGTTTCAGCCCCTCTGTTTCAGCCCCTCTGTTTCTCACCCTCTGTTTCAGCCCCTCGGTTTCTCGCCCTCTTTTTCAGCCCCTCTGTTTCAGCACCTCTGTTTCAGCCACTCTGTTTCTCGCCCCCTGTTTCAGCTCCTCTGTTTCAGCCCCTCTGTTTCAGCCCCTCTGTTTCAGCCCTTCTGTTTCTCGCCCTCTGTTTCAGCCCCTCTGTTTCAGCCCCTCTGTTTCTCGCCCCCTGTTTCAGCCCCTCTGTTTCAGCCCCTCTGTTTCAGCCCCTCTGTTTCAGCCCCTCTGTTTCTAGCCCTCTGTTTCAGCCCCTCTGTTTCAGCCCCTCTGTTTCTCGCCCTCTGTTTCTCGCCCCCAGTTTCAGCCCCTCTGTTTCAGCCCCTCGGTTTCTCGCCCTCTGTTTCAGCCCCTCTGTTTCAGCCCCTCTGTTTCTCGCCCTCTGTTTCAGCCCCTCTGTTTCTCGCCCTCTGTTTCAGCCCCTCTGTTTCAGCCCCTCTGTTCAGCCCCTCGGTTTCTCGCCCTCTGTTTCAGCCCCTCGGTTTCTCGCCCTCTGTTTCAGCCCCTCTGTTTCAGCCCCTCTGTTTCAGCCCCTCTGTTTCTCGCCCTCTGTTTCAGCCCCTCTGTTTCAGCCCCTCTGTTTCTCGCCCTCTGTTTCAGCCCCTCTGTTTCTCACCCTCTGTTTCAGCCCCTCTGTTTCAGCCCCTCTGTTTCTCGCCCTCTGTTTCAGCCCCTCTGTGTCAGCCCCTCTGTTTCTCGCCCTCTGTTTCAGCCCCTCTGTTTCTCGCCCTCTGTTTCTCGCCCTCTGTTTCAGCCCCTCTGTTTCAGCCCCTCTGTTCCAGCCCCTCTGTTTCAGCCCCTCTGTTTCAGCCCCTCTGTTTCTAGCCCTCTATTTCAGCCCCTCTGTTTCTTGCCCTCTGTTTCTCGCCCCCTGTTTCAGCCCAACTGTTTCAGCCCCTCGGTTTCTCGCACTCTGTTTCATCCCCTCTGTTTCAGCCCCTTTGTTTCAGCCCCTCTGTTTCAGCCCCTCTGTTTCTCGCCCTCTGTTTCAGCCCCTCTGTTTCAGCCCCACTGTTTCAGCCCCTCTGTTTCTCGCCTCTGTTTCAGCCCTCTGTTTCAGCCCCTCTTTTTCTCGCCCTCTGTTTCAGCCCCTCTGTTTCAGCCCCTCTGTTTCAGCCCCTCTGTTTCTCGCCTCTGTTTCAGCCCTCGGTTTCTCGCCCTCTGTTTCAGTGCCTCTGTTTCAGCCCCTCTATTTCAGCCCCTCTGTTTCAGCCCCTCTGTCTCTCGCTCTCAGTTTCAGCCCCTCTGTTTCTCGCCCCCTGTTTCAGCCCCTCTGTTTCAGCCCTTCTGTTTGTCGCCTCTGTTTCAGTCCCTCTGTTTCAGCCCCTCTGTTTCTCGCCCCCTGTTTCAGCCCCTTGTTTCAGCCCTCTGTTTTCAGCCCCTCTGTTTCTCGGCCCTCTGTTTCAGCACCTCTGTTTCTCGCCCCCTGTTTCAGCCCCTCTGTTTCAGCCCCTCTGTTTCTCGCCATCTGTTTCAGCCCCTCTGTTTCTCGCCCTCTGTTTCTCGCCCTCTGTTTCAGCCCCTCTGTTTCAGCCCCTCTGTTTCAGCCCCTCTGTTTCAGCCCCTCTGTTTCTCGCCCTCTGGTTTCAGCCCCTCTGTTTCTCGCCCTCTGTTTCAGCCCTTCTGTTTCAGCCCCTCTGTTTCAGCCCCTCTGTTTCAGCCCCTTTGTTTCTCGCCCTCTGTTTCTCGCCTTCTGTTTCAGCCCCTCTGTTTCAGCACCTCTGTTTCAGCCCCTCTGTTTCAGCCCTCGGTTTCTCGCCCTCTGTTTCAGCCCCACTGTTTCTCGCCCTCTGTTTCAGCCCCTCTGTTTCTCGCCCTCTGTTTCAGCCCCTCTGTTCTCGCCCTCTGTTTCAGCCCCTCTGTTTCAGCCCTCTGTTTCAGCCGCACTGTTTCAGCCCCTCTGTTTCTCGCCCCCTGCTTCAGCCCTCTGTTTCTCGCCCCTGTTTCAGCCCTCTGTTTCAGCCCTCGGTTCTCGCCCTCTTTTCTCGCCCTCTGTTTCAGCCCCTCTGTTTCAGCCCTCTGTTTCAGCCCCTCTGTTTCAGCCCCTCTGTTTCTCGCCCTCTGTTTCAGCCCCTCTGTTTCAGCCCCTCTGTTTCAGCCCCTCTGTTTCAGCCCCTCGGTTTCTCGCCCTCTGTTTCAGCCCCTCTGTTTCTCGCCCTCTGTTTCTGCCCCTCTGTTTCAGCCCCTCTGTTTCTCGCCCTCTGTTTCTCGCCCTCTGTTTCTCGCCCTCTGTTTCAGCCCCTCTGTTTCTCACCCTCTGTTTCAGCCCCTCTGTTTCAGCCCCTCTGTTTCAGTCCCTCTGTTTCTCGCCCTCTGTTTCAGCCCCTCGGATTCTCGCCCTCTGTTTCAGCCCCTCTGTTTCAGCCCCTCTGTTTCTCGCCCTCTGTTTCAGCCCCTCTGTTTCAGCCCCTCTGTTTCAGCCCCTCTTTTTCTCACCCTCTCTTCAGCCCCTCTGTTTCAGCCCCTCTGTTTCTCGCCCCCTGTTTCAGCCCCTCTGTTTCAGCCCCTCTGATTCAGCCCTCTGTTTCTCGCCCCCTGTTTCAGCCCCTCTGTTTCTCACCCTCTGTTTCAGCCCCTCGGTTTCTCGCCCTCTGTTTCAGCCCCTCTGTTTCAGCCCCTCTGTTTCATCCCCTCTGTTTCTCGCCCCCTGTTTCAGCCCTCTGTTTCAGCCCCTCAGTTTCAGCCCCTCGGTTTCTCGCCCTCTGTTTCAGCCCCTCTGTTTCAGCCCCTCTGTTTCAGCCCCTCTGTTTCAGCCCCTCGTTTCTCGCCCTCTGTTTCAGCCCCTGTGTTTCTCGCCCTCTGTTTCAGCCTTCCTGTTTCAGCCCCTCTGTTTCAGCCCCTCTGTTTCTCGCCCTCTGTTTCTCACCCCTCTGTTTCTCGCCCCCTGTTTCAGCCCCTCTGTTTCAGCCCTTCTGTTTCTCGCCTCTGTTTCAGCCCTCTGTTTCAGCCCCTCTGTTTCAGCCCCTCTGTTTCTCGCCCTCTGTTTCAGCCCCTCTGTTTCTCGCCCCCTGTTTCAGCCCCTCTGTTTCAGCCCCTCTGTTTCTCGCCCTCTGTTTCAGCCCCTCTGTTTCTCGCCCTCTGTTTCTCGCCCTCTGTTTCAGCCCCTCTATTTCAGCCCCTCTTGTTTCAGCCACTCTGTTTCAGACCCTCGGTTTCTCGCCCCTCTGTATCAGCCCCTCTGTTTTCGCCCTCTGTTTCACTCTTCTGTTTCAGCCCCTCTGTTTCAGCCCCTCTGTTTCTCGCCCTCTGTTTCTCGCCCTCTGTTTCTCGCCTCTGTTTTCAGCCCCTCTGTTTCAGCACCACTGTATCAGCCCCTCTTTTTCAGCCCCTCTGTTTCAGCCACTCTGTTTCAGCCCCTCTGTTCTCGCCCTCTGTTTCAGCCCCTCTGTTTTTCGCCCTCTGTTTCAGCTCTTCTGTTTCATGCCCCTCTGTTTCAGCCCCTCTGTTTCTCGCCTCTGTTTCTCGCCCTCTGTTTCTCGCCTTCTGTTTCAGCCCCTCTGTTTCAGCACCACTGTATCAGCCCCTCTGTTTCAGCCCCTCTGTTTCTCGCCCTCTGTTTCAGCCCGTCTGTTTCAGCACCTCTGTTTCAGCCCCTCTGTTTCAGCCCCTCTGTTTCTCGCCCCCTGTTTCAGCCCCTCTGTTTCAGCCCCTCTGTTTCAGCCCCTCTGTTTCAGCCCCTCTGTTTCTCGCCCTCTGTTTCAGCCCCTCTGTTTCAGCCCCTCTGTTTCTCGCCCCTGTTTCAGCCCCTCTGTTTCAGCCCCTCTGTTTCAGCCCCTCTGTTTCAGCCCCTCTGTTTCTAGCCCTCTGTTTCAGCCCCTCTGTTTCTCGCCCTCTGTTTCTCGCCCCCTGTTTCAGCCCTCTGTTTCAGCCCTCGGTTTCTCGCCCTCTGTTTCAGCCCCTCTGTTTCAGCCCCTCTGTTTCTCGCCCTCTGTTTCAGCCCCTCTGTTCAGCCCCTCTGTTTCAGCCCCTCTGTTCAGCCCCTCGGTTTCTCGCCCTCTGTTTCAGCCCCTCGGTTCTCGCCCTCTGTTTCAGCCCTCTGTTTCAGCCCCTCTGTTTCAGCCCCTCTGTTTCTCGCCCTCTGTTTCAGCCCCTCTGTTTCAGCCCCTCTGTTTCTCGCCCCTGTTTCAGCCCCTCTGTTTCAGCCCCTCTGTTTCTCGCCCTCTGTTTCAGCCCCTCTGTTTCTCGCCCTCTGTTTCTCGCCCTCTGTTTCAGCCCCTCTGTTTCAGCCCCTCTGTTCCAGCCCCTCTGTTTCAGCCCCTCTGTTTCAGCCCCTCTGTTTCAGCCCCTCTTTTCTCGCCCTCTGTTTCAGCCCCTCTGTTTCAGCCCCTCTGTTTCTCGCCCTCTGTTTCAGCCCCTCGGTTTCTCGCCCTCTGTTTCAGCGCCTCTGTTTCAGCCCCTCTGTTTCAGCCCCTCTGTTTCAGCCCCTCTGTCACTCGCCCTCAGTTTCAGCCCTCTGTTTCTCGCCCCCTGTTTCAGCCCTCGGATTCAGCCCCTCTGTTTCTCGCCCCCTGTTTCAGCCCCTCTGTTCGCCCCTCTGTTTCTCACCCTCTGTTTCAGCCCCTCGGTTTCTCGCCCTCTGTTTCAGCCCCTCTGTTTCAGCCCCTCTGTTTCAGCCCCTCTGTTTCTCGCCCCTGTTTCAGCCCCTCTGATTCAGCCCCTCTGTTTCTCGCCCCCTGTTTCAGCCCTCTGTTTCAGCCCCTCTGTTTCTCACCCTCTGTTTCAGCCCCTCGGTTTCTCGCCCTCTGTTTCAGCCCCTCTGTTTCAGCCCCTCTGTTTCAGCCCCTCTGTTCTCGCCCCACTGTTTCAGCCCCTCTGTTTCAGCCCCCCTCTGTTGCAGCCCTCTGTTTCAGCCCTTCTGTTTCTCGCCCTCTGTTTCAGCCCTCTGTTTCAGCCCCTCTGTTTCCTCGCCCCCTGTTTCAGCCCTCTGTTTCAGCCCCTCTGTTTCAGCCCTCTGTTTCATCCCCCTCTGTTTGTCGCCCTCTGTTTCAGCCCCTCTGTTTCTCGCCCTCTGTTTCTCGCCCCCCTGTTTCAGCCCTCTGTTTAAGCCCCTCGGTTTCTCGCCCCTCTGTTTCAGCCCCTCTGTTTCAGCCCTCTGTTTCAGCCCCTCTGTTTCAGCCCCTCGGTTTCTCGCCCTCTGTTTCAGCCCCTCTGTTCTCGACCTCTGTTTCAGCCCTTCTGTTTCAGCCCCTCTGTTTCAGCCCTCTGTTTCAGCCCCTCTGTTTCTCGCCCTCTGTTTTCTCACCCTCTGTTTCTCGCCCCCTGTTTCAGCCCCTCTGTTTCAGCCCTTCTGTTTCTCGCCCTCTGTTTCAGCCCCTCTGTTTCAGCCACTCTGTTTCAGCCCCTCTGTTTCTCGCCCTCTGTTTCAGCCCTCTGTTCTCGCCCCCTGTTTCAGCCCTCTGTTTCAGCCCTCTGTTCTCGCCCTCTGTTTCAGCCCCTCTGTTGTTTCTCGCCCTCTGTTTCAGCCCCTCTGTTTCTCGCCCTCTGTTTCTCGCCCTCTGTTTCAGCCCCTCTATTTCAGCCCCTCTGTTTCAGCCACTCTGTTTCAGCCCCTCGGTTTCTCGCCCTCTGTTTCAGCCCCTCTGTTTTTCGCCCTCTGTTTCAGCTCTTCTGTTTCAGCCCCTCTGTTTCAGCCCCTCTGTTTCTCGCCCTCTGTTTCTCGCCCTCTGTTTCTCGCCTTCTGTTTCAGCCCCTCTGTTTCAGCACCACTGTATCAGCCCCTCTTTTTCAGCCCCTCGGTTTCTCGCCCTCTGTTTCAGCCCCTCTGTTTCTCGCCCTCTTTTTCAGCCCCTCTGTTTCTCGCCCTCTGTTTCAGCCCCTCTGTTTCTCGCCCTCTGTTTCAGCCCCTCTGTTTCAGCACCTCTGTTTCAGCCCCTCTGTTTCAGCCCCTCTGTTTCTCGCCCCCTGTTTCAGCCCCTCTGTTTCAGCCCCTCTGTTTCAGCCCCTCTGTTTCAGCCCTTCTGTTTCTCGCCCTCTGTTTCAGCCCCTCTGTTTCAGCCCCTCTGTTTCTCGCCCCCTGTTTCAGCCCCTCTGTTTCAGCCCCTCTGTTTCAGCCCCTCTGTTTCAGCCCCTCTGTTTCTAGCCCTCTGTTTCAGCCCCTCTGTTTCTCGCCCTCTGTTTCTCGCCCCCTGTTTCAGCCCCTCTGTTTCAGCCCCTCGGTTTCTCGCCCTCTGTTTCAGCCCCTCTGTTTCAGCCCCTCTGTTTCGGCCCCTCTGTTTCAGCCCCTCTGTTTCTCGCCCTCTGTTTCAGCCCCTCTGTTTCAGCCCCTCTGTTTCAGCCCCTCTGTTCATCCCCTCGGTTTCTCGCCCTCTGCTTCAGCCCCTCGGTTTCTCGCCCTCTGTTTCAGCCCCTCTGTTTCAGCCCCTCTGTTTCAGCCCCTCTGTTTCTCGCCCTCTGTTTCAGCCCCTCTGTTTCAGCCCCTCTGTTTCTCGCCCTCTGTTTCAGCCCCTCTGTTTCAGCCCCTCTGTTTCTCGCCCTCTGTTTCAGCCCCTCTGTTTCTCGCCCTCTGTTTCTCGCCCTCTGTTTCAGCCCCTCTGTTTCAGCCCCTCTGTTCCAGCCCCTCTGTTTCAGCCCCTCTGTTTCAGCCCCTCTGTTTCTAGCCCTCTGTTTCAGCCCCTCTGTTTCAGCCCCTCTATTTCAGCCCCTCTGTTTCTCGCCCTCTGTTTCTCGCCCCGTGTTTCAGCCCCACTGTTTCAGCCCCTCGGTTTCTCGCACTCTGTTTCATCCCCTCTGTTTCAGCCCCTTTGTTTCAGCCCCTGTGTTTCAGCCCCTCTGTTTCTCGCCCTCTGTTTCAGCCCCTCTGTTTCAGCCCCACTGTTTCAGCCCCTCTGTTTCTCGCCCTCTGTTTCAGCCCCGCTGTTTCAGCCCCTCTTTTTCTCGCCCTCTGTTTCAGCCCCTCTGTTTCTCGCCCCCTGTTTCAGCCCCTCTGATTCAGCCCCTCTGTTTCTCGCCCCCTGTTTCAGCCCCTCTGTTTCAGCCCCTCTGATTCTCACCCTCTGTTTCAGCCCCTCGGTTTCTCGCCCTCTGTTTCAGCCCCTCTGTTTCAGCCCCTCTGTTTCAGCCCCTCTGTTTCTCGCCCCCTGTTTCAGCCCCTCTGTTTCAGCCCCTCTGTTTCAGCCCCTCTGTTTCAGCCCTTCTGTTTCTCACCCTCTGTTTCAGCCCCTCTGTTTCAGCCCCTCTGTTTCTCGCCCCCTGTTTCAGCCCCTCTGTTTCAGCCCCTCTGTTTCAGCCCCTCTGTTTCTCGCCCTCTGTTTCAGCCCCTCTGTTTCTCGCGCCCTGTTTCAGCCCCTCTGTTTCAGCCCCTCTGTTTCTCGCCATCTGTTTCAGCCCCTCTGTTTCTCGCCCTCTGTTTCTCGCCCTCTGTTTCAGCCCCTCTGTTTCAGCCCCTCTGTTTCAGCCCCTCGGTTTCTCGCCCTCTGTTTCAGCCCCTCTGTTTCTCGCCCTCTGTTTCAGCCCTTCTGTTTCAGCCCCTCTGTTTCAGCCCCTCTGTTTCTCGCCCTCTGTTTCTCGCCCTCTGTTTCTCGCCTTCTGTTTCTGCCCCTCTGTTTCAGCACCTCTGTTTCTCGCCCTCTGTTTCAGCCCCTCTGTTTCAGCCCCTCTGTTTCAGCCCCTCTGTTTCTCGCCCTCTCTTTCAGCCCCTCTGTTTCTCGCCCTCTGTTTCAGCCCCTCTGTTTCTCGCCCTCTGTTTCAGCCCCTCTGTTTCAGCCTCTCTGTTTCAGCCCCTCTGTTTCTCGCCCTCTGTTCCAGCCCCTCGGTTTCTCGCCCTCTGTTTCAGCGCCTCTGTTTCAGCCCCTCTGTTTCAGCCCCTCTGTTTCAGCCCCTCTGTCTCTCGCCCTCAGTTTCAGCCCCTCTGTTTCTCGCCCCCTGTTTCAGCCCCTCTGATTCAGCCCCTCTGTTTCTCGCCCCCTGTTTCAGCCCCTCTGTTTCAGCCCCTCTGTTTCTCACCCTCTGTTTCAGCCCCTCGGTTTCTCGCCCTCTGTTTCAGCCCCTCTGTTTCAGCCCCTTTGTTTCAGCCCCTCTGTTTCAGCCCCTCTGTTTCAGCCCTTCTGTTTCTCGCCCTCTGTTTCAGCCCCTCTGTTTCAGCCCCTCTGTTTCTCGCCCCCTGTTTCAGCCCCTCTGTTTCAGCCCCTCTGTTTCTCACCCTCTGTTTCAGCCCCTCGGTTTCTCGCCCTCTGTTTCAGCCCCTCTGTTTCAGCCCCTCTGTTTCAGCCCCTCTGTTTCAGCCCCTCTGTTTCAGCCCCTCTGTTTCTCGCCCCCTGTTTCAGCCCCTCTGTTTCAGCCCCTCTGTTTCTCGCCCACTGTTTCAGACCCTCTGTTTCAGCCCCTCTGTTTCTCGCCATCTGTTTCAGCCCCTCTGTTTCTCGCCCTCTGTTTCTCGCCCTCTGTTTCAGCCCCTCTGTTTCAGCCCCTCTGTTTCAGCCCCTCGGTTTCTCGCCCTCTGTTTCAGCCCCTCTGTTTCTCGCCCTCGGTTTCAGCCCCTCTGTTTCTCGCCCTCTGTTTCAACCCCTCGGTTTCTCGCCCTCTGTTTTAGCCCCTCTGTTTAAGCCCCTCTGTTTCAGCCCCTCTGTTTCAGCCCCTCTGTTTCTCACCCTCTATTTCAGCCCCTCGGTTTCTCGCCCTCTTTTTCAGCCCCTCTGTTTCAGCACCTCTGTTTCAGCCCCTCTGTTTCTCGCCCCCTGTTTCAGCCCCTCTGTTTCAGCCCCTCTGTTTCAGCCCCTCTGTTTCAGCCCTTCTGTTTCTCGCCCTCTGTTTCAGCCCCTCTGTTTCAGCCCCTCTGTTTCTCGCCCCTGTTTCAGCCCCTCTGCTTCAGCCCCTCTGTTTCAGCCCCTCTGTTTCAGCCCCTCTGTTTCTAGCCCTCAGTTTCAGCCCCTCTGTTTCAGCCCCTCTGTTTCTCGCCCTCTGTTTCTCGCCCCCTGTTTCAGCCCCTCTGTTTCAGCCCCTCTGTTTCAGCCCCTCTGTTCAGCCCCTCGGTTTCTCGCCCTCTGTTTCAGCCCCTCGGTTTCTCGCCCTCTGTTTCAGCGCCTCTGTTTCAGCCCCTCTCTTTCAGCCCCTCTGTTTCAGCCCCTCTGTCTCTCGCCCTCTGTTTCAGCACCTCTGTTTCTCGCTCCCTGTTTCAGCCCCTCTGATTCAGCCCCTCTGTTTCTCGCCCCCTGTTTCAGCCCCTCTGTTTCAGCCCCTCTGTTTCTCGCCCTCTGTTTCAACCCCTCTGTTTCAGCCCCTCTGTTTCAGCCCCTCTGTTTCTCACCCTCTGTTTCAGCCCCTCGGTTTCTCGCCCTCTGTTTCAGCCCCTCTGTTTCAGCCCCTCTGATTCAGCCCCTCTGTTTCTCGCCCCTGTTTCAACCCCTCTGTTTCAGCCCTTCTGTTTCTCGCCCTCTGTTTCAGCCCCTCTGTTTCAGCCCCTCTGTTTCTCGCCCCCTGTTTCAGCCCCTCTGTTTCAGCCCCTCTGTTTGAGCCCCTCTGTTTGAGCCCCTCTGTTTCTCGCCCTCTGTTTCAGCCCCTCTGTTTCTGGCCCCCTGTTTCAGCCCCTCTGTTTCAGCCCCTCTGTTTCTCGCCCTCTGTTTCATCCCCTCTGTTTCTCGCCCTCTGTTTCTCGCCCTCTGTTTCAGCCCCTCTATTTCAGCCCCTCTGTTTCAGCCACTCTGTTTCAGCCCCTCGGTTTCTCGCCCTCTGTATCAGCCCCTCTGTTTCAGCCCCTCTGATTCAGCCCCTCTGTTTCTCGCCCCTGTTTCAACCCCTCTGTTTCAGCCCTTCTGTTTCTCGCCCTCTGTTTCAGCCCCTCTGTTTCAGCCCCTCAGATTCTCGCCCTCTGTTTCAGCCCCTCTGTTTCAGCCCCTCTGATTCAGCCCCTCTGTTTCTCGCCCCTGTTTCAACCCCTCAGTTTCAGCCCTTCTGTTTCTCGCCCTCTGTTTCAGCCCCTCTGTTTCAGCCCCTTTGATTCTCGCCCCCTGTTTCAGCCCCTCTGTTTCAGCCCCTCTGTTTCAGCCCCTCTGTTTCAGCCCCTCTGTTTCTCGCCCTCTGTTTCAGACCCTCTGTTTCTCGCCCCCTGTTTCAGCCCCTCTGTTTCAGCCCCTCTGTTTCTCGCCCTCTGTTTCAGCCCCTCTGTTTCTCGCCCTCTGTTTCTCGCCCTCTGTTTCAGCCCCTCTATTTCAGCCCCTCTGTTTCAGCCACTCTGTTTCAGCCGCTCGGTTTCTCGCCCTCTGTTTCAGCCCCTCTGTTTCTCGCCCTCTGTTTCAGCCCCTCTGTTTCAGCCCCTCTGTTTCAGCCCCTCTGTTTCTCGCCCTCTGTTTCAGCCCCTCTGTTTCTCGCCCCCTGTTTCAGCCCCTCTGTTTCAGCCCCTCTGTTTCTCGCCATCTGTTTCAGCCCCTCTGTTTCTCGCCCTCTGTTTCTCGCCCTCTGTTTCAGCCCCTCTGTTTCAGCCACTCTGTTTCAGCCCCTCGGTTTCTCGCCCTCTGTTTCAACCCCTCGGTTTCTCGCCCTCTGTTTTAGCCCCTCTGTTTAAGCCCCTCTGTTTCAGCCCCTCTGTTTCAGCCCCTCTGTTTCTCACCCTCTATTTCAGCCCCTCGGTTTCTCGCCCTCTTTTTCAGCCCCTCTGTTTCAGCACCTCTGTTTCAGCCCCTCTGTTTCTCGCCCCCTGTTTCAGCCCCTCTGTTTCAGCCCCTCTGTTTCAGCCCCTCTGTTTCAGCCCTTCTGTTTCTCGCCCTCTGTTTCAGCCCCTCTGTTTCAGCCCCTCTGTTTCTCTCCCCTGTTTCAGCCGTTCTGCTTCAGCCCCTCTGTTTCAGCCCCTCTGTTTCAGCCCCTCTGTTTCTAGCCCTCTGTTTCAGTCCCTCTGTTTCAGCCCCTCTGTTTCTCGCCCTCTGTTTCTCGCCCCCTGTTTCAGCCCCTCTGTTTCAGCCCCTCTGTTTCTCGCCCTCTGTTTCAGCCCCTCTGTTTCAGCCCCTCTGTTTCAGCCCCTCTGTTCAGCCCCTCGGTTTCTCGCCCTCTGTTTCAGCCCCTCGGTTTCTCGCCCTCTGTTTCAGCGCCTCTGTTTCAGCCCCTCTCTTTCAGCCCCTCTGTTTCAGCCCCTCTGTCTCTCGCCCTCTGTTTCAGCACCTCTGTTTCTCGCTCCCTGTTTCAGCCCCTCTGATTCAGCCCCTCTGTTTCTCGCCCCCTGTTTCAGCCCCTCTGTTTCAGCCCCTCTGTTTCTCGCCCTCTGTTTCAACCCCTCTGTTTCAGCCCCTCTGTTTCAGCCCCTCTGTTTCAGCCCCTCTGTTTCTCACCCTCTGTTTCAGCCCCTCGGTTTCTCGCCCTCTGTTTCAGCCCCTCTGTTTCAGCCCCTCTGATTCAGCCCCTCTGTTTCTCGCCCCTGTTTCAACCCCTCTGTTTCAGCCCTTCTGTTTCTCGCCCTCTGTTTCAGCCCCTCTGTTTCAGCCCCTCTGTTTCTCGCCCCCTGTTTCAGCCCCTCTGTTTCAGCCCCTCTGTTTGAGCCCCTCTGTTTGAGCCCCTCTGTTTCTCGCCCTCTGTTTCAGCCCCTCTGTTTCTGGCCCCCTGTTTCAGCCCCTCTGTTTCAGCCCCTCTGTTTCTCGCCCTCTGTTTCAGCCCCTCTGTTTCTCGCCCTCTGTTTCTCGCCCTCTGTTTCAGCCCCTCTATTTCAGCCCCTCTGTTTCAGCCACTCTGTTTCAGCCCCTCGGTTTCTCGCCCTCTGTATCAGCCCCTCTGTTTCAGCCCCTCTGATTCAGCCCCTCTGTTTCTCGCCCCTGTTTCAACCCCTCTGTTTCAGCCCTTCTGTTTCTCGCCCTCTGTTTCAGCCCCTCTGTTTCAGCCCCTCAGTTTCTCGCCCTCTGTTTCAGCCCCTCTGTTTCAGCCCCTCTGATTCAGCCCCTCTGTTTCTCGCCCCTGTTTCAACCCCTCAGTTTCAGCCCTTCTGTTTCTCGCCCTCTGTTTCAGCCCCTCTGTTTCAGCCCCTTTGATTCTCGCCCCCTGTTTCAGCCCCTCTGTTTCAGCCCCTCTGTTTCAGCCCCTCTGTTTCAGCCCCTCTGTTTCTCGCCCTCTGTTTCAGACCCTCTGTTTCTCGCCCCCTGTTTCAGCCCCTCTGTTTCAGCCCCTCTGTTTCTCGCCCTCTGTTTCAGCCCCTCTGTTTCTCGCCCTCTGTTTCTCGCCCTCTGTTTCAGCCCCTCTATTTCAGCCCCTCTGTTTCAGCCACTCTGTTTCAGCCGCTCGGTTTCTCGCCCTCTGTTTCAGCCCCTCTGTTTCTCGCCCTCTGTTTCAGCCCCTCTGTTTCAGCCCCTCTGTTTCTCGCCCTCTGTTTCTCGCCATCTGTTTCAGCCCCTCTGTTTCAGCACCTCTGTTTCAGCCCCTCTTTTTCAGCCCCACGGTTTCTCGCCCTCTGTTTCAGCCCCTCTGTTTCTCGCCCTCTTTTTCAGCCCCTCTGTTTCTCGCCCTCTGTTTCAGCCCCTCTGTTTCTCGCCCTCTGTTTCAGCCCCTCTGTTTCAGCCCCTCTGTTTCAGCCCCTCTGTTTCTCGCCCCCTGTTTCAGCCCCTCTGATTCAGCCCCTCTGTTTCTCGCCCCCTGTTTCATCCCTCTGTTTCAGCCCCTCTGTTTCTCGCCCTCTGTTTCAACCCCTCGGTTTCTCGCCCTCTGTTTTAGCCCCTCTGTTTAAGCCCCTCTGTTTCAGCCCCTCTGTTTCAGCCCCTCTGTTTCTCACCCTCTGTTTCAGCCCCTCGGTTTCTCGCCCTCTTTTTCAGCCCCTCTGTTTCAGCACCTCTGTTTCAGCCACTCTGTTTCTCGCCCCCTGTTTCAGCTCCTCTGTTTCAGCCCCTCTGTTTCAGCCCCTCTGTTTCAGCCCTTCTGTTTCTCGCCCTCTGTTTCAGCCCCTCTGTTTCAGCCCCTCTGTTTCTCGCCCCCTGTTTCAGCCCCTCTGTTTCAGCCCCTCTGTTTCAGCCCCTCTGTTTCAGCCCCTCTGTTTCTAGCCCTCTGTTTCAGCCCCTCTGTTTCAGCCCCTCTGTTTCTCGCCCTCTGTTTCTCGCCCCCAGTTTCAGCCCCTCTGTTTCAGCCCCTCGGTTTCTCGCCCTCTGTTTCAGCCCCTCTGTTTCAGCCCCTCTGTTTCTCGCCCTCTGTTTCAGCCCCTCTGTTTCTCGCCCTCTGTTTCAGCCCCTCTGTTTCAGCCCCTCTGTTCAGCCCCTCGGTTTCTCGCCCTCTGTTTCAGCCCCTCGGTTTCTCGCCCTCTGTTTCAGCCCCTCTGTTTCAGCCCCTCTGTTTCAGCCCCTCTGTTTCTCGCCCTCTGTTTCAGCCCCTCTGTTTCAGCCCCTCTGTTTCTCGCCCTCTGTTTCAGCCCCTCTGTTTCTCACCCTCTGTTTCAGCCCCTCTGTTTCAGCCCCTCTGTTTCTCGCCCTCTGTTTCAGCCCCTCTGTGTCAGCCCCTCTGTTTCTCGCCCTCTGTTTCAGCCCCTCTGTTTCTCGCCCTCTGTTTCTCGCCCTCTGTTTCAGCCCCTCTGTTTCAGCCCCTCTGTTCCAGCCCCTCTGTTTCAGCCCCTCTGTTTCAGCCCCTCTGTTTCTAGCCCTCTATTTCAGCCCCTCTGTTTCTTGCCCTCTGTTTCTCGCCCCCTGTTTCAGCCCAACTGTTTCAGCCCCTCGGTTTCTCGCACTCTGTTTCATCCCCTCTGTTTCAGCCCCTTTGTTTCAGCCCCTCTGTTTCAGCCCCTCTGTTTCTCGCCCTCTGTTTCAGCCCCTCTGTTTCAGCCCCACTGTTTCAGCCCCTCTGTTTCTCGCCCTCTGTTTCAGCCCCTCTGTTTCAGCCCCTCTTTTTCTCGCCCTCTGTTTCAGCCCCTCTGTTTCAGCCCCTCTGTTTCAGCCCCTCTGTTTCTCGCCCTCTGTTTCAGCCCCTCGGTTTCTCGCCCTCTGTTTCAGTGCCTCTGTTTCAGCCCCTCTATTTCAGCCCCTCTGTTTCAGCCCCTCTGTCTCTCGCTCTCAGTTTCAGCCCCTCTGTTTCTCGCCCCCTGTTTCAGCCCCTCTGTTTCAGCCCTTCTGTTTGTCGCCCTCTGTTTCAGTCCCTCTGTTTCAGCCCCTCTGTTTCTCGCCCCCTGTTTCAGCCCCTCTGTTTCAGCCCCTCTGTTTCAGCCCCTCTGTTTCTCGCCCTCTGTTTCAGCACCTCTGTTTCTCGCCCCCTGTTTCAGCCCCTCTGTTTCAGCCCCTCTGTTTCTCGCCATCTGTTTCAGCCCCTCTGTTTCTCGCCCTCTGTTTCTCGCCCTCTGTTTCAGCCCCTCTGTTTCAGCCCCTCTGTTTCAGCCCCTCGGTTTCTCGCCCTCTGTTTCAGCCCCTCTGTTTCTCGCCCTCTGTTTCAGCCCTTCTGTTTCAGCCCCTCTGTTTCAGCCCCTCTGTTTCAGCCCCTTTGTTTCTCGCCCTCTGTTTCTCGCCTTCTGTTTCAGCCCCTCTGTTTCAGCACCTCTGTTTCAGCCCCTCTGTTTCAGCCCCTCGGTTTCTCGCCCTCTGTTTCAGCCCCACTGTTTCTCGCCCTCTGTTTCAGCCCCTCTGTTTCTCGCCCTCTGTTTCAGCCCCTCTGTTTCTCGCCCTCTGTTTCAGCCCCTCTGTTTCAGCCCCTCTGTTTCAGCCGCACTGTTTCAGCCCCTCTGTTTCTCGCCCCCTGCTTCAGCCCCTCTGTTTCTCGCCCCCTGTTTCAGCCCCTCTGTTTCAGCCCCTCGGTTTCTCGCCCTCTTTTTCTCGCCCTCTGTTTCAGCCCCTCTGTTTCAGCCCCTCTGTTTCAGCCCCTCTGTTTCAGCCCCTCTGTTTCTCGCCCTCTGTTTCAGCCCCTCTGTTTCAGCCCCTCTGTTTCAGCCCCTCTGTTTCAGCCCCTCGGTTTCTCGCCCTCTGTTTCAGCCCCTCTGTTTCTCGCCCTCTGTTTCTGCCCCTCTGTTTCAGCCCCTCTGTTTCTCGCCCTCTGTTTCTCGCCCTCTGTTTCTCGCCCTCTGTTTCAGCCCCTCTGTTTCTCACCCTCTGTTTCAGCCCCTCTGTTTCAGCCCCTCTGTTTCAGTCCCTCTGTTTCTCGCCCTCTGTTTCAGCCCCTCGGATTCTCGCCCTCTGTTTCAGCCCCTCTGTTTCAGCCCCTCTGTTTCTCGCCCTCTGTTTCAGCCCCTCTGTTTCAGCCCCTCTGTTTCAGCCCCTCTTTTTCTCACCCTCTCTTTCAGCCCCTCTGTTTCAGCCCCTCTGTTTCTCGCCCCCTGTTTCAGCCCCTCTGTTTCAGCCCCTCTGATTCAGCCCCTCTGTTTCTCGCCCCCTGTTTCAGCCCCTCTGTTTCTCACCCTCTGTTTCAGCCCCTCGGTTTCTCGCCCTCTGTTTCAGCCCCTCTGTTTCAGCCCCTCTGTTTCATCCCCTCTGTTTCTCGCCCCCTGTTTCAGCCCCTCTGTTTCAGCCCCTCTGTTTCAGCCCCTCTGTTTCAGCCCTTCTGTTTCTCGCCCTCTGTTTCAGCCCCTCTGTTTCAGCCCCTCTGTTTCTCGCCCCCTCTTTCAGCCCCTCTGTTTCAGACCCTCTGTTTCAGCCCCTCTGTTTCAGCCCCTCTGTTTCTCGCCCTCTGTTTCACCCCTCGGTTTCACACCCTCTGTTTCAGCCCTTCTGTTTCTCGCCCTCTGTTTCAGCCCCTCTGTTTCAGCCCCTCTGTTTCTCGCCCTCTGTTTCTCGCCCCCTGTTTCAGCCCCTCTGCTTCAGCCGCTCTGTTTCAGCCCCTCTGTTTCACCCCCTCTGTTTCTCGCCCCCTGTTTCAGCCCCTCTGTTTCAGCCCCTCTGTTTCAGCCCCTCTGTTTCTCGCCCTCTGTTTCAGCCCCTCTGTTTCTCGCCCACTGTTTCAGCCCCTCTGTTTCAGCCCCTATGTTTCTCACCCTCTGTTTCAGCCCTTCTGTTTCTCGCCCTCTGTTTCTCGCCCTCAGTTTCAGCCCCTCTGTTTCAGCCCCTCTATTTCAGCCACTCTGTTTCAGCCCCTCGGTTTCTCGCCTTCTGTTTCAGCCCCTCTGTTTCTCGCCCTCTGTTTCAGACCCCCTGTTTCAGCCCTTCTGTTTCAGCCCCTCTGTTTCAGCCCCTCTGTTTCTCGCCCTCTGTTTCTCGCCTTCTGTTTCAGCCCCTCTGTTTCTCGCCCTCTGTTTCAGCCCCTCTGTTTCAGCCCCTCTGTTTCTCGCCCTCTGTTTCAGCCCCTCTGTTTCTCGCCCTCTGTTTCAGCCCCTCTGTTTCTCACCCTCTGTTTCAGCCCCTCTGTTTCAGCCCCTCTGTTTCTCGCCCTCTGTTTCAGCCCCTCGGATTCTCGCCCTCTGTTTCAGCCCCTCTGTTTCAGCCCCTCTGTTTCTCGCCCTCTGTTTCAGCCCCTCTGTTTCAGCCCCTCTGTTTCAGCCCCTCTGTTTCTCGCCCTCTGTTTCAGCCCCTCTGTTTCAGCCCCTCTTTTTCTCGCCCTCTCTTTCAGCCCCTCTGTTTCAGCCCCTCTGTTTCAGCCCCTCTGTTTCAGCCCCTCTGTTTCTCGCCTTCTGTTTCAGCCCCTCGGTTTCTCGCCCTCTGTTTCAGCGCCTCTGTTTCAGCCCCTCTGTTTCAGCCCCTCTGTCTCTCGCCCTCTGTTTCAGCCCCTCTGTTCTCGCTCCCTGTTTCAGCCCCTCTGATTCAGCCCCTCTGTTTCTGGCCCCTGTTTCAGCCCCTCTGTTGCAGCCCCTCTGTTTCTCGCCCTCTGTTTCAACCCCTCGGTTTCTCGCCCTCTGTTTTAGCCCCTCTGTTTCAGCCCCTCTGTTTCAGCCCCTCTGTTTCTCACCCTCTGTTTCAGCCCCTTCGGATTCTCGCCCTCTGTTTCAGCCCCTCTGTTTCAGCCCCTCTGATTCAGCCCCTCTGTTTCTCGCCCCCTGTTTCAGCCCCTCTGTTTCAGCCCTTCTGTTTCTCGCCCTCTGTTTCAGCCCCTCTGTTTCAGCCCCTCTGTTTCTCGACCCCTGTTTCAGCCCCTCTGTTTCAGCCCCTCTGTTTCAGCCCCTCTGTTTCTCGCCCTCTGTTTCAGCCCCTCTGTTTCTCGCACCCTCTTTCAGCCCCTCTGTTTCAGCCCCTCTGTTTCTCGCCCTCTGTTTCAGCCCCTCTGTTTCTCGCCCTCTGTTTCTCGCCCTCTGTTTCAGCCCCTCTATTTCAGCCCCTCTGTTTCAGCCACTCTGTTTCAGCCCCTCGGTTTCTCGCCCTCTGTTTCAGCCCCTCTGTTTTTCGCCCTCTGTTTCAGCTCTTCTGTTTCAGCCCCTCTGTTTCAGCCCCTCTGTTTCTCGCCCTCTGTTTCTCGCCCTCTGTTTCTCGCCTTCTGTTTCAGCCCCTCTGTTTCAGAACCTCTGTATCAGCCCCTCTTTTTCAGCCCCTCGGTTTCTCGCCCTCTGTTTCAGCCCCTCTGTTTCTCACCCTCTTTTTCAGCCCCTCTGTTTCTCGCCCTCTGTTTCAGCCCCACTGTTTCTCGCCCTCTGTTTCAGCCCCTCTGTTTCAGCACCTCTGTTTCAGCCCCTCTGTTTCAGCCCCTCTGTTTCTCGCCCCCTGTTTCAGCCCTTCTGTTTCTGCTCCTCTGTTTCTCGCCCCCTGTTTCAGCCCCTCTGTTTCAGCCCCTCTGTTTCTCGCCCTCTGTTTCAACCCCTCGGTTTCTCGCCCTCTGTTTTAGCCCCTCTGTTTAAGCCCCTCTGTTTCAGCCCCTCTGTTTCAGCCCCTCTGTTTCTCACCCTCTGTTTCAGCCCCTCGGTTTCTCACCCTCTTTTTCAGCCCCTCTGTTTCAGCCCCTCTGTTTCAGCCCCTCTGTTTCAGCCCCTCTTTTTCTCGCCCTCTGTTTCAGCCCCACTGTTTCAGCCCCTCTGTTTCTCGCCCTCTGTTTCAGCCCCTCTGTTTCAGCCCCTCTTTTTCTCGCCCTCTGTTTCAGCCCCTCTGTTTCAGCCCCTCTGTTTCAGCCCCTCTGTTTCTCGCCCTCTGTTTCAGCCCCTCTGTTTCTCGCCCTCTGTTTCAGCGCCTCTGTTTCAGCCCCTCTGTTTCAGCCCCTCTGTTTCAGCCCCTCTGTCTCTCGCCCTCTGTTTCAGCCCCTCTGTTTCTCGCTCCCTGTTTCAGCCCCTCTGATTCAGCCCCTCTGTTTCTCGACCCCTGTTTCAGCCCCTCTGTTTCAGCCCCTCTGTTTCTCACCCTCTGTTTCAACCCCTCGGTTTCTCGCCCTCTGTTTTAGCCCCTCTGTTTCAGCCCCTCTGTTTCAGCCCCTCTGTTTCAGCCCCTCTGTTTCTCGCCCTCTGTTTCAACCTCTCGGTTTCTCGCCCTCTGTTTTAGCCCCTCTGTTTAAGCCCCTCTGTTTCAGCCCCTCTGTTTCAGCCCCTCTGTTTCTCACCCTCTGTTTCAGCCCCTCGGTTTCTCACCCTCTTTTTAAGCCCCTCTGTTTCAGCCCCTCTGTTTCAGCCCCTCTGTTTCAGCCCCTCTTTTTCTCGCCCTCTGTTTCAGCCCCACTGTTTCAGACCCTCTGTTTCTCGCCCTCTGTTTCAGCCCCTCTGTTTCAGCCCCTCTTTTTCTCGCCCTCTGTTTCAGCCCCTCTGTTTCAGCCCCTCTGTTTCAGCCCCTCTGTTTCTCGCCCTCTGTTTCAGCCCCTCGGTTTCTCGCCCTCTGTTTCAGCGCCTCTGTTTCAGCCCCTCTGTTTCAGCCCCTCTGTTTCAGCCCCTCTGTCTCTCGCCCTCTGTTTCAGCCCATCTGTTTCTCGCTCCCTGTTTCAGCCCCTCTGATTCAGCCCCTCTGTTTCTCGCCCCCTGTTTCAGCCCCTCTGTTTCAGCCCCTCTGTTTCTCACCCTCTGTTTCAACCCCTCGGATTCTCGCCCTCTGTTTTAGCCCCTCTGTTTCAGCCCCTCTGTTTCAGCCCCTCTGTTTCAGCCCCTCTGTTTCTCACCCTCTGTTTCAGCCCCTCGGTTTCTCGCCCTCTGTTTCAGCCCCTCTGTTTCAGCCCCTCTGTTCCAGCACCTCTGTTTCAGCCCCTCTGTTTCAGCCCCTCTGTTTCTAGCTCTCTGTTTCAGCCCCTCTGTTTCAGCCCCTCGGTTTCTCGCCCTCTGTTTCAGCGCCTCTGTTTCAGCCCCTCTGTTTCAGCCCCTCTGTTTCAGCCCCTCTGTCTCTCGCCCTCTGTTTCAGCCCCTCTGTTTCTCGCTCCCTGTTTCATCCCCTCTGATTCAGCCCCTCTGTTTCTCGCCCCCTGTTTCAGCCCCTCTGTTTCAGGCCTTCTGTTTCGCGCCCTCTGTTTCAGCCCCTCTGTTTCAGCCCCTCTGTTTCTCGCCCCCGTTTCAGCCCCTCTGTTTCAGCCCCTCTGTTTCAGCCCCTCTGTTTCTCGCCCTCTGTTTCAGCCCCTCTGTTTCTCGCCCCCTGTTTCAGCCCCTCTGTTTCAGCCCCTCTGTTTCTCGCCCTCTGTTTCAGCCCCTCTGTTTCTCGCCCTCTGTTTCTCGCCCTCTGTTTCAGCCCCTCTATTTCAGCCCCTCTGTTTCAGCCACTCTGTTTCAGCCCCTCGGTTTCTCGCCCTCTGTTTCAGCCCCTCTGTTTTTCGCCCTCTGTTTCAGCTCTTCTGTTTCAGCCCCTCTGTTTCAGCCCCTCTGTTTCTCGCCCTCTGTTTCTCGCCCTCTGTTTCTCGCCTTCTGTTTCAGCCCCTCTGTTTCAGCACCTCTGTATCAGCCCCTCTGTTTCAGCCCCTCTGTTTCTCGCCCTCTTTTTCAGCCCCTCTGTTTCTCGCCCTCTGTTTCAGCCCCTCTGTTTCTCGCCCTCTGTTTCAGCCCCTCTGTTTCTCGCCCCCTGTTTCAGCCCCTCTGTTTCAGCCCCTCTGTTTCAGCCCCTCTGTTTCAGCCCCTCTGTTTCAGCCCCTCTGTTTCTCGCCCCCTGTTTCAGCCCCTCTGTTTCTCGCCCTCTGTTTCAGCCCCTCTGTTTCAGCCCCTCTGTTTCAGCCCCTCTGTTTCTCGCCCCCTGTTTCAGCCCCTCTGATTCAGCCCCTCTGTTTCTCGCCCCCTGTTTCATCCCTCTGTTTCAGCCCCTCTGTTTCTCGCCCTCTGTTTCAACCCCTCGGTTTCTCGCCCTCTGTTTTAGCCCCTCTGTTTAAGCCCCTCTGTTTCAGCCCCTCTGTTTCAGCCCCTCTGTTTCTCACCCTCTGTTTCAGCCCCTCGGTTTCTCGCCCTCTTTTTCAGCCCCTCTGTTTCAGCCCCTCTGTTTCAGCCCTTCTGTTTCTCGCCCTCTGTTTCAGCCCCTCTGTTTCAGCCCCTCTGTTTCTCGCCCCCTGTTTCAGCCCCTCTGTTTCAGCCCCTCTGTTTCAGCCCCTCTGTTTCAGCCCCTCTGTTTCTAGCCCTCTGTTTCAGCCCCTCTGTTTCAGCCCCTCTGTTTCTCGCCCTCTGTTTCTCGCCCCCAGTTTCAGCCCCTCTGTTTCAGCCCCTCGGTTTCTCGCCCTCTGTTTCAGCCCCTCTGTTTCAGCCCCTCTGTTTCTCGCCCTCTGTTTCAGCCCCTCTGTTTCTCGCCCTCTGTTTCAGCCCCTCTGTTTCAGCCCCTCTGTTCAGCCCCTCGGTTTCTCGCCCTCTGTTTCAGCCCCTCGGTTTCTCGCCCTCTGTTTCAGCCCCTCTGTTTCAGCCCCTCTGTTTCAGCCCCTCTGTTTCTCGCCCTCTGTTTCAGCCCCTCTGTTTCAGCCCCTCTGTTTCTCGCCCTCTGTTTCAGCCCCTCTGTTTCTCACCCTCTGTTTCAGCCCCTCTGTTTCAGCCCCTCTGTTTCTCTCCCTCTGTTTCAGCCCCTCTGTGTCAGCCCCTCTGTTTCTCGCCCTCTGTTTCTCGCCCTCTGTTTCTCGCCCTCTGTTTCAGCCCCTCTGTTTCAGCCCCTCTGTTCCAGCCCCTCTGTTTCAGCCCCTCTGTTTCAGCCCCTCTGTTTCTAGCCCTCTATTTCAGCCCCTCTGTTTCTTGCCCTCTGTTTCTCGCCCCCTGTTTCAGCCCCACTGTTTCAGCCCCTCGGTTTCTCGCACTCTGTTTCATCCCCTCTGTTTCAGCCCCTTTGTTTCAGCCCCTCTGTTTCAGCCCCTCTGTTTCTCGCCCTCTGTTTCAGCCCCTCTGTTTCAGCCCCACTGTTTCAGCCCCTCTGTTTCTCGCCCTCTGTTTCAGCCCCTCTGTTTCAGCCCCTCTTTTTCTCGCCCTCTGTTTCAGCCCCTCTGTTTCAGCCCCTCTGTTTCAGCCCCTCTGTTTCTCGCCCTCTGTTTCAGCCCCTCGGTTTCTCGCCCTCTGTTTCAGCGCCTCTGTTTCAGCCCCTCTATTTCAGCCCCTCTGTTTCAGCCCCTCTGTCTCTCGCTCTCAGTTTCAGCCCCTTTGTTTCTCGCCCCCTGTTTCAGCCCCTCTGTTTCAGCCCTTCTGTTTGTCGCCCTCTGTTTCAGTCCCTCTGTTTCAGCCCCTCTTTTTCTCGCCCCCTGTTTCAGCCCCTCTGTTTCAGCCCCTCTGTTTCAGCCCCTCTGTTTCTCGCCCTCTGTTTCAGCACCTCTGTTTCTCGCCCCCTGTTTCAGCCCCTCTGTTTCAGCCCCTCTGTTTCTCGCCATCTGTTTCAGCCCCTCTGTTTCTCGCCCTCTGTTTCTCGCCCTCTGTTTCAGCCCCTCTGTTTCAGCCCCTCTGTTTCAGCCCCTCTGTTTCAGCCCCTCGGTTTCTCGCCCTCTGTTTCAGCCCCTCTGTTTCTCGCCCTCTGTTTCAGCCCTTCTGTTTCAGCCCCTCTGTTTCAGCCCCTCTGTTTCTCGCCCTTTGTTTCTCGCCCTCTGTTTCTCGCCTTCTGTTTCAGCCCCTCTGTTTCAGCACCTCTGTTTCAGCCCCTCTGTTTCAGCCCCTCGGTTTCTCGCCCTCTGTTTCAGCCCCACTGTTTCTCGCCCTCTGTTTCAGCCCCTCTGTTTCTCGCCCTCTGTTTCAGCCCCTCTGTTTCTCGCCCTCTGTTTCAGCCCCTCTGTTTCAGCCCCTCTGTTTCAGCCGCACTGTTTCAGCCCCTCTGTTTCTCGCCCCCTGCTTCAGCCCCTCTGTTTCTCGCCCCCTGTTTCAGCCCCTCTGTTTCAGCCCCTCGGTTTCTCGCCCTCTTTTTCTCGCCCTCTGTTTCAGCCCCTCTGTTTCAGCCCCTCTGTTTCAGCCCCTCTGTTTCAGCCCCTCTGTTTCTCGCCCTCTGTTTCAGCCCCTCTGTTTCAGCCCCTCTGTTTCAGCCCCTCTGTTTCAGCCCCTCGGTTTCTCGCCCTCTGTTTCAGCCCCTCTGTTTCTCGCCCTCTGTTTCTGCCCCTCTGTTTCAGCCCCTCTGTTTCTCGCCCTCTGTTTCTCGCCCTCTGTTTCTCGCCCTCTGTTTCAGCCCCTCTGTTTCTCACCCTCTGTTTCAGCCCCTCTGTTTCAGCCCCTCTGTTTCAGTCCCTCTGTTTCTCGCCCTCTGTTTCAGCCCCTCGGATTCTCGCCCTCTGTTTCAGCCCCTCTGTTTCAGCCCCTCTGTTTCTCGCCCTCTGTTTCAGCCCCTCTGTTTCAGCCCCTCTGTTTCAGCCCCTCTTTTTCTCACCCTCTCTTTCAGCCCCTCTGTTTCAGCCCCTCTGTTTCTCGCCCCCTGTTTCAGCCCCTCTGTTTCAGCCCCTCTGATTCAGCCCCTCTGTTTCTCGCCCCCTGTTTCAGCCCCTCTGTTTCTCACCCTCTGTTTCAGCCCCTCGGTTTCTCGCCCTCTGTTTCAGCCCCTCTGTTTCAGCCCCTCTGTTTCATCCCCTCTGTTTCTCGCCCCCTGTTTCAGCCCCTCTGTTTCAGCCCCTCTGTTTCAGCCCCTCTGTTTCAGCCCTTCTGTTTCTCGCCCTCTGTTTCAGCCCCTCTGTTTCTCGCCCCCTCTTTCAGCCCCTCTGTTTCAGACCCTCTGTTTCAGCCCCTCTGTTTCAGCCCCTCTGTTTCTCGCCCTCTGTTTCAGCCCCTCTGTTTCAGCCCCTCTGTTTCTCGCCATCTGTTTCAGCCCCTCTGTTTCTCGCCCTCTGTTTCACCCCTCGGTTTCACACCCTCTGTTTCAGCCCTTCTGTTTCTCGCCCTCTGTTTCAGCCCCTCTGTTTCAGCCCCTCTGTTTCTCGCCCTCTGTTTCTCGCCCCCTGTTTCAGCCCCTCTGTTTCAGCCGCTCTGTTTCAGCCCCTCTGTTTCACCCCCTCTGTTTCTCGCCCCCTGTTTCAGCCCCTCTGTTTCAGCCCCTCTGTTTCAGCCCCTCTGTTTCTCGCCCTCTGTTTCAGCCCCTCTGTTTCTCGCCCACTGTTTCAGCCCCTCTGTTTCAGCCCCTATGTTTCTCACCCTCTGTTTCAGCCCTTCTGTTTCTCGCCCTCTGTTTCTCGCCCTCAGTTTCAGCCCCTCTGTTTCAGCCCCTCTATTTCAGCCACTCTGTTTCAGCCCCTCGGTTTCTCGCCTTCTGTTTCAGCCCCTCTGTTTCTCGCCCTCTGTTTCAGACCCTCTGTTTCAGCCCTTCTGTTTCAGCCCCTCTGTTTCAGCCCCTCTGTTTCTCGCCCTCTGTTTCTCGCCTTCTGTTTCAGCCCCTCTGTTTCTCGCCCTCTGTTTCAGCCCCTCTGTTTCAGCCCCTCTGTTTCTCGCCCTCTGTTTCAGCCCCTCTGTTTCTCGCCCTCTGTTTCAGCCCCTCTGTTTCTCACCCTCTGTTTCAGCCCCTCTGTTTCAGCCCCTCTGTTTCTCGCCCTCTGTTTCAGCCCCTCGGATTCTCGCCCTCTGTTTCAGCCCCTCTGTTTCAGCCCCTCTGTTTCTCGCCCTCTGTTTCAGCCCCTCTGTTTCAGCCCCTCTGTTTCAGCCCCTCTGTTTCTCGCCCTCTGTTTCAGCCCCTCTGTTTCAGCCCCTCTTTTTCTCGCCCTCTCTTTCAGCCCCTCTGTTTCAGCCCCTCTGTTTCAGCCCCTCTGTTTCAGCCCCTCTGTTTCTCGCCTTCTGTTTCAGCCCCTCGGTTTCTCGCCCTCTGTTTCAGCGCCTCTGTTTCAGCCCCTCTGTTTCAGCCCCTCTGTCTCTCGCCCTCTGTTTCAGCCCCTCTGTTCTCGCTCCCTGTTTCAGCCCCTCTGATTCAGCCCCTCTGTTTCTGGCCCCTGTTTCAGCCCCTCTGTTGCAGCCCCTCTGTTTCTCGCCCTCTGTTTCAACCCCTCGGTTTCTCGCCCTCTGTTTTAGCCCCTCTGTTTCAGCCCCTCTGTTTCAGCCCCTCTGTTTCAGCCCCTCTGTTTCTCACCCTCTGTTTCAGCCCCTTCGGATTCTCGCCCTCTGTTTCAGCCCCTCTGTTTCAGCCCCTCTGATTCAGCCCCTCTGTTTCTCGCCCCCTGTTTCAGCCCCTCTGTTTCAGCCCTTCTGTTTCTCGCCCTCTGTTTCAGCCCCTCTGTTTCAGCCCCTCTGTTTCTCGACCCCTGTTTCAGCCCCTCTGTTTCAGCCCCTCTGTTTCAGCCCCTCTGTTTCTCGCCCTCTGTTTCAGCCCCTCTGTTTCTCGCACCCTCTTTCAGCCCCTCTGTTTCAGCCCCTCTGTTTCTCGCCCTCTGTTTCAGCCCCTCTGTTTCTCGCCCTCTGTTTCTCGCCCTCTGTTTCAGCCCCTCTATTTCAGCCCCTCTGTTTCAGCCACTCTGTTTCAGCCCCTCGGTTTCTCGCCCTCTGTTTCAGCCCCTCTGTTTTTCGCCCTCTGTTTCAGCTCTTCTGTTTCAGCTCCTCTGTTTCAGCCCCTCTGTTTCTCGCCCTCTGTTTCTCGCCCTCTGTTTCTCGCCCTCTGTTTCAGCCCCTCTGTTTCAGAACCTCTGTATCAGCCCCTCTTTTTCAGCCCCTCGGTTTCTCGCCCTCTGTTTCAGCCCCTCTGTTTCTCACCCTCTTTTTCAGCCCCTCTGTTTCTCGCCCTCTGTTTCAGCCCCACTGTTTCTCGCCCTCTGTTTCAGCCCCTCTGTTTCAGCCCCTCTGTTTCAGCCCCTCTGTTTCAGCCCCTCTGTTTCTCGCCCCCTGTTTCAGCCCTTCTGTTTCAGCTCCTCTGTTTCTCGCCCCCTGTTTCAGCCCCTCTGTTTCAGCCCCTCTGTTTCTCGCCCTCTGTTTCAACCCCTCGGTTTCTCGCCCTCTGTTTTAGCCCCTCTGTTTAAGCCCCTCTGTTTCAGCCCCTCTGTTTCAGCCCCTCTGTTTCTCACCCTCTGTTTCAGCCCCTCGGTTTCTCACCCTCTTTTTCAGCCCCTCTGTTTCAGCCCCTCTGTTTCAGCCCCTCTGTTTCAGCCCCTCTTTTTCTCGCCCTCTGTTTCAGCCCCACTGTTTCAGCCCCTCTGTTTCTCGCCCTCTGTTTCAGCCCCTCTGTTTCAGCCCCTCTTTTTCTCGCCCTCTGTTTCAGCCCCTCTGTTTCAGCCCCTCTGTTTCAGCCCCTCTGTTTCTCGCCCTCTGTTTCAGCCCCTCTGTTTCTCGCCCTCTGTTTCAGCGCCTCTGTTTCAGCCCCTCTGTTTCAGCCCCACTGTTTCAGCCCCTCTGTCTCTCGCCCTCTGTTTCAGCCCCTCTGTTTCTCGCTCCCTGTTTCAGCCCCTCTGATTCAGCCCCTCTGTTTCTCGCCCCCTGTTTCAGCCCCTCTGTTTCAGCCCCTCTGTTTCTCACCCTCTGTTTCAACCCCTCGGTTTCTCGCCCTCTGTTTTAGCCCCTCTGTTTCAGCCCCTCTGTTTCAGCCCCTCTGTTTCAGCCCCTCTGTTTCTCGCCCTCTGTTTCAACCTCTCGGTTTCTCGCCCTCTGTTTTAGCCCCTCTGTTTAAGCCCCTCTGTTTCAGCCCCTCTGTTTCAGCCCCTCTGTTTCTCACCCTCTGTTTCAGCCCCTCGGTTTCTCACCCTCTTTTTAAGCCCCTCTGTTTCAGCCCCTCTGTTTCAGCCCCTCTGTTTCAGCCCCTCTTTTTCTCGCCCTCTGTTTCAGCCCCACTGTTTCAGCCCCTCTGTTTCTCGCCCTCTGTTTCAGCCCCTCTGTTTCAGCCCCTCTTTTTCTCGCCCTCTGTTTCAGCCCCTCTGTTTCAGCCCCTCTGTTTCAGCCCCTCTGTTTCTCGCCCTCTGTTTCAGCCCCTCGGTTTCTCGCCCTCTGTTTCAGCGCCTCTGTTTCAGCCCCTCTGTTTCAGCCCCTCTGTTTCAGCCCCTCTGTCTCTCGCCCTCTGTTTCAGCCCCTCTGTTTCTCGCTCCCTGTTTCAGCCCCTCTGATTCAGCCCCTCTGTTTCTCGCCCCCTGTTTCAGCCCCTCTGTTTCAGCCCCTCTGTTTCAACCCCTCGGTTTCTCGCCCTCTGTTTTAGCCCCTCTGTTTCAGCCCCTCTGTTTCAGCCCCTCTGTTTCAGCCCCTCTGTTTCTCACCCTCTGTTTCAGCCCCTCGGTTTCTCGCCCTCTGTTTCAGCCCCTCTGTTTCAGCCCCTCTGTTCCAGCACCTCTGTTTCAGCCCCTCTGTTTCAGCCCCTCTGTTTCTAGCTCTCTGTTTCAGCCCCTCTGTTTCAGCCCCTCGGTTTCTCGCCCTCTGTTTCAGCGCCTCTGTTTCAGCCCCTCTGTTTCAGCCCCTCTGTTTCAGCCCCTCTGTCTCTCGCCCTCTGTTTCAGCCCCTCTGTTTCTCGCTCCCTGTTTCAGCCCCTCTGATTCAGCCCCTCTGTTTCTCGCCCCCTGTTTCAGCCCCTCTGTTTCAGGCCTTCTGTTTCGCGCCCTCTGTTTCAGCCCCTCTGTTTCAGCCCCTCTGTTTCTCGCCCCCGTTTCAGCCCCTCTGTTTCAGCCCCTCTGTTTCAGCCCCTCTGTTTCTCGCCCTCTGTTTCAGCCCCTCTGTTTCTCGCCCCCTGTTTCAGCCCCTCTGTTTCAGCCCCTCTGTTTCTCGCCCTCTGTTTCAGCCCCTCTGTTTCTCGCCCTCTGTTTCTCGCCCTCTGTTTCAGCCCCTCTATTTCAGCCCCTCTGTTTCAGCCACTCTGTTTCAGCCCCTCTGTTTCTCGCCCTCTGTTTCTCGCCCTCTGTTTCTCGCCTTCTGTTTCAGCCCCTCTGTTTCAGCACCTCTGTATCAGCCCCTCTTTTTCAGCCCCTCGGTTTCTCGCCCTCTGTTTCAGCCCCTCTGTTTCTCGCCCTCTTTTTCAGCCCCTCTGTTTCTCGCCCTCTGTTTCAGCCCCTCTGTTTCTCGCCCTCTGTTTCAGCCCCTCTGTTTCTCGCCCCCTGTTTCAGCCCCTCTGTTTCAGCCCCTCTGTTTCAGCCCCTCTGTTTCAGCCCCTCTGTTTCAGCCCCTCTGTTTCTCGCCCCCTGTTTCAGCCCCTCTGTTTCAGCACCTCTGTTTCAGCCCCTCTGTTTCAGCCCCTCTGTTTCTAGCCCTCGGTTTCTCGCCCTCTGTTTTAGCCCCTCTGTTTAAGCCCCTCTGTTTCAGCCCCTCTGTTTCAGCCCCTCTGTTTCTCACCCTCTGTTTCAGCCCCTCGGTTTCTCACCCTCTTTTTCAGCCCCTCTGTTTCAGCCCCTCTGTTTCAGCCCCTCTGTTTCAGCCCCTCTTTTTCTCGCCCTCTGTTTCAGCCCCACTGTTTCAGCCCCTCTGTTTCTCGCCCTCTGTTTCAGCCCCTCTGTTTCAGCCCCTCTTTTTCTCGCCCTCTGTTTCAGCCCCTCTGTTTCAGCCCCTCTGTTTCAGCCCCTCTGTTTCTCGCCCTCTGTTTCAGCCCCTCTGTTTCTCGCCCTCTGTTTCAGCGCCTCTGTTTCAGCCCCTCTGTTTCAGCCCCACTGTTTCAGCCCCTCTGTCTCTCGCCCTCTGTTTCAGCCCCTCTGTTTCTCGCTCCCTGTTTCAGCCCCTCTGATTCAGCCCCTCTGTTTCTCGCCCCCTGTTTCAGCCCCTCTGTTTCAGCCCCTCTGTTTCTCACCCTCTGTTTCAACCCCTCGGTTTCTCGCCCTCTGTTTTAGCCCCTCTGTTTCAGCCCCTCTGTTTCAGCCCCTCTGTTTCAGCCCCTCTGTTTCTCGCCCTCGGTTTCAACCTCTCGGTTTCTCGCCCTCTGTTTTAGCCCCTCTGTTTAAGCCCCTCTGTTTCAGCCCCTCTGTTTCAGCCCCTCTGTTTCTCACCCTCTGTTTCAGCCCCTCGGTTTCTCACCCTCTTTTTAAGCCCCTCTGTTTCAGCCCCTCTGTTTCAGCCCCTCTGTTTCAGCCCCTCTTTTTCTCGCCCTCTGTTTCAGCCCCACTGTTTCAGCCCCTCTGTTTCTCGCCCTCTGTTTCAGCCCCTCTGTTTCAGCCCCTCTTTTTCTCGCCCTCTGTTTCAGCCCCTCTGTTTCAGCCCCTCTGTTTCAGCCCCTCTGTTTCTCGCCCTCTGTTTCAGCCCCTCGGTTTCTCGCCCTCTGTTTCAGCGCCTCTGTTTCAGCCCCTCTGTTTCAGCCCCTCTGTTTCAGCCCCTCTGTCTCTCGCCCTCTGTTTCAGCCCCTCTGTTTCTCGCTCCCTGTTTCAGCCCCTCTGATTCAGCCCCTCTGTTTCTCGCCCCCTGTTTCAGCCCCTCTGTTTCAGCCCCTCTGTTTCAACCCCTCGGTTTCTCGCCCTCTGTTTTAGCCCCTCTGTTTCAGCCCCTCTGTTTCAGCCCCTCTGTTTCAGCCCCTCTGTTTCTCACCCTCTGTTTCAGCCCCTCGGTTTCTCGCCCTCTGTTTCAGCCCCTCTGTTTCAGCCCCTCTGTTCCAGCACCTCTGTTTCAGCCCCTCTGTTTCAGCCCCTCTGTTTCTAGCTCTCTGTTTCAGCCCCTCTGTTTCAGCCCCTCGGTTTCTCGCCCTCTGTTTCAGCGCCTCTGTTTCAGCCCCTCTGTTTCAGCCCCTCTGTTTCAGCCCCTCTGTCTCTCGCCCTCTGTTTCAGCCCCTCTGTTTCTCGCTCCCTGTTTCAGCCCCTCTGATTCAGCCCCTCTGTTTCTCGCCCCCTGTTTCAGCCCCTCTGTTTCAGGCCTTCTGTTTCGCGCCCTCTGTTTCAGCCCCTCTGTTTCAGCCCCTCTGTTTCTCGCCCCCGTTTCAGCCCCTCTGTTTCAGCCCCTCTGTTTCAGCCCCTCTGTTTCTCGCCCTCTGTTTCAGCCCCTCTGTTTCTCGCCCCCTGTTTCAGCCCCTCTGTTTCAGCCCCTCTGTTTCTCGCCCTCTGTTTCAGCCCCTCTGTTTCTCGCCCTCTGTTTCTCGCCCTCTGTTTCAGCCCCTCTATTTCAGCCCCTCTGTTTCAGCCACTCTGTTTCAGCCCCTCTGTTTCTCGCCCTCTGTTTCTCGCCCTCTGTTTCTCGCCTTCTGTTTCAGCCCCTCTGTTTCAGCACCTCTGTATCAGCCCCTCTTTTTCAGCCCCTCGGTTTCTCGCCCTCTGTTTCAGCCCCTCTGTTTCTCGCCCTCTTTTTCAGCCCCTCTGTTTCTCGCCCTCTGTTTCAGCCCCTCTGTTTCTCGCCCTCTGTTTCAGCCCCTCTGTTTCTCGCCCCCTGTTTCAGCCCCTCTGTTTCAGCCCCTCTGTTTCAGCCCCTCTGTTTCAGCCCCTCTGTTTCAGCCCCTCTGTTTCTCGCCCCCTGTTTCAGCCCCTCTGTTTCAGCACCTCTGTTTCAGCCCCTCTGTTTCAGCCCCTCTGTTTCTAGCCCTCTGTTTCAGCCCCTCTGTTTCTCGCCCTCTGTTTCTCGCCCCCTGTTTCAGCCCCTCTGTTTCAGCCCCTCGGTTTCTCGCCCTCTGTTTCAGCCCCTCTGTTTCAGCCGCTCTGTTTCTCGCCCTCTGTTTCAGCCCCTCTGTTTCTCGCCCTCTGTTTCAGCCCCTCTGTTTCAGCCCCTCTGTTTCAGCCCCTCTGTTCAGCCCCTCGGTTTCTCGCCCTCTGTTTCAGCCCCTCGGTTTCTCGCCCTCTGTTTCAACCCCTCTGTTTCAGCCCCTCTGTTTCAGCCCCTCTGTTTCTCGCCCTCTGTTTCAGCCCCTCTGTTTCAGCCCCTCGGTTTCTCGCCCCCTGTTTCAGCCCCTCTGTTTCAGCCCCTCTGTTTCTCGCCCTCTGTTTCAGCCCCTCTGTTTGTTGCCCTCTGTTTCTCGCCCTCTGTTTCAGCCCCTCTGTTTCAGCTCCTCTGTTCCAGCCCATCTGTTTCAGCCCCTCGGTTTCAGCCCCTCTGTTTCTAGCCCTCTGTTTCAGCCCCTCTGTTTCAGCCCCTCTATTTCAGCCCCTCTGTTTCTCGCCCTCTGTTTCTCGCCCCCTGTTTCAGCCCCACTGTTTCAGCCCCTCGGTTTCTCGCACTCTGATTCATCCCCTCTGTTTCAGCCCCTCTGTTTCAGCCCCTCTGTTTCTCGCCCTCTGTTTCAGCCCCTCTGTTTCAGCCCCACTGTTTCAGCCCCTCTGTTTCTCGCCCTCTGTTTCAGCCCCTCTTTTTCTCGCCCTGTGTTTCAGCTCCTCTGTTTCAGCCCCTCTGTTTCAGCCCCTCTGTTTCTCGCCCTCTGTTTCAGCCCCTCGGTTTCTCGCCCTCTGTTTCAGCGCCTCTGTTTCAGCCCCTCTGTTTCAGCCCCTCTGTTTCAGCCCCTCTGTCTCTCACCCTCAGTTTCAGCCCCTCTGTTTCTCGCCCCCTGTTTCAGCCCCTCTGATTCAGCCCCTCTGTTTCTCGCCCCCTGTTTCAGCCCCTCTGTTTCAGCCCCTCTGTTTCTCACCCTCTGTTTCAGCCCCTCGGTTTCTCGCCCTCTGTTTCAGCCCCTCTGTTTCAGCTCCTCTGTTTCAGCCCTTCTGTTTCTCGCCCTCTGTTTCAGCCCCTCTGTTTCAGCCCCTCTGTTTCTCGCCCCCTGTTTCAGCCCCTCTGTTTCAGCCCCACTGTTTCAGCCCCTCTGTTTCAGCCCCTCGGTTTCTCGCCCTCTGTTTCAGCCCCTCTGTTTCAGCTCCTCTGTTTCGGCCCCTCTGTTTCTCGTCCTCTAATTCAGCCCCTCTGTTTCTCGCCCTCATTTCAGCCCCTCTGTTTCAGCCCCTCTGTTTCTCGCCCTCTGTTTCAGCCCCTCTGTTTCTCGCCCTCTGTTTCAGCCCCTCTGTTTCAGCCCCTCTGTTTCAGCCCCTCTGATTCTAGCCCTCTGTTTCTCGCCCTCTGTTTCAGCCCCTCTGTTTCAGCCCCTCTGTTTCAGCCCCTCTGTTTCAGCCCCTCTGTTTCTCGCCCTCTGTTTCAGCCCCTTGGTTTCTCGCCCTCTGTTTCAGCCCCTCTGTTTCAGCCCCTCTGTTTCAGCCCCTCTGTTTCAGCCCCTCTGTTTGTCGCCCTCTGTTTCAGCCCCTCTGTTTCAGCCCCTCTGTTTCAGCCCCTCTGTTTCTCGCCCTCTGTTTCAGCCCCTCTGTTTCTCGCCCACTGTTTCAGACCCTCTGTTTCAGCCCCTCTGTTTCAGCCCCTCTGTTTCTCGCCCTCTGTTTCAGCACCTCGGTTTCTCGCCCTCTGTTTCAGCCCCTCGGTTTCTCGCCCTCTGTTTCAGCCCCTCTGTTTCAGCCCGCCTGTTTCAGCCCCTCTGTTTCTCGCCCTCTGTTTCAGCACCTCTGTTTCAGCCCCTCTGTTTCTCGCCCTCTGTTTCAGCCCCTCTGTTTCAGCCCCTCTGTTTCTAGCCCTCTGTTTCTAGCCCTCTGTTTCAGCCCCTCTGTTTCAGCCCCTCTGTTTCAGCCCCTCTGTTTCTCGCCCTCTGTTTCAGCCCCTGGGTTTCTCGCCCTCTGTTTCAGCCCCTCTGTTTCGGCCCCTCTGTTTCAGCCCCACTGTTTCTCGCCCTCTGTTTCAGCCCCTCTGTTTCTCGCCCTCTGTTTCAGCCCCTCTGCTTCAGCCCCTCTGTTTCTCGCCCTCTGTTTCAGCCCCTCTGTTTCTCGCCCTCTGTTTCAGCCCCTCTGTTTCAGCCCCTCTGTTTCTCGCCCTCTATTTCAGCCCCTCTGTTTCTCGCCCTCTGTTTCTCGCCCTCTGTTTAAGCCCCTCTGTTTCAGCCCCTCTGTTTCAGCCACTCTGTTTCAGCCCCTCTGTTTCTCGCCCTCTGTTTCAACCCCTCTGTTTCAGCCCCCCTGTTTCTCGCCCTCTGTTTCAGCCCCTCTGTTTCTTGCCCTCTGTTTCAGCCCCTCTTTTTCTCACCCACTGTTTCAGCCCCTCTACTTCTCGCCCTCTGTTTCAGCCCCCCTGTTTCAGACCCTCTGTTTCAGCCCCTCTGTTTCTCGCCCTCTGTTTCAGCCCCTCGGTTTCTCGCCCTCTGTTTCCGCCCCTCTGTTTCTCGCCCTCTGTTTCAGACCCTCTGTTTCAGCTCCTCTGCTTCAGCCCTTCTTTTTCTCACCCACTGTTTCAGCCCCTCTGCTTCTCGCCCTCTGTTTCAGCCCCCCTGTTTCAGACCCTCTGTTTCAGCCCCTCGGTTTCTCGCCCTCTGTTTCTGCCCCTCTGTTTCAGCTCCTCTGTTTCAGCCCCTCTGTTTCTCGCCCTCTGTTTCAGCCCCTCGGTTTCTCGCACTCTGTTTCAGCCCCTCTGTTTCAGCCCCTCTGTTTCAGCCCCTCTGTTTCTCGCCCTCTGTTTCAGACCCTCTGTTTCTCGCCCTCTGTTTCAGCCCCTCTGTTTCAGCCCCTCTGTTTCTCGCCCTCTGTTTCAACCCCTCGGTTTCTCAGCCTCTGTTTTAGCCCCTCTGTTTCAGCCCCTCTGTTTCAGCCCCTCTGTATCTCCCCCTCCTTTTGAGCCCCTCGGTTTCTCGCCCTCTGTTTCTCGCCCCTCTGTTTCAGCCCCTCTGTTTCGCCCCTCGGTTTCTCACCCTCTGTTTCAGCCCCACTGTTTCAGCCCTTCTGTTTCTCGCCCTCTGTTTCAGCCCCTCTGTTTCAGCCCCTCTGTTTCTCGCCCTCTGTTTCTCGCCCCCTGTTTCAGCCCCTCTGTTTCAGCCCCATTGTTTCAGCCCTTCTGTTTCTCACCCTCTGTTTCAGCCCCTCTGTTTCAGCTCCTCTGTTTCAGCCCCTCTGTTTCTCGCCCCCTGTTTCAGCCCCTCTGTTTCAGCCCCTCTGTTTCAGCCCCTCTGTTTCAGCCCCTCTGTTTCTCGCCCTCTGTTTCAGCCCCTCTGTTTCTCGCCCACTGTATCAGCCCCTCTGTTTCAGCCCCTCGGTTTCTCGCCCTCTGTTTTAGCCCCTCTGTTTCAGCCCCTCTGTTTCAGCCCCTCTGTTTCAGCCCCTCTGTTTCTCACCCTCTGTTTCAGCCCCTTCGGATTCTCGCCCTCTGTTTCAGCCCCTCTGTTTCAGCCCCTCTGTTTCTCGCCCTCTGTTTCAGCCCCTCTGTTTCTCGCCCTCTGTTTCTCGCCCTCTGTTTCAGCCCCTCTATTTCAGCCCCTCTGTTTCAGCCACTCTGTTTCAGCCCCTCGGTTTCTCGCCCTCTGTTTCAGCCCCTCTGTTTTTCGCCCTCTGTTTCAGCTCTTCTGTTTCAGCCCCTCTGTTTCAGCCCCTCTGTTTCTCGCCCTCTGTTTCTCGCCCTCTGTTTCTCGCCTTCTGTTTCAGCCCCTCTGTTTCAGAACCTCTGTATCAGCCCCTCTTTTTCAGCCCCTCGGTTTCTCGCCCTCTGTTTCAGCCCCTCTGTTTCTCACCCTCTTTTTCAGCCCCTCTGTTTCTCGCCCTCTGTTTCAGCCCCACTGTTTCCCGCCCTCTGTTTCAGCCCCTCTGTTTCAGCCCCTCTGTTTTAGCCCCTCTGTTTCAGCCCCTCTGTTTCTCGCCCCCTGTTTCAGCCCTTCTGTT
This sequence comes from Chiloscyllium punctatum, assembly GCF_047496795.1. Classification (NCBI taxonomy): domain Eukaryota; kingdom Metazoa; phylum Chordata; class Chondrichthyes; order Orectolobiformes; family Hemiscylliidae; genus Chiloscyllium; species Chiloscyllium punctatum. Next base: position 561,657 of record NW_027309896.1, on the reverse strand, counting down.
TCAGCCCCTCTGTTTCTCGCCCCCTGTTTCAGCCCCTCTGTTTCAGCCCCTCTGTTTCTCGCCCTCTGTTTCAACCCCTCGGTTTCTCGCCCTCTGTTTTAGCCCCTCTGTTTAAGCCCCTCTGTTTCAGCCCCTCTGTTTCAGCCCCTCTGTTTCTCACCCTCTGTTTCAGCCCCTCGGTTTCTCACCCTCTTTTTCAGCCCCTCTGTTTCAGCCCCTCTGTTTCAGCCCCTCTGTTTCAGCCCCTCTTTTTCTCGCCCTCTGTTTCAGCCCCACTGTTTCAGCCCCTCTGTTTCTCGCCCTCTGTTTCAGCCCCTCTGTTTCAGCCCCTCTTTTTCTCGCCCTCTGTTTCAGCCCCTCTGTTTCAGCCCCTCTGTTTCAGCCCCTCTGTTTCTCGCCCTCTGTTTCAGCCCCTCTGTTTCTCGCCCTCTGTTTCAGCGCCTCTGTTTCAGCCCCTCTGTTTCAGCCCCTCTGTTTCAGCCCCTCTGTCTCTCGCCCTCTGTTTCAGCCCCTCTGTTTCTCGCTCCCTGTTTCAGCCCCTCTGATTCAGCCCCTCTGTTTCTCGACCCCTGTTTCAGCCCCTCTGTTTCAGCCCCTCTGTTTCTCACCCTCTGTTTCAACCCCTCGGTTTCTCGCCCTCTGTTTTAGCCCCTCTGTTTCAGCCCCTCTGTTTCAGCCCCTCTGTTTCAGCCCCTCTGTTTCTCGCCCTCTGTTTCAACCTCTCGGTTTCTCGCCCTCTGTTTTAGCCCCTCTGTTTAAGCCCCTCTGTTTCAGCCCCTCTGTTTCAGCCCCTCTGTTTCTCACCCTCTGTTTCAGCCCCTCGGTTTCTCACCCTCTTTTTAAGCCCCTCTGTTTCAGCCCCTCTGTTTCAGCCCCTCTGTTTCAGCCCCTCTTTTTCTCGCCCTCTGTTTCAGCCCCACTGTTTCAGACCCTCTGTTTCTCGCCCTCTGTTTCAGCCCCTCTGTTTCAGCCCCTCTTTTTCTCGCCCTCTGTTTCAGCCCCTCTGTTTCAGCCCCTCTGTTTCAGCCCCTCTGTTTCTCGCCCTCTGTTTCAGCCCCTCGGTTTCTCGCCCTCTGTTTCAGCGCCTCTGTTTCAGCCCCTCTGTTTCAGCCCCTCTGTTTCAGCCCCTCTGTCTCTCGCCCTCTGTTTCAGCCCCTCTGTTTCTCGCTCCCTGTTTCAGCCCCTCTGATTCAGCCCCTCTGTTTCTCGCCCCCTGTTTCAGCCCCTCTGTTTCAGCCCCTCTGTTTCTCACCCTCTGTTTCAACCCCTCGGTTTCTCGCCCTCTGTTTTAGCCCCTCTGTTTCAGCCCCTCTGTTTCAGCCCCTCTGTTTCAGCCCCTCTGTTTCTCACCCTCTGTTTCAGCCCCTCGGTTTCTCGCCCTCTGTTTCAGCCCCTCTGTTTCAGCCCCTCTGTTCCAGCACCTCTGTTTCAGCCCCTCTGTTTCAGCCCCTCTGTTTCTAGCTCTCTGTTTCAGCCCCTCTGTTTCAGCCCCTCGGTTTCTCGCCCTCTGTTTCAGCGCCTCTGTTTCAGCCCCTCTGTTTCAGCCCCTCTGTTTCAGCCCCTCTGTCTCTCGCCCTCTGTTTCAGCCCCTCTGTTTCTCGCTCCCTGTTTCAGCCCCTCTGATTCAGCCCCTCTGTTTCTCGCCCCCTGTTTCAGCCCCTCTGTTTCAGGCCTTCTGTTTCGCGCCCTCTGTTTCAGCCCCTCTGTTTCAGCCCCTCTGTTTCTCGCCCCCGTTTCAGCCCCTCTGTTTCAGCCCCTCTGTTTCAGCCCCTCTGTTTCTCGCCCTCTGTTTCAGCCCCTCTGTTTCTCGCCCCCTGTTTCAGCCCCTCTGTTTCAGCCCCTCTGTTTCTCGCCCTCTGTTTCAGCCCCTCTGTTTCTCGCCCTCTGTTTCTCGCCCTCTGTTTCAGCCCCTCTATTTCAGCCCCTCTGTTTCAGCCACTCTGTTTCAGCCCCTCGGTTTCTCGCCCTCTGTTTCAGCCCCTCTGTTTTTCGCCCTCTTTTTCAGCTCTTCTGTTTCAGCCCCTCTGTTTCAGCCCCTCTGTTTCTCGCCCTCTGTTTCTCGCCCTCTGTTTCTCGCCTTCTGTTTCAGCCCCTCTGTTTCAGCACCTCTGTATCAGCCCCTCTTTTTCAGCCCCTCGGTTTCTCGCCCTCTGTTTCAGCCCCTCTGTTTCTCGCCCTCTTTTTCAGCCCCTCTGTTTCTCGCCCTCTGTTTCAGCCCCACTGTTTCTCGCCCTCTGTTTCAGCCCCTCTGTTTCTCGCCCCCTGTTTCAGCCCCTCTGTTTCAGCCCCTCTGTTTCAGCCCCTCTGTTTCAGCCCCTCTGTTTCAGCCCCTCTGTTTCTAGCCCTCTGTTTCAGCCCCTCTGTTTCTCGCCCTCTGTTTCTCGCCCCCTGTTTCAGCCCCTCTGTTTCAGCCCCTCGGTTTCTCGCCCTCTGTTTCAGCCCCTCTGTTTCAGCCGCTCTGTTTCTCGCCCTCTGTTTCAGCCCCTCTGTTTCTCGCCCTCTGTTTCAGCCCCTCTGTTTCAGCCCCTCTGTTTCAGCCCCTCTGTTCAGCCCCTCGGTTTCTCGCCCTCTGTTTCAGCCCCTCGGTTTCTCGCCCTCTGTTTCAACCCCTCTGTTTCAGCCCCTCTGTTTCAGCCCCTCTGTTTCTCGCCCTCTGTTTCAGCCCCTCTGTTTCAGCCCCTCGGTTTCTCGCCCCCTGTTTCAGCCCCTCTGTTTCAGCCCCTCTGTTTCTCGCCCTCTGTTTCAGCCCCTCTGTTTGTTGCCCTCTGTTTCTCGCCCTCTGTTTCAGCCCCTCTGTTTCAGCTCCTCTGTTCCAGCCCATCTGTTTCAGCCCCTCGGTTTCAGCCCCTCTGTTTCTAGCCCTCTGTTTCAGCCCCTCTGTTTCAGCCCCTCTATTTCAGCCCCTCTGTTTCTCGCCCTCTGTTTCTCGCCCCCTGTTTCAGCCCCACTGTTTCAGCCCCTCGGTTTCTCGCACTCTGTTTCATCCCCTCTGTTTCAGCCCCTCTGTTTCAGCCCCTCTGTTTCTCGCCCTCTGTTTCAGCCCCTCTGTTTCAGCCCCACTGTTTCAGCCCCTCTGTTTCTCGCCCTCTGTTTCAGCCCCTCTTTTTCTCGCCCTGTGTTTCAGCTCCTCTGTTTCAGCCCCTCTGTTTCAGCCCCTCTGTTTCTCGCCCTCTGTTTCAGCCCCTCGGTTTCTCGCCCTCTGTTTCAGCGCCTCTGTTTCAGCCCCTCTGTTTCAGCCCCTCTGTTTCAGCCCCTCTGTCTCTCGCCCTCAGTTTCAGCCCCTCTGTTTCTCGCCCCCTGTTTCAGCCCCTCTGATTCAGCCCCTCTGTTTCTCGCCCCCTGTTTCAGCCCCTCTGTTTCAGCCCCTCTGTTTCTCACCCTCTGTTTCAGCCCCTCGGTTTCTCGCCCTCTGTTTCAGCCCCTCTGTTTCAGCTCCTCTGTTTCAGCCCTTCTGTTTCTCGCCCTCTGTTTCAGCCCCTCTGTTTCAGCCCCTCTGTTTCTCGCCCCCTGTTTCAGCCCCTCTGTTTCAGCCCCTCTGTTTCAGCCCCTCTGTTTCAGCCCCTCGGTTTCTCGCCCTCTGTTTCAGCCCCTCTGTTTCAGCTCCTCTGTTTCGGCCCCTCTGTTTCTCGTCCTCTAATTCAGCCCCTCTGTTTCTCGCCCTCATTTCAGCCCCTCTGTTTCAGCCCCTCTGTTTCTCGCCCTCTGTTTCAGCCCCTCTGTTTCTCGCCCTCTGTTTCAGCCCCTCTGTTTCAGCCCCGCTGTTTCAGCCCCTCTGATTCTAGCCCTCTGTTTCTCGCCCTCTGTTTCAGCCCCTCTGTTTCAGCCCCTCTGTTTCAGCCCCTCTGTTTCAGCCCCTCTGTTTCTCGCCCTCTGTTTCAGCCCCTTGGTTTCTCGCCCTCTGTTTCAGCCCCTCTGTTTCAGCCCCTCTGTTTCAGCCCCTCTGTTTCAGCCCCTCTGTTTGTCGCCCTCTGTTTCAGCCCCTCTGTTTCAGCCCCTCTGTTTCAGCCCCTCTGTTTCTCGCCCTCTGTTTCAGCCCCTCTGTTTCTCGCCCACTGTTTCAGACCCTCTGTTTCAGCCCCTCTGTTTCAGCCCCTCTGTTTCTCGCCCTCTGTTTCAGCACCTCGGTTTCTCGCCCTCTGTTTCAGCCCCTCGGTTTCTCGCCCTCTGTTTCAGCCCCTCTGTTTCAGCCCGCCTGTTTCAGCCCCTCTGTTTCTCGCCCTCTGTTTCAGCACCTCTGTTTCAGCCCCTCTGTTTCTCGCCCTCTGTTTCTTGCCCTCTGTTTCAGCCCCTCTGTTTCTCGCCCTCTGTTTCAGCCCCTCTGTTTCAGCCCCTCTGTTTCTAGCCCTCTGTTTCTAGCCCTCTGTTTCAGCCCCTCTGTTTCAGCCCCTCTGTTTCAGCCCCTCTGTTTCTCGCCCTCTGTTTCAGCCCCTGGGTTTCTCGCCCTCTGTTTCAGCCCCTCTGTTTCGGCCCCTCTGTTTCAGCCCCACTGTTTCTCGCCCTCTGTTTCAGCCCCTCTGTTTCTCGCCCTCTGTTTCAGCCCCTCTGCTTCAGCCCCTCTGTTTCTCGCCCTCTGTTTCAGCCCCTCTGTTTCTCGCCCTCTGTTTCAGCCCCTCTGTTTCAGCCCCTCTGTTTCTCGCCCTCTATTTCAGCCCCTCTGTTTCTCGCCCTCTGTTTCTCGCCCTCTGTTTAAGCCCCTCTGTTTCAGCCCCTCTGTTTCAGCCACTCTGTTTCAGCCCCTCTGTTTCTCGCCCTCTGTTTCAGCCCCTCTGTTTCAGCCCCCCTGTTTCTCGCCCTCTGTTTCAGCCCCTCTGTTTCTTGCCCTCTGTTTCAGCCCCTCTGTTTCAGCCCCTCTGTTTCTCGCCCTCTGTTTCAGCCCCTCGGTTTCTCGCCCTCTGTTTCCGCCCCTCTGTTTCTCGCCCTCTGTTTCAGACCCTCTGTTTCAGCTCCTCTGCTTCAGCCCCTCTTTTTCTCACCGACTGTTTCAGCCCCTCTGCTTCTCGCCCTCTGTTTCAGCCCCCCTGTTTCAGACCCTCTGTTTCAGCCCCTCGGTTTCTCGCCCTCTGTTTCAGCCCCTCTGTTTCAGCTCCTCTGTTTCAGCCCCTCTGTTTCTCGCCCTCTGTTTCAGCCCCTCGGTTTCTCGCACTCTGTTTCAGCCCCTCTGTTTCAGCCCCTCTGTTTCAGCCCCTCTGTTTCTCGCCCTCTGTTTCAGACCCTCTGTTTCTCGCCCTCTGTTTCAGCCCCTCTGTTTCAGCCCCTCTGTTTCTCGCCCTCTGTTTCAACCCCTCGGTTTCTCAGCCTCTGTTTTAGCCCCTCTGTTTCAGCCCCTCTGTTTCAGCCCCTCTGTATCTCACCCTCCTTTTGAGCCCCTCGGTTTCTCGCCCTCTGTTTCAGCCCCTCTGTTTCAGCCCCTCTGTTTCGCCCCTCGGTTTCTCACCCTCTGTTTCAGCCCCACTGTTTCAGCCCTTCTGTTTCTCGCCCTCTGTTTCAGCCCCTCTGTTTCAGCCCCTCTGTTTCTCGCCCTCTGTTTCTCGCCCCCTGTTTCAGCCCCTCTGTTTCAGCCCCATTGTTTCAGCCCTTCTGTTTCTCACCCTCTGTTTCAGCCCCTCTGTTTCAGCTCCTCTGTTTCAGCCCCTCTGTTTCTCGCCCCCTGTTTCAGCCCCTCTGTTTCAGCCCCTCTGTTTCAGCCCCTCTGTTTCAGCCCCTCTGTTTCTCGCCCTCTGTTTCAGCCCCTCTGTTTCTCGCCCACTGTATCAACCCCTCTGTTTCAGCCCCTCTGTTTCTCGCCCTCTGTTTCAGCCCCTCTGTTTCTCGCCCTCTGTTTCTCGCCCTCAGTTTCAGCCCCTCTGTTTCAGCCCCTCTGTTTCAGCCACTCTGTTTCAGCCCCTCGGTTTCTCGCCCTCTGTTTCAGCCCCTCTGTTTCTCGCCCTCTGTTTCAGCCTTCTGTTTCAGCCCCTCTGTTTCAGCCCCTCTGTTTCTCGCCCTCTGTTTCTCGCCCTCTGTTTCTCGCCTTCTGTTTCAGCCCCTCTGTTTCAGCACCTCTGTTTCAGCCCCTCTGTTTCAGCCCCTCGGTTTCTCGCCCTCTGTTTCAGCCCCTCTGTTTCTCGCCCTCTGTTTCTCGCCCGCTGTTTCAGCCCCTCTGTTTCAGCCCCTCTGTTTCAGCCCCTCTGTTTCTCGCCCTCTGTTTCAGCCCCTCTGTTTCAGCCCCTCTGTTTCAGCCCCTCTGTTTCTCGCCCTCTGCTTCAGCCCCTCTGTTACAGCCCCTCTGTTTCAGCCCCTCTGTTTCTAGCCCTCTGTTTCTCGCCCTCTGTTTCAGCCCCTCTGTTTCAGCCCCTCTGTTTCAGCCCCTCTGTTTCAGCCCCTCTGTTTCTCGCCCTCTGTTTCAGCCCCTTGGTTTCTCGCCCTCTGTTTCAGCCCCTCTGTTTCAGCCCCTCTGTTTCAGCCCCTCTGTTTCTCGCCCTCTGTTTCAGCCCCTCTGTTTCAGCCCCTCTGTTTCAGCCCCTCTGTTTCTCACCCTCTGTTTCAGCCCCTCTGTTTCTCGCCCACTGTTTCAGACCCTCTGTTTCAGCCCCTCTGTTTCAGCCCCTCTGTTTCTCGCCCTCTGTTTCAGCACCTCGGTTTCTCGCCCTCTGTTTCAGCCCCTAGGTTTCTCGCCCCCTGTTTCAGCCCCTCTGTTTCAGCCCCTCTGTTTCTCGCCCTCTGTTTCAGCACCTCTGTTTCAGCCCCTCTGTTTCTCGCCCTCTGTTTCTTGCCCTCTGTTTCAGCCCCTCTGTTTCTCGCCCTCTGTTTCAGCCCCTCTGTTTCAGCCCCTCTGTTTCTAGCCCTCTGTTTCAGCCCCTCTGTTTCAGCCCCTCTGTTTCTCGCCCTCTGTTTCTCGCCCCCTGTTTCAGCCCCTCTGTTTCAGCCCCATTGTTTCAGCCCTTCTGTTTCTCACCCTCTGTTTCAGCCCCTCTGTTTCAGCCCCTCTGTTTCAGCCCCTCTGTTTCTCGCCCCCTGTTTCAGCCCCTCTGTTTCAGCCCCTCTGTTTCAGCCCCTCTGTTTCAGCCCCTCTGTTTCTCGCCCTCTGTTTCAGCCCCTCTGTTTCAGCCACTCTGTTTCAGCCCCTCGGTTTCTCGACCTCTGTTTCAGCCCCTCTGTTTCTCGCCCTCTGTTTCAGCCCCTCTGTTTCAGGCCTTCTGTTTCAGCCCCACTGTTTCCGCCCCTCTGTTTCTCGCCCTCTGTTTCTCGCCCTCTGTTTCTCGCCTTCTGTTTCAGCCCCTCTGTTTCAGCACCTCTGTTTCAGCCCCTCTGTTTCAGCCCCTCGGTTTCTCGCCCTCTGTTTCAGCCCCTCTGTTTCTCGCCCTCTGTTTCAGCCCCTCGGTTTCTTGCCCTCTGTTTCAGCCCCTCTGTTTCAGCCCCTCTGTTTCAGCCCCTCTGTTTCTCGCCCTCTGTTTCAGCCCCTCTATTTCAGCCCCTCTGTTTCAGCCCCTCTGTTTCAGCCCCCCTGTTTCTCGCCCCCTGTTTCACGCCCCCTGTTTCAGCCCCTCTGTTTCAGCCCCTCTGTTTCAGCCCCTCTGTTTCTCGCCCTCTGTTTCAGCCCCTCTGTTTCTCGCCCCCTGTTTCAGCCCCCCTGCTTCAGCCCCTCTGTTTCTCGCCCTCTGTTTCAGCCCCTCTGTTTCAGCCCCTCTATTTCTCGCCCTCTGTTTCTTGCCCTCTGTTTCAGCCCCTCTGTTTCTCGCCCTCTGTTTCAGCCCGTCTGTTTCAGCCCCTCTGATTCAGCCCCAATGTTTCTCGCCCCTGTTTCAACCCCTCTGTTTCAGCCCTTCTGTTTCTCGCCCTCTGTTTCAGCCCCTCTGTTTCAGCCCCTCTGTTTCAGCCCCTCTGTTTCTCGCCCTCTGTTTCAGCCCCTTGGTTTCTCGCCCTCTGTTTCAGTCCCTCTGTTTCGGCCCCTCTGTTTCAGCCCCACTGTTTCTCGCCCTCTGTTTCAGCCCCTCTGTTTCTCGCCCTCTGTTTCAGCCACTCTGCTTCAGCCCCTCTGTTTCTCGCCCTCTGTTTCAGCCCCTCTGTTTCTCGCCCTCTGTTTCAGCCCCTCTGTTTCAGCACCTCTGTTTCTCGCCCTCTGTTTCAGCCCCTCTGTTTCTCGCCCTCTGTTTCTCGCCCTCTGTTTCAGCCCCTCTGTTTCAGCCCCTCTGTTTCAGCCCCTCTGTTTCAGCCCCTCGGTTTCTCACCCTCTGTTTCAGCCCCTCTGTTTCTCGCCCTCTGTTTCAGCCCCTCTGTTTCAGCCCTTCTGTTTCAGCCCCTCTGTTTCAGCCCCTCTGTTTCTCGCCCTCTGTTTCTCGCCCTCTGTTTCTCGACTTCTGTTTCAGCCCCTCTGTTTCAGCGCCTCTGTTTCCCGCCCTCTGTTTCAGCCCCTCTGTTTCTCGTCCTCTGTTTCAGCCCCTCTGTTTCAGCCCCCTGTTTCTCGCCCTCTGTTTCAGCCCCTCTGTTTCAGCCCCTCTGTTTCAGCCACTCTGTTTCTCGCCCTCTGTTTCAGCCCCTCTGTTTCTCGCCCTCTGTTTCAGCCCCTCTGTTTCTCGCCCTCTGTTTCAGCCCCTCTGTTTCAGCCCCACTGTTTCTCGCCCTCTGTTTCAGCCCCTCTGTTTCAGCCCATCTGTTTCTCGCCCTCTGTTTCAGCCCCTCTGTTTCTCGCCCTCTGTTTCAGCCCCTCTGTTTCTCGCCCTCTGTTTCAGCCCCTCTGTTTCTCGCCCTCTGTTTCAGCCCCTCTGTTTCAGCCCCTCTGTTTCTCGCCCTCTGTTTCAGCCCCTCTGTTTCTCACCCTCTGTTTCAGCCCCTCTGTTTCAGCCCCTCTGTTTCTCGCCCTCTGTTTCAGCCCCTCAGTTTCAGCCCCTCTGTTTCTCGCCCTCTGTTTCAGCCCCTCTGTTTCTCGCCCTCTGTTTCAGCCCCTCGGTCTCAGCCCCTCTGTTTCAGCACCTCTGTTTCAGCCCCTCTGTTTCTCGCCCTCTGTTTCAGCCCCTCTGTTTCAGCCCCTCTGTTTCAGCCCCACTGTTTCTCGCCCTCTGTTTCAGACCCTCTGTTTCTCGCCCTCTGTTTCAGCCCCTCTGTTTCAGGCCCTCTGTTTCTCGCCCTCTGTTTCAGCCCCTCTGTTTCTCGCCCTCTGTTTCAGCCCCTCGGTTTCTCGCCCACTGTTTCAGCCCCTCGGTTTCTCGCCCTCTGTTTCAGCTCCTCCGTTTCTCGCCCTCTGTTTCAGCCCCTCTGTTTCAGCCCCTCAGATTCTCGCCCTCTGTTTCAGCCCCTCTGATTCAGCTCCTCTGTTTCAGCCCCTCTTTTTCTCACCCACTGTTTCAGCCCCTCTACTTCTCGCCCTCTGTTTCAGCCCCTCTGTTGCAGCCCCTCTGTTTCTCACCCTCTGTTTCTCGCCCTCTGTTTCAGCCCCTCTGTTTCAGCCCCTCTGTTTCTCGCCCTCTGTTTCAGTCCCTCTGTTTCTCGCCCTCTGTTTCTCGCCCTCTGTTTCAGCCCCTCTGTTTCAGCACCTCTGTTTCTCGCCCTCTGTTTGAGCCCCTCTGTTTCTCGCCCTCTGTTTCAGCCCCTCTGTTTCAGTCCCTCTGTTTCAGCCCCTCTGTTTCTAGCCCTCTGTTTCAGCCCCTCTGTTTCAGCCCCTCGGTTTCAGCCCCTCTGTTTCTCGCCCCCTGTTTCAGCCCATCTGTTTCAGCCCCTTGGTTTCTCGCCCACTGTTTCAGCACATCTGTTTCAGCCCCTCTGTTTCAGCCCCTCTGTTTCTTGCCCTCTGTTTCAGCCCCTCTGTTTCTCGGCTTCTCTGTTTCAGCCCCTCTGTTTCAGCCCCTCTGTTTCTCGCCCTCTGTTTCTCGCCCTCTGTTTCAGCCCCTCTGTTTCAGCCCCTCTGTTTCAGCCCCTTTGTTTCTCGCCCTCTGTTTCAGCCCCTCGGTTTCTCGCCCTCTGTTTCAGCCCCTCTGTTTCAGCCCCTCTGTTTCTCGCCCTCTGTTTCAGCCCCTCTCTTGCTCGCCCTCTGTTTCAGACCCTCTGTTTCAGCCCCTCTGTTTCAGCCCCTCTGTTTTTCGCCCTCTGTTTCAGCCCCTCGGTTTCTCGCCCTCTGTTTCCGCCCCTCTGTTTCTCGCCGTCTGTTTCAGCCCCTCTGTTTCAGCTCCTCTGTTTCAGCCCCTCTTTTTCTCACCCACTGTTTCAGCCCCTCTGCTTCTCGCCCTCTGTTTCAGCCCCTCTCTTTCAGCCCCTCTGTTTCTCACCCTCTGTTTCAGCCCCTCTGTTTCAGCCCCTCTGTTTCAGCCCCTCTGTTTCAGCCCCTAGGTTTCTCGCCCTCTGTTTCAGCCCCTCTGTTTCAGCTCCTCTGTTTCGGCCCCTCTGTTTCTCGCCCTCTAATTCAGCCCCTCTGTTTCTCGCCCTCATTTCAGCCCCTCTGTTTGAGCCCCTCTGTTTCAGCTCCTCTGTTTCAGCCCCTCTTTTTCTCACCCACTGTTTCAGCCCCTCTGCTTCTCGCCCTCTGTTTCAGCCCCTCTCTTTCAGCCCCTCTGTTTCTCACCCTCTGTTTCAGCCCCTCTGTTTCAGCCCCTCTGTTTCAGCCCCTCTGTTTCAGCCCCTAGGTTTCTCGCCCTCTGTTTCAGCCCCTCTGTTTCAGCTCCTCTGTTTCGGCCCCTCTGTTTCTCGCCCTCTGTTTCAGCCCCTCTGTTTCTCGCCCTCTGTTTCAGCCCCTCTGTTTCAGCCCCTCTGTTTCAGCTCCTCTGTTTCAGCCCCTCTTTTTCTCACCCACTGTTTCAGCCCCTCTGCTTCTCGCCCTCTGTTTCAGCCCCTCTGTTTCAGCCCCTCTGTTTCTCAACCTCTGTTTCAGCCCCTCTGTTTCAGCCCCTCTGTTTCAGCCCCTCTGTTTCAGCCCCTCGGTTTCTCGCCCTCTGTTACAGCCCCTCTGTTTCAGCTCCTCTGTTTCGGCCCCTCTGTTTCTCGCCCTCTAATTCAGCCCCTCTGTTTCTCGCCCTCATTTCAGCCCCTCTGTTTCAGCCCCTCTGTTTCTCGCCCTCTGTTTCAGCCCCTCGGTTTCTCGCCCTCTGTTTCAGCCCCTCTGTTTCAGCCCCTCTGTTTCAGCCCCTCTGTTTCTCGCCCTCTGTTTCAGCCCCTCTGTTTCTCGCCCTCTGTTTCAGCCCCTCTGTTTTTTCGCCCTCTGTTTCAGCCCCTCTGTTTCAGCCCCTCTGTTTCCCGCCCTCTGTTTCAACCCCTCGGTTTCTCGCCCACTGTTTTTGCCCCACTGTTTCAGCACCTCTGTTTCAGCCCCTCTGTTTCAGCCCCTCTGTTTCTCACCCTCTGTTTCAGCCCCTCGGTTTCTCGCCCTCTGTTTCAGCCCATCTGTTTCAGCCCCTCTGTTTCAGCCCCTCGGTTTCTCGCCCTCTGTTTCAGCCCCTCTGTTTCAGCCCTTCTGTTTCTCGCCCTCTGTTTCAGCCCCTCTGTTTCAGCCCCTCTGTTTCAGCCCCTCTGTTTCTTGCCCCCTGTTTCAGCCCCTCTGTTTCAGCCCCTCTGTTTCTCGCCCTATGTTTCTTGCCCTCTGTTTCAGCCCCTCTGTTTCTCGCCCTCTGTTTCAGCCCCTCTGTTTCAACCCCTCTGTTTCTAGCCTTCTGTTTCTCGCCCTCTGTTTCAGCCCCTCTGTTTCAGCCCCTCTGTTTCAGCCCCTCTGTTTCTCGCCCTCTGTTTCAGCCCCTCGGTTTCTCGCCCTCTGTTTCAGCCCCTCTGTTTCAGCCCCACTGTTTCTCGCCCTCTGTTTCAGCCCCTCTGTTTCTCGCCCTCTGTTTCAGCCCCTCTGTTTCTCGCCCTCTGTTTCTGCCCCTCTGTTTGAGCCCCTCTGTTTCTCGCCCTCTGTTTCAGCCCCTCGGTTTCTCGCCCTCTGTTTCCGCCCCTCTGTTTCAGCCCCTCTGTTTCAGCCACTCTGTTTCTCGCCCTCTGTTTCAGCCCCTCTGTTTCTCGCCCTCTGTTTCAGCCCCTCTGTTTCTCGCCCTCTGTTTCAGCCCCTCTGTTTCAGCCCCTCTGTTTCTCGCCCTCTGTTTCAGCCCCTCTGTTTCTCGCCCTCTGTTTCAGCCCCTCGGTCTCAGCCCCTCTGTTTCAGCACCTCTGTTTCAGCCCCTCTGTTTCTCGCCCTCTGTTTCAGCCCCTCTGTTTCAGCCCCTCTGTTTCAGCCCCACTGTTTCTCGCCCTCTGTTTCAGACCCTCTGTTTCTCGCCCTCTGTTTCAGCCCCTCTGTTTCAGGCCCTCTGTTTCTCGCCCTCTGTTTCAGCCCCTCTGTTTCTCGCCCTCTGTTTCAGCCCCTCGGTTTCTCGCCCACTGTTTCAGCCCCTCGGTTTCTCGCCCTCTGTTTCAGCTCCTCCGTTTCTCGCCCTCTGTTTCAGCCCCTCTGTTTCAGCCCCTCAGATTCTCGCCCTCTGTTTCAGCCCCTCTGATTCAGCTCCTCTGTTTCAGCCCCTCTTTTTCTCACCCACTGTTTCAGCCCCTCTACTTCTCGCCCTCTGTTTCAGCCCCTCTGTTGCAGCCCCTCTGTTTCTCACCCTCTGTTTCTCGCCCTCTGTTTCAGCCCCTCTGTTTCAGCCCCTCTGTTTCTCGCCCTCTGTTTCAGTCCCTCTGTTTCTCGCCCTCTGTTTCTCGCCCTCTGTTTCAGCCCCTCTGTTTCAGCACCTCTGTTTCTCGCCCTCTGTTTCAGCCCCTCTGTTTCTCGCCCTCTGTTTCAGCCCCTCTGTTTCAGTCCCTCTGTTTCAGCCCCTCTGTTTCTAGCCCTCTGTTTCAGCCCCTCTGTTTCAGCCCCTCGGTTTCAGCCCCTCTGTTTCTCGCCCCCTGTTTCAGCCCATCTGTTTCAGCCCCTTGGTTTCTCGCCCACTGTTTCAGCACATCTGTTTCAGCCCCTCTGTTTCAGCCCCTCTGTTTCTTGCCCTCTGTTTCAGCCCCTCTGTTTCTCGCCCTCTGTTTCAGCCCCTCTGTTTTACCCCCTCTGTTTCTCGCCCTCTGTTTCTCGCCCTCTGTTTCAGCCCCTCTGTTTCAGCGCCTCTGTTTCAGCCCCTTTGTTTCTCGCCCTCTGTTTCAGCCCCTCGGTTTCTCGCCCTCTGTTTCAGCCCCTCTGTTTCAGCCCCTCTGTTTCTCGCCCTCTGTTTCAGCCCCTCTCTTTCTCGCCCTCTGTTTCAGACCCTCTGTTTCAGCCCCTCTGTTTCAGCCCCTCTGTTTTTCGCCCTCTGTTTCAGCCCCTCGGTTTCTCGCCCTCTGTTTCCGCCCCTCTGTTTCTCGCCCTCTGTTTCAGCCCCTCTGTTTCAGCTCCTCTGTTTCAGCCCCTCTTTTTCTCACCCACTGTTTCAGCCCCTCTGCTTCTCGCCCTCTGTTTCAGCCCCTCTCTTTCAGCCCCTCTGTTTCTCACCCTCTGTTTCAGCCCCTCTGTTTCAGCCCCTCTGTTTCAGCCCCTCTGTTTCAGCCCCTCGGTTTCTCGCCCTCTGTTTCAGCCCCTCTGTTTCAGCTCCTCTGTTTCGTCCCCTCTGTTTCTCGCCCTCTAATTCAGCCCCTCTGTTTCTCGCCCTCATTTCAGCCCCTCTGTTTGAGCCCCTCTGTTTCAGCCCCTCTGTTTCTCGCCCTCTGTTTCAGCCCCTCGGTTTCTCGCCCTCTGTTTCAGCCCCTCTGTTTCAGCCCCTCTGTTTCAGCCCCTCTGTTTCTCGCCCTCTGTTTCAGCCCCTCTGTTTCTCGCCCTCTGTTTCAGCCCCTCGGTTTCTCGCCCTCTGTTTCAGCCCCTCTGTTTCTCGCCCTCTGTTTCAGCCCCTCTGTTTCTCGCCCTCTGTTTCAGCCCCTCTGTTTCAGCCCCTCTGTTTCAGCTCCTCTGTTTCAGCCCCTCTTTTTCTCACCCACTGTTTCAGCCCCTCTGCTTCTCGCCCTCTGTTTCAGCCCCTCTGTTTCAGCCCCTCTGTTTCTCAACCTCTGTTTCAGCCCCTCTGTTTCAGCCCCTCTGTTTCAGCCCCTCTGTTTCAGCCCCTCGGTTTCTCGCCCTCTGTTTCAGCCCCTCTGTTTCAGCTCCTCTGTTTCGGCCCCTCTGTTTCTCGCCCTCTAATTCAGCCCCTCTGTTTCTCGCCCTCATTTCAGCCCCTCTGTTTCAGCCCCTCTGTTTCTCGCCCTCTGTTTCAGCCCCTCGGTTTCTCGCCCTCTGTTTCAGCCCCTCTGTTTCAGCCCCTCTGTTTCAGCCCCTCTGTTTCTCGCCCTCTGTTTCAGCCCCTCTGTTTCTCGCCCTCTGTTTCAGCCCCTCTGTTTTATCGCCCTCTGTTTCAGCCCCTCTGTTTCAGCCCCTCTGTTTCCCGCCCTCTGTTTCAACCCCTCGGTTTCTCGCCCACTGTTTTAGCCCCACTGTTTCAGCACCTCTGTTTCAGCCCCTCTGTTTCAGCCCCTCTGTTTCTCACCCTCTGTTTCAGCCCCTCGGTTTCTCGCCCTCTGTTTCAGCCCATCTGTTTCAGCCCCTCTGTTTCAGCCCCTCGGTTTCTCGCCCTCTGTTTCAGCCCCTCTGTTTCAGCCCTTCTGTTTCTCGCCCTCTGTTTCAGCCCCTCTGTTTCAGCCCCTCTGTTTCAGCCCCTCTGTTTCTTGCCCCCTGTTTCAGCCCCTCTGTTTCAGCCCCTCTGTTTCTCGCCCTATGTTTCTTGCCCTCTGTTTCAGCCCCTCTGTTTCTCGCCCTCTGTTTCAGCCCCTCTGTTTCAACCCCTCTGTTTCTAGCCTTCTGTTTCTCGCCCTCTGTTTCAGCCCCTCTGTTTCAGCCCCTCTGTTTCAGCCCCTCTGTTTCTCGCCCTCTGTTTCAGCCCCTCGGTTTCTCGCCCTCTGTTTCAGCCCCTCTGTTTCAGCCCCACTGTTTCTCGCCCTCTGTTTCAGCCCCTCTGTTTCTCGACCTCTGTTTCAGCCCCTCTGTTTCTCGCCCTCTGTTTCTGCCCCTCTGTTTGAGCCCCTCTGTTTCTCGCCCTCTGTTTCAGCCCCTCGGTTTCTCGCCCTCTGTTTCCGCCCCTCTGCTTCTCGCCCTCTGTTTCAGCCCCTCTGTTTCAGCTCCTCTGTTTCTCGCCCTCTGTTTCAGCCCCTCGGTCTCTCGCCCCCTGTTTCTCCCCCTCTGTTTCAGCCCCTCTGTTTCAGCCCCTCGGTTTCTCGCCCTCTGATTCAGCCCCTCTGTTTCAGCCCTTCTGTTTCTCGCCCTCTGTTTCAGCCCCTCTGTTTCAGCCCCTCAGTTTTAGCCCCTCTGTTTCTTGCCCCCTGTTTCAGCCCCTCTGTTTCAGCCCCTCTGTTTCTCGCCCTATGTTTCTTGCCCTCTGTTTCAGCCCCTCTGTTTCTCGCCCTCTGTTTCAGCCCCTCTGTTTCAACCCCTCTGTTTCTAGCCTTCTGTTTCTCGCCCTCTGTTTCAGCCCCTCTGTTTCAGCCCCTCTGTTTCAGCCCCTCTGTTTCTCGCCCTCTGTTTCAGCCCCTCGGTTTCTCGCCCTCTGTTTCAGCCCCTCTGTTTCAGCCCCACTGTTTCTCGCCCTCTGTTTCAGCCCCTCTGTTTCTCGCCCTCTGTTTCAGCCCCTCTGTTTCTCGCCCTCTGTTTCTGCCCCTCTGTTTGAGCCCCTCTGTTTCTCGCCCTCTGTTTCAGCCCCTCGGTTTCTCGCCCTCTGTTTCCGCCCCTCTGCTTCTCGCCCTCTGTTTCAGCCCCTCTGTTTCGGCCCCTCTGTTTCAGCCCCACTGTTTCTCGCCCTCTGTTTCAGCCCCTCTGTTTCTCGCCCTCTGTTTCAGCCCCTCTGTTTCAGCCCCCGTGTTTCTCGCCCTCTGTTTCAGCCCCTCTGTTTCTTGCCCTCTGTTTCAGCCCCTCTGTTTCAGCCCCTCTGTTTCTCGCCCTCTGTTTCAGCCCCTCGGTTTCTCGCCCTCTGTTTCCGCCCCTCTGTTTCTCGCCCTCTGTTTCTCGCCCTCTGTTTCAGCTCCTCTGTTTCAGCCCCTCTTTTTCTCACCGACTGTTTCAGCCCCTCTGCTTCTCGCCCTCTGTTTCAGCCCCCCTGTTTCAGACCCTCTGTTTCAGCCCCTCGGTTTCTCGCCCTCTGTTTCAGCCCCTCTGTTTCAGCTCCTCTGTTTCAGCCCCTCTGTTTCTCGCCCTCTTATTCAGCCCCTCTGTTTCTCGCCCTCTGTTTCAGCCCCTCTGTTTGAGCCCCTCTGTTTCAGCTCCTCTGTTTCTCGCCCTCTGTTTCAGCCCCTCGGTTTCTCGCCCTCTGTTTCAGCCCCTCGGTTTCTCGCCCTCTGTTTCCGCCCCTCTGTTTCTCGCCCTCTGTTTCAGCCCCTCTGTTTCAGCTCCTCTGTTTCAGCCCCTCTTTTTCTCACCCGCTGTTTCAGCCCCTCTGCTTCTCGCCCTCTGTTTCAGCCCCTCTGTTTCAGCCCCTCTGTTTCTCACCCTCTGTTTCAGCCCCTCTGTTTCAGCCCCTCTGTTTCAGCCCCTCTGTTTCAGCCCCTCGGTTTCTCGCCCTCTGTTTCAGCCCCTCTGTTTCAGCTCCTCTGTTTCGGCCCCTCTGTTTCTCGCCCTCTAATTCAGCCCCTCTGTTTCTCGCCCTCATTTCAGCCCCTCTGTTTGAGCCCCTCTGTTTCAGCCCCTCTGTTTCTCGCCCTCTGTTTCAGCCCCTCGGTTTCTCGCCCTCTGTTTCAGCCCCTCTGTTTCAGCACCTCTGTTTCAGCCCCTCTGTTTCTCGCCCTCTGTTTCAGCCCCTCGGTTTCTCGCCCTCTGTTTCAGCCCCTCTGTTTCAGCCCCACTGTTTCTCGCCCTCTGTTTCAGCCCCTCTGTTTCTCGCCCTCTGTTTCAGCCCCTCTGTTTCTCGCCCTCTGTTTCTGCCCCTCTGTTTGAGCCCCTCTGTTTCTCGCCCTCTGTTTCAGCCCCTCGGTTTCTCGCCCTCTGTTTCCGCCCCTCTGCTTCTCGCCCTCTGTTTCAGCCCCTCTGTTTCGGCCCCTCTGTTTCAGCCCCACTGTTTCTCGCCCTCTGTTTCAGCCCCTCTGTTTCTCGCCCTCTGTTTCAGCCCCTCTGTTTCAGCCCCCGTGTTTCTCGCCCTCTGTTTCAGCCCCTCTGTTTCTTGCCCTCTGTTTCAGCCCCTCTGTTTCAGCCCCTCTGTTTCTCGCCCTCTGTTTCAGCCCCTCGGTTTCTCGCCCTCTGTTTCCGCCCCTCTGTTTCTCGCCCTCTGTTTCTCGCCCTCTGTTTCAGCTCCTCTGTTTCAGCCCCTCTTTTTCTCACCGACTGTTTCAGCCCCTCTGCTTCTCGCCCTCTGTTTCAGCCCCCCTGTTTCAGACCCTCTGTTTCAGCCCCTCGGTTTCTCGCCCTCTGTTTCAGCCCCTCTGTTTCAGCTCCTCTGTTTCAGCCCCTCTGTTTCTCGCCCTCTTATTCAGCCCCTCTGTTTCTCGCCCTCTGTTTCAGCCCCTCTGTTTGAGCCCCTCTGTTTCAGCTCCTCTGTTTCTCGCCCTCTGTTTCAGCCCCTCGGTTTCTCGCCCTCTGTTTCAGCCCCTCGGTTTCTCGCCCTCTGTTTCCGCCCCTCTGTTTCTCGCCCTCTGTTTCAGCCCCTCTGTTTCAGCTCCTCTGTTTCAGCCCCTCTTTTTCTCACCCACTGTTTCAGCCCCTCTGCTTCTCGCCCTCTGTTTCAGCCCCTCTGTTTCAGCCCCTCTGTTTCTCACCCTCTGTTTCAGCCCCTCTGTTTCAGCCCCTCTGTTTCAGCCCCTCTGTTTCAGCCCCTCGGTTTCTCGCCCTCTGTTTCAGCCCCTCTGTTTCAGCTCCTCTGTTTCGGCCCCTCTGTTTCTCGCCCTCTAATTCAGCCCCTCTGTTTCTCGCCCTCATTTCAGCCCCTCTGTTTGAGCCCCTCTGTTTCAGCCCCTCTGTTTCTCGCCCTCTGTTTCAGCCCCTCGGTTTCTCGCCCTCTGTTTCAGCCCCTCTGTTTCAGCACCTCTGTTTCAGCCCCTCTGTTTCTCGCCCTCTGTTTCAGCCCCTCTGTTTCTCGCCCTCTGTTTCAGCCCCTCGGTTTCTCGCCCTCTGTTTCAGCCCCTCTGTTTCTCGCCCTCTGTTTCAGCCCCTCTGTTTCTCGCCCTCTGTTTCAGCCCCTCTGTTTCAGCCCCTCTGTTTCAGCTCCTCTGTTTCAGCCCCTCTTTTTCTCACCCACTGTTTCAGCCCCTCTGCTTCTCGCCCTCTGTTTCAGCCCCTCTGTTTCAGCCCCTCTGTTTCTCACCCTCTGTTTCAGCCCCTCTGTTTCAGCCCCTCTGTTTCAGCCCCTCTGTTTCAGTCCCTCGGTTTCTCGCCCTCTGTTTCAGCCCCTCTGTTTCAGCTCCTCTGTTTCGGCCCCTCTGTTTCTCGCCCTCTAATTCAGCCCCTCTGTTTCTCGCCCTCATTTCAGCCCCTCTGTTTCAGCCCCTCTGTTTCTCGCCCTCTGTTTCAGCCCCTCGGTTTCTCGCCCTCTGTTTCAGCCCCTCTGTTTCAGCCCCTCTGTTTCAGCCCCTCTGTTTCTCGCCCTCTGTTTCAGCCCCTCTGTTTCTCGCCCTCTGTTTCAGCCCCTCTGTTTTTTCGCCCTCTGTTTCAGCCCCTCTGTTTCAGCCCCTCTGTTTCCCGCCCTCTGTTTCAGCCCCTCGGTTTCTCGCCAACTGTTTTAGCCCCACTGTTTCAGCACCTCTGTTTCAGCCCCTCTGTTTCAGCCCCTCTGTTTCTCACCCTCTGTTTCAGCCCCTCGGTTTCTCGCCCTCTGTTTCAGCCCATCTGTTTCAGCCCCTCTGTTTCAGCCCCTCGGTTTCTCGCCCTCTGTTTCAGCCCCTCTGTTTCAGCCCTTCTGTTTCTCGCCCTCTGTTTCAGCCCCTCTGTTTCAGCCCCTCTGTTTCAGCCCCTCTGTTTCTTGCACCCTGTTTCAGCCCCTCTGTTTCAGCCCCTCTGTTTCTCGCCCTATGTTTCTTGCCCTCTGTTTCAGCCCCTCTGTTTCTCGCCCTCTGTTTCAGCCCCTCTGTTTCAACCCCTCTGTTTCTAGCCTTCTGTTTCTCGCCCTCTGTTTCAGCCCCTCTGTTTCAGCCCCTCTGTTTCAGCCCCTCTGTTTCTCGCCCTCTGTTTCAGCCCCTCGGTTTCTCGCCCTCTGTTTCAGCCCCTCTGTTTCAGCCCCACTGTTTCTCGCCCTCTGTTTCAGCCCCTCTGTTTCTCGCCCTCTGTTTCTGCCCCTCTGTTTGAGCCCCTCTGTTTCTCGCCCTCTGTTTCAGCCCCTCGGTTTCTCGCCCTCTGTTTCCGCCCCTCTGCTTCTCGCCCTCTGTTTCAGCCCCTCTGTTTCAGCCCCTCTGTTTCAGCTCCTCTGATTCTCGCCCTCTGTTTCAGCCCCTCGGTTTCTCGCCCCCTGTTTCTCCCCCTCTGTTTCAGCCCCTCTGTTTCAGCCCCTCGGTTTCTCGCCCTCTGTTTCAGCCCCTCTGTTTCAGCCCTTCTGTTTCTCGCCCTCTGTTTCAGCCCCTCTGTTTCAGCCCCTCTGTTTCAGCCCCTCTGTTTCTTGCCCCCTGTTTCAGCCCCTCTGTTTCAGCCCCTCTGTTTCTCGCCCTATGTTTCTTGCCCTCTGTTTCAGCCCCTCTGTTTCTCGCCCTCTGTTTCAGCCCCTCTGTTTCAACCCCTCTGTTTCTAGCCTTCTGTTTCTCGCCCTCTGTTTCAGCCCCTCTGTTTCAGCCCCTCTGTTTCAGCCCCTCTGTTTCTCGCCCTCTGTTTCAGCCCCTCGGTTTCTCGCCCTCTGTTTCAGCCCCTCTGTTTCAGCCCCACTGTTTCTCGCCCTCTGTTTCAGCCCCTCTGTTTCTCGCCCTCTGTTTCAGCCCCTCTGTTTCTCGCCCTCTGTTTCTGCCCCTCTGTTTGAGCCCCTCTGTTTCTCGCCCACTGTTTCAGCCCCTCGGTTTCTCGCCCTCTGTTTCCGCCCCTCTGCTTCTCGCCCTCTGTTTCAGCCCCTCGGTTTCGGCCCCTCTGTTTCAGCCCCACTGTTTCTCGCCCTCTGTTTCAGCCCCTCTGTTTCTCGCCCTCTGTTTCAGCCCCTCTGTTTCAGCCCCCCTGTTTCTCGTCCTCTGTTTCAGCCCCTCTGTTTCTTGCCCTCTGTTTCAGCCCCTCTGTTTCAGCCCCTCTGTTTCTCGCCCTCTGTTTCAGCCCCTCGGTTTCTCGCCCTCTGTTTCAGCCCCTCTGTTTCAGCCCCTCTGTTTCAGCCCCTATGTTTCTCGCCCTCTGTTTCAGCCCCTTGGTTTCTCAGCCTCTGTTTTAGCCCCTCTGTTTCAGCCCCTCTGTTTCAGCCCCTCTGTTTCAGCCCCTCTGTATCTCACCCACCTTTTGAGCCCCTCGGTTTCTCGCCCTCTGTTTCAGCCCCTCTGTTTCAGCCCCTCTGTTTCACCCCTCGGTTTCTCACCCTCTGTTTCAGCCCCACTGTTTCAGCCCTTCTGTTTCTCGCCCTCTGTTTCAGCCCCGCTCTTTCAGCCCCTCTGTTTCTCGCCCTCTGTTTCTCGCCCCCTGTTTCAGCCCCTCTGTTTCAGCCCCATTGTTTCAGCCCTTCTGTTTCTCACCCTCTGTTTCAGCCCCTCTGTTTCAGCCCCTCTGTTTCAGCCCCTCTGTTTCTCGCCCCCTGTTTCAGCCCCTCTGTTTCAGCCCCTCTGTTTCAGCCCCTCTGTTTCAGCCCCTCTGTTTCTCGCCCTCTGTTTCAGCCCCTCTGTTTCTCGCCCACTGTTTCAGCCCCTCTGTTTCAGCCCCTCTGTTTCTCGCCCTCTGTTTCAGCCCCTCTGTTTCTCGCCCTCTGTTTCTCGCCCTCAGTTTCAGCCCCTCTGTTTCAGCCCCTCTGTTTCAGCCACTCTGTTTCAGCCCCTCGGTTTCTCGCCCTCTGTTTCAGCCCCTCTGTTTCTCGCCCTCTGTTTCAGCCCCTCTGTTTCAGGCCTTCTGTTTCAGCCCCTCTGTTTCAGCCCCTCTGTTTCTCGCCCTCTGTTTCTCGCCCTCTGTTTCTCGCCTTCTGTTTCAGCCGCTCTGTTTCAGCACATCTGTTTCAGCCACTCTGTTTCAGCCCCTCGGTTTCTCGCCCTCTGTTTCAGCCCCTCTGTTTCTCGCCCTCTGTTTCAGCCCCTCTGTTTCTCGCCCTCTGTTTCTGCCCCTCTGTTTGAGCCCCTCTGTTTCTCGCCCTCTGTTTCAGCCCCTCGGTTTCTCGCCCTCTGTTTCCGCCCCTCTGCTTCTCGCCCTCTGTTTCAGCCCCTCTGTTTCGGCCCCTCTGTTTCAGCCCCACTGTTTCTCGCCCTCTGTTTCAGCCCCTCTGTTTCTCGCCCTCTGTTTCAGCCCCTCTGTTTCAGCCCCCGTGTTTCTCGCCCTCTGTTTCAGCCCCTCTGTTTCTTGCCCTCTGTTTCAGCCCCTCTGTTTCAGCCCCTCTGTTTCTCGCCCTCTGTTTCAGCCCCTCGGTTTCTCGCCCTCTGTTTCCGCCCCTCTGTTTCTCGCCCTCTGTTTCTCGCCCTCTGTTTCAGCTCCTCTGTTTCAGCCCCTCTTTTTCTCACCGACTGTTTCAGCCCCTCTGCTTCTCGCCCTCTGTTTCAGCCCCCCTGTTTCAGACCCTCTGTTTCAGCCCCTCGGTTTCTCGCCCTCTGTTTCAGCCCCTCTGTTTCAGCTCCTCTGTTTCAGCCCCTCTGTTTCTCGCCCTCTTATTCAGCCCCTCTGTTTCTCGCCCTCTGTTTCAGCCCCTCTGTTTGAGCCCCTCTGTTTCAGCTCCTCTGTTTCTCGCCCTCTGTTTCAGCCCCTCGGTTTCTCGCCCTCTGTTTCAGCCCCTCGGTTTCTCGCCCTCTGTTTCCGCCCCTCTGTTTCTCGCCCTCTGTTTCAGCCCCTCTGTTTCAGCTCCTCTGTTTCAGCCCCTCTTTTTCTCACCCACTGTTTCAGCCCCTCTGCTTCTCGCCCTCTGTTTCAGCCCCTCTGTTTCAGCCCCTCTGTTTCTCACCCTCTGTTTCAGCCCCTCTGTTTCAGCCCCTCTGTTTCAGCCCCTCTGTTTCAGCCCCTCGGTTTCTCGCCCTCTGTTTCAGCCCCTCTGTTTCAGCTCCTCTGTTTCGGCCCCTCTGTTTCTCGCCCTCTAATTCAGCCCCTCTGTTTCTCGCCCTCATTTCAGCCCCTCTGTTTGAGCCCCTCTGTTTCAGCCCCTCTGTTTCTCGCCCTCTGTTTCAGCCCCTCGGTTTCTCGCCCTCTGTTTCAGCCCCTCTGTTTCAGCACCTCTGTTTCAGCCCCTCTGTTTCTCGCCCTCTGTTTCAGCCCCTCTGTTTCTCGCCCTCTGTTTCAGCCCCTCGGTTTCTCGCCCTCTGTTTCAGCCCCTCTGTTTCTCGCCCTCTGTTTCAGCCCCTCTGTTTCTCGCCCTCTGTTTCAGCCCCTCTGTTTCAGCCCCTCTGTTTCAGCTCCTCTGTTTCAGCCCCTCTTTTTCTCACCCACTGTTTCAGCCCCTCTGCTTCTCGCCCTCTGTTTCAGCCCCTCTGTTTCAGCCCCTCTGTTTCTCAACCTCTGTTTCAGCCCCTCTGTTTCAGCCCCTCTGTTTCAGCCCCTCTGTTTCAGCCCCTCTGTTTCAGCCCCTCTGTTTCTCGCCCTCTGTTTCAGCCCCTCGGTTTCTCGCCCTCTGTTTCAGCCCCTCTGTTTCAGCCCCACTGTTTCTCGCCCTCTGTTTCAGCCCCTCTGTTTCTCGCCCTCTGTTTCAGCCCCTCTGTTTCAGCCCCTCTGTTTTTCGCCCTCTGTTTCAGCCCCTCGGTTTCTCGCCCTCTGTTTCCGCCCCTCTGTTTCTCGCCCTCTGTTTCAGCCCCTCTGTTTCAGCTCCTCTGTTTCAGCCCCTCTTTTTCTCACCCACTGTTTCAGCCCCTCTGTTTCTCACCCTCTGTTTCAGCCCCTCTGTTTCAGCCCCTCTGTTTCAGCCCCTCTGTTTCAGCCCCTCGGTTTCTCGCCCTCTGTTTCAGCCCCTCTGTTTCAGCTCCTCTGTTTCGTCCCCTCTGTTTCTCGCCCTCTAATTCAGCCCCTCTGTTTCTCGCCCTCATTTCAGCCCCTCTGTTTGAGCCCCTCTGTTTCAGCCCCTCTGTTTCTCGCCCTCTGTTTCAGCCCCTCGGTTTCTCGCCCTCTGTTTCAGCCCCTCTGTTTCAGCCCCTCTGTTTCAGCCCCTCTGTTTCTCGCCCTCTGTTTCAGCCCCTCTGTTTCTCGCCCTCTGTTTCAGCCCCTCTGTTTCTCGCCCTCTGTTTCAGCCCCTCTGTTTCTCGCCCTCTGTTTCAGCCCCTCTGTTTCAGCCCCTCTGTTTCAGCTCCTCTGTTTCAGCCCCTCTTTTTCTCACCCACTGTTTCAGCCCCTCTGCTTCTCGCCCTCTGTTTCAGCCCCTCTGTTTCAGCCCCTCTGTTTCTCAACCTCTGTTTCAGCCCCTCTGTTTCAGCCCCTCTGTTTCAGCCCCTCTGTTTCAGCCCCTCTGTTTCAGCCCCTCTGTTTCTCGCCCTCTGTTTCAGCCCCTCGGTTTCTCGCCCTCTGTTTCAGCCCCTCTGTTTCAGCCCCACTGTTTCTCGCCCTCTGTTTCAGCCCCTCTGTTTCTCGCCCTCTGTTTCTGCCCCTCTGTTTGAGCCCCTCTGTTTCTCGCCCTCTGTTTCAGCCCCTCGGTTTCTCGCCCTCTGTTTCCGCCCCTCTGCTTCTCGCCCTCTGTTTCAGCCCCTCTGTTTCAGCCCCTCTGTTTCAGCCCCACTGTTTCTCGCCCTCTGTTTCAGCCCCTCTGTTTCTCGCCCTCTGTTTCAGCCCCTCTGTTTCAGCCCCCCTGTTTCTCGTCCTCTGTTTCAGCCCCTCTGTTTCTTGCCCTCTGTTTCAGCCCCTCTGTTTCAGCCCCTCTGTTTCTCGCCCTCTGTTTCAGCCCCTCGGTTTCTCGCCCTCTGTTTCAGCCCCTCTGTTTCAGCCCCTCTGTTTCAGCCCCTCTGTTTCTCGCCCTCTGTTTCAGCCCCTTGGTTTCTCAGCCTCTGTTTTAGCCCCTCTGTTTCAGCCCCTCTGTTTCAGCCCCTCTGTTTCAGCCCCTCTGTATCTCACCCACCTTTTGAGCCCCTCGGTTTCTCGCCCTCTGTTTCAGCCCCTCTGTTTCAGCCCCTCTGTTTCACCCCTCGGTTTCTCACCCTCTGTTTCAGCCCCACTGTTTCAGCCCTTCTGTTTCTCGCCCTCTGTTTCAGCCCCGCTCTTTCAGCCCCTCTGTTTCTCGCCCTCTGTTTCTCGCCCCCTGTTTCAGCCCCTCTGTTTCAGCCCCATTGTTTCAGCCCTTCTGTTTCTCACCCTCTGTTTCAGCCCCTCTGTTTCAGCCCCTCTGTTTCAGCCCCTCTGTTTCTCGCCCCCTGTTTCAGCCCCTCTGTTTCAGCCCCTCTGTTTCAGCCCCTCTGTTTCAGCCCCTCTGTTTCTCGCCCTCTGTTTCAGCCCCTCTGTTTCTCGCCCTCTGTTTCTCGCCCTCAGTTTCAGCCCCTCTGTTTCAGCCCCTCTGTTTCAGCCACTCTGTTTCAGCCCCTCGGTTTCTCGCCCTCTGTTTCAGCCCCTCTGTTTCTCGCCCTCTGTTTCAGCCCCTCTGTTTCAGGCCTTCTGTTTCAGCCCCTCTGTTTCAGCCCCTCTGTTTCTCGCCCTCTGTTTCTCGCCCTCTGTTTCTCGCCTTCTGTTTCAGCCGCTCTGTTTCAGCACATCTGTTTCAGCCACTCTGTTTCAGCCCCTCGGTTTCTCGCCCTCTGTTTCAGCCCCTCTGTTTCTCGCCCTCTGTTTCAGCCCCTCGGTTTCTTGCCCTCTGTTTCACCCCCTCTGTTTCAGCCCCTCTGTTTAAGCCCCTCTGTTTCTCGCCCTCTGTTTCAGCCCCTCTGTTTCTCGCCCTCTGTTTCAGCCCCTCTATTTCAGCCCCTCTGTTTCAGCCCCTCTGTTTCAGCCCCCCTGTTTCTCGACCCCTGTTTCTCGCCCCCTGTTTCAGCCCCTCTGTTTCAGCCCCTCTGTTTCTCGCCCCCTGTTTCAGCCCCTCTGTTTCAGCCACTCTGTTTCTCGCCCCCTGTTTCAGCCCCTCTGTTTCAGCCCCTCTGTTTCTCGCCCTCTGTTTCAGCCCCTCTGTTTCTCGCCCTCTGTTTCTCGCCCGCTGTTTCAGCCCCTCTGTTTCAGCCCCTCTGTTTCAGCCCCTCTGTTTCTCGCCCTCTGTTTCAGACCCTCTGTTTCAGCCCCTCTGTTTCAGCCCCTCTGTTTCTCGCCCTCTGTTTCAGCCCCTCTGTTTCAGCCCCTCTGTTTCAGCCCCTCTGTTTCTAGCCCTCTGTTTCTCGCCCTCTGATTCAGCCCCTCTGTTTCAGCCCCTCTGTTTCAGCCCCTCTGTTTCTCGCCCTCTGTTTCAGCCCCTTGGTTTCTCGCCCTCTGTTTCAGCCCCTCTGTTTCAGCCCTTCTGTTTCAGCCCCTCTGTTTCTCGCCCTCTGTTTCAGACCCTCTGTTTCAGCCCCTCTGTTTCAGCCCCTCTGTTTCTCGCCCTCTGTTTCAGCCCCTTTGTTTCTCGCCCACTGTTTCAGAGCCTCTGTTTCAGCCCCTCTGTTTCAGCCCCTCTGTTTCTCGCCCTCTGTTTCAGCCCCTCTGTTTCTCGCCCTCTGTTTCAGCCCCTCGGTTTCTCGCCCTCTGTTTCAGCCCCTCTGTTTCAGCCCCCCTGTTTCAGCCCCTCGGTTTCTCGCCCTCTGTTTCAGCCCCTCTGTTTCAGCCCTTCTGTTTCAGCCCCTCTGTTTCAGCCCTCTGTTTCAGCCCCTCTGTTTCAGCCCCTCTGTTTCTCGCCCCCTGTTTCAGCCCCTCTGTTTCAGCCCCTCTGTTTCTCGCCCTCTGTTTCAGCCCCTCTGTTTCAGCCCCTCTGTTTCTCGCCCTCTGTTTCAGCCCCTCTCTTTCTCGCCCTCTGTTTCAGACCCTCTGTTTCAGCCCCTCTGTTTCAGCCCCTCTGTTTTTCGCCCTCTGTTTCAGCCCCTCGGTTTCTCGCCCTCTGTTTCCGCCCCTCTGTTTCTCGCCCTCTGTTTCAGCCCCTCTGTTTCAGCTCCTCTGTTTCAGCCCCTCTTTTTCTCACCCACTGTTTCAGCCCCTCTGCTTCTCGCCCTCTGTTTCAGCCCCTCTGTTTCAGCCCCTCTGTTTCTCACCCTCTGTTTCAGCCCCTCTGTTTCAGCACCTCTGTTTCAGCCCCTCTGTTTCAGCCCCTCGGTTTCTCGCCCTCTGTTTCAGCCCCTCTGTTTCAGCTCCTCTGTTTCGGCCCCTCTGTTTCTCGCCCTCTAATTCAGCCCCTCTGTTTCTCGCCCTCATTTCATCCCCTCTGTTTGAGCCCCTCTGTTTCAGCCCCTCTGTTTCAGCCCCTCTGTTTCTCGCCCCCTGTTTCAGCCCCTCTGTTTCAGCCACTCTGTTTCTCGCCCCCTGTTTCAGCCCCTCTGTTTCAGCCCCTCTGTTTCTCGCCCTCTGTTTCAGCCCCTCTGTTTCTCGCCCTCTGTTTCTCGCCCGCTGTTTCAGCCCCTCTGTTTCAGCCCCTCTGTTTCAGCCCCTCTGTTTCTCGCCCTCTGTTTCAGACCCTCTGTTTCAGCCCCTCTGTTTCAGCCCCTCTGTTTCTCGCCCTCTGTTTCAGCCCCTCTGTTTCAGCCCCTCTGTTTCAGCCCCTCTGTTTCTAGCCCTCTGTTTCTCGCCCTCTGTTTCAGCCCCTCTGTTTCAGCCCCTCTGTTTCAGCCCCTCTGTTTCTCGCCCTCTGTTTCAGCCCCTTGGTTTCTCGCCCTCTGTTTCAGCCCCTCTGTTTCAGCCCTTCTGTTTCAGCCCCTCTGTTTCTCGCCCTCTGTTTCAGACCCTCTGTTTCAGCCCCTCTGTTTCAGCCCCTCTGTTTCTCGCCCTCTGTTTCAGCCCCTTTGTTTCTCGCCCACTGTTTCAGAGCCTCTGTTTCAGCCCCTCTGTTTCAGCCCCTCTGTTTCTCGCCCTCTGTTTCAGCCCCTCTGTTTCTCGCCCTCTGTTTCAGCCCCTCGGTTTCTCGCCCTCTGTTTCAGCCCCTCTGTTTCAGCCCCCCTGTTTCAGCCCCTCGGTTTCTCGCCCTCTGTTTCAGCCCCTCTGTTTCAGCCCTTCTGTTTCAGCCCCTCTGTTTCAGCCCTCTGTTTCAGCCCCTCTGTTTCAGCCCCTCTGTTTCTCGCCCCCTGTTTCAGCCCCTCTGTTTCAGCCCCTCTGTTTCTCGCCCTCTGTTTCAGCCCCTCTGTTTCAGCCCCTCTGTTTCTCGCCCTCTGTTTCAGCCCCTCTCTTTCTCGCCCTCTGTTTCAGACCCTCTGTTTCAGCCCCTCTGTTTCAGCCCCTCTGTTTTTCGCCCTCTGTTTCAGCCCCTCGGTTTCTCGCCCTCTGTTTCCGCCCCTCTGTTTCTCGCCCTCTGTTTCAGCCCCTCTGTTTCAGCTCCTCTGTTTCAGCCCCTCTTTTTCTCACCCACTGTTTCAGCCCCTCTGCTTCTCGCCCTCTGTTTCAGCCCCTCTGTTTCAGCCCCTCTGTTTCTCACCCTCTGTTTCAGCCCCTCTGTTTCAGCACCTCTGTTTCAGCCCCTCTGTTTCAGCCCCTCGGTTTCTCGCCCTCTGTTTCAGCCCCTCTGTTTCAGCTCCTCTGTTTCGGCCCCTCTGTTTCTCGCCCTCTAATTCAGCCCCTCTGTTTCTCGCCCTCATTTCATCCCCTCTGTTTGAGCCCCTCTGTTTCAGCCCCTCTGTTTCTCGCCCTCTGTTTCCGCCCCTCTGTTTCTCGCCCTCTGTTTCAGACCCTCTGTTTCAGCTCCTCTGTTTCAGCCCCTCTTTTTCTCACCCACTGTTTCAGCCCCTCTGCTTCTTGACCTCTGTTTCAGCCCCTCTGTTTCAGACCCTCTGTTTCAGCCCCTCGGTTTCTCGCCCTCTGTTTCAGCCCCTCTGTTTCAGCTCCTCTGTTTCAGCCCCTCTGTTTCTCGCCATCTTATTCAGCCCCTCTGTTTCTCGCCCTCTGTTTGAGCCCCTCTGTTTGAGCCCCTCTGTTTCAGCTCCTCTGTTTCTCGCCCTCTGTTTCAGCCCCTCGGTTTCTCGCACTCTGTTTCAGCCCCTCTGTTTCAGCCCCTCTGTTTCTCGCCCTCTGTTTCAGCCCCTCTGTTTCTCGCCCTCTGTTTCAGCCCCCCTGTTTCAGCCCCTCTGTTTCAGCCCTTCTGTTTCAGCCCCTCTGTTTCAGCCCTCTGTTTCAGCCCCTCTGTTTCAGCCCCTCTGTTTCTCGCCCCCTGTTTCAGCCCCTCTGTTTCAGCCCCTCTGTTTCTCGCCCTCTGTTTCAGCCCCTCTCTTTCTCGCCCTCTGTTTCAGACCCTCTGTTTCAGCCCCTCTGTTTCTCGGCCTTTGTTTTAGCCCCTCTGTTTCAGCCCCTCTGTTTCAGCCCCTCTGTATCTCACCCTCCTTTTGAGCCCCTCGGTTTCTCGCCCTCTGTTTCAGCCCCTCTGTTTCAGCTCCTCTGTTTCAGCCCCTCTGTTTCTCGCCCTCTTATTCAGCCCCTCTGTTTCTCGCCCTCTGTTTGAGCCCCTCTGTTTGAGCCCCTCTGTTTCAGCCCCTCTGTTTCTCGCCCTCTGTTTCAGCCCCTCGGTTTCTCGCCCTGTGTTTCAGCCCCTCTGTTTCAGCCCCTCTGTTTCAGCCCCTCTGTTTCTTGCCCTCTGTTTCAGCCCCTCTGTTTCCCGCCCTGTTTCAGCCCCTCTGATTCTCGCCCTCTGTTTCAGCCCCTCTGTTTCAGCCCCTCTGTTTCCCGCCCTCTGTTTCAACCCCTCGGTTTCTCGCCCTCTGTTTTAGCCCCTCTGTTTCAGCACCTCTGTTTCAGCCCCGCTGTTTCAGCCCCTCTATTTCTCACCCTCTGTTTCAGCCCCTCGGTTTCTCGCCCTCTGTTTCAGCCCCTCTGTTTCAGCCCCTCTGTTTCAGCCCCTCGGTTTCTCGCCCTCTGTTTCATCCCCTCTGTTTCAGCCCTTCTGTTTCTCGCCCTCTGTTTCAGCCCCTCTGTTTCAGCCCCTCTGTTTCAGCCCCTCTGTTTCTCGCCCCCTGTTTCAGCCCCTCTGTTTCAGCCCCTCGGTTTCTCGCACTCTGTTTCAGCCCCTCTGTTTCAGCCCCTCTGTTTCTCGCCCTCTGTTTCTTGCCCTCTGTTTCCGCCCCTCTGTTTCTCGCCCTCTGTTTCAGCCCCTCTGTTTCAGCCCCTCTGTTTCTAGCCCTCTGTTTCTCGCCCTCTGTTTCAGCCCCTCTGTTTCAGCCCCTCTGTTTCAGCCCCTCTGTTTCTCGCCCTCTGTTTAAGCCCCTCCGTTTCTTGCCCTCTGTTTCAGCCCCTCTGTTTCTTGCCCACTGTTTCAGCCCCTCTGTTTCAGCCAATCTGTTTCTCGCCCTCTGTTTCAGCCCCTCGGTTTCTCGCCCTCTGTTTCCGCCCCTCTGTTTCTCGCCCTCTGTTTCAGACCCTCTGTTTCAGCTCCTCTGTTTCAGCCCCTCTTTTTCTCACCCACTGTTTCAGCCCCTCTGTTTCTCGCCCTCTGTTTCAGCCCCTCTGTTTCAGACCCTCTGTTTCAGCCCCTCGGTTTCTCGCCCTCTGTTTCAGCCCCTCTGTTTCAGCTCCTCTTTTTCAGCCCCTCTGTTTCTCGCCCTCTTATTCAGCCCCTCTGTTTCTCGCCCTCTGTTTCAGCCCCTCTGTTTGAGCCCCTCTGTTTCAGCTCCTCTGTTTCTCGCCCTCTGTTTCAGCCCCTCTGTTTCAGCCCCTCTGTTTCAGCCCCTCGGTTTCTCGCCCTCTGTTTCAGCCCCTCTGTTTCAGCTCCTCTGTTTCAGCCCCTCTGTTTCTCGCCCTCTTATTCAGCCCCTCTGTTTCTCGCCCTCTGTTTCAGCCCCTCGGTTTCTCGCCCTCTGTTTCAGCCCCTCTGTTTCAGCCCTTCTGTTTCTCGCCCTCTGTTTCAGCCCCTCTGTTTCAGCCCCTCTGTTTCAGCCCCTCTGTTTCTTGCCCCCTGTTTCAGCCCCTCTGTTTCAGCCCCTCTGTTTCTCGCCCTATGTTTCTTGCCCTCTGTTTCAGCCCCTCTGTTTCTCGCCCTCTGTTTCAGCCCCTCTGTTTCAACCCCTCTGTTTCTAGCCTTCTGTTTCTCGCCCTCTGTTTCAGCCCCTCTGTTTCAGCCCCTCTGTTTCAGCCCCTCTGTTTCTCGCCCTCTGTTTCAGCCCCTCGGTTTCTCGCCCTCTGTTTCAGCCCCTCTGTTTCAGCCCCACTGTTTCACGCCCTCTGTTTCAGCCCCTCTGTTTCTCGCCCTCTGTTTCAGCCCCTCTGTTTCTCGCCCTCTGTTTCTGCCCCTCTGTTTGAGCCCCTCTGTTTCTCGCCCTCTGTTTCAGCCCCTCGGTTTCTCGCCCTCTGTTTCCGCCCCTCTGCTTCTCGCCCTCTGTTTCAGCCCCTCTGTTTCAGCTCCTCTGTTTCTCGCCCTCTGTTTCAGCCCCTCGGTTTCTCGCCCCCTGTTTCTCCCCCTCTGTTTCAGCCCCTCTGTTAGAGCCCCTCAGTTTCTCGCCCTCTGTTTCAGCCCCTCTGTTTCAGCCCTTCTGTTTCTCGCCCTCTGTTTCAGCCCCTCTGTTTCAGCCCCTCAGTTTCAGCCCCTCTGTTTCTTGCCCCCTGTTTCAGCCCCTCTGTTTCAGCCCCTCTGTTTCTCGCCCTATGTTTCTTGCCCTCTGTTTCAGCCCCTCTGTTTCTCGCCCTCTGTTTCAGCCCCTCTGTTTCAACCCCTCTGTTTCTAGCCTTCTGTTTCTCGCCCTCTGTTTCAGCCCCTCTGTTTCAGCCCCTCTGTTTCAGCCCCTCTGTTTCTCGCCCTCTGTTTCAGCCCCTCGGTTTCTCGCCCTCTGTTTCAGCCCCTCTGTTTCAGCCCCACTGTTTCTCGCCCTCTGTTTCAGCCCCTCTGTTTCTCGCCCTCTGTTTCAGCCCCTCTGTTTCTCGCCCTCTGTTTCTGCCCCTCTGTTTGAGCCCCTCTGTTTCTCGCCCTCTGTTTCAGCCCCTCGGTTTCTCGCCCTCTGTTTCCGCCCCTCTGCTTCTCGCCCTCTGTTTCAGCCCCTCTGTTTCGGCCCCTCTGTTTCAGCCCCACTGTTTCTCGCCCTCTGTTTCAGCCCCTCTGTTTCTCGCCCTCTGTTTCAGCCCCTCTGTTTCAGCCCCCGTGTTTCTCGCCCTCTGTTTCAGCCCCTCTGTTTCTTGCCCTCTGTTTCAGCCCCTCTGTTTCAGCCCCTCTGGTTCTCGCCCTCTGTTTCAGCCCCTCGGTTTCTCGCCCTCTGTTTCCGCCCCTCTGTTTCTCGCCCTCTGTTTCTCGCCCTCTGTTTCAGCTCCTCTGTTTCAGCCCCTCTTTTTCTCACCGACTGTTTCAGCCCCTCTGCTTCTCTCCCTCTGTTTCAGCCCCCCTGTTTCAGACCCTCTGTTTCAGCCCCTCGGTTTCTCGCCCTCTGTTTCAGCCCCTCTGTTTCAGCTCCTCTGTTTCAGCCCCTCTGTTTCTCGCCCTCTTATTCAGCCCCTCTGTTTCTCGCCCTCTGTTTCAGTCCCTCTGTTTCGGCCCCTCTGTTTCAGCCCCACTGTTTCTCGCCCTCTGTTTCAGCCCCTCTGTTTCTCGCCCTCTGTTTCAGCCACTCTGCTTCAGCCCCTCTGTTTCTCGCCCTCTGTTTCAGCCCCTCTGTTTCTCGCCATCTGTTTCAGCCCCTCTGTTTCTCGCCCTCTGTTTCTCGCCCTCTGTTTCAGCCCCTCTGTTTCAGCCCCTCTGTTTCAGCCACTCTGTTTCAGCCCCTCGGTTTCTCACCCTCTGTTTCAGCCCCTCTGTTTCTCGCCCTCTGTTTCAGCCCCTCTGTTTCAGCCCTTCTGTTTCAGCCCCTCTGTTTCAGCCCCTCTGTTTCTCGCCCTCTGTTTCTCGCCCTCTGTTTCTCGACTTCTGTTTCAGCCCCTCTGTTTCAGCGCCTCTGTTTCCCGCCCTCTGTTTCAGCCCCTCTGTTTCTCGTCCTCTGTTTCAGCCCCTCTGTTTCAGCCCCCTGTTTCTCGCCCTCTGTTTCAGCCCCTCTGTTTCAGCCCCTCTGTTTCAGCCACTCTGTTTCTCGCCCTCTGTTTCAGCCCCTCTGTTTCTCGCCCTCTGTTTCAGCCCCTCTGTTTCTCGCCCTCTGTTTCAGCCCCTCTGTTTCAGCCCCTCTGTTTCTCGCCCTCTGTTTCAGCCCCTCTGTTTCTCGCCCTCTGTTTCAGCCCCTCGGTCTCAGCCCCTCTGTTTCAGCACCTCTGTTTCAGCCCCTCTGTTTCTCGCCCTCTGTTTCAGCCCCTCTGTTTCAGCCCCTCTGTTTCAGCCCCACTGTTTCTCGCCCTCTGTTTCAGACCCTCTGTTTCTCGCCCTCTGTTTCAGCCCCTCTGTTTCAGGCCCTCTGTTTCTCGCCCTCTGTTTCAGCCCCTCTGTTTCTCGCCCTCTGTTTCAGCCCCTCGGTTTCTCGCCCACTGTTTCAGCCCCTCGGTTTCTCGCCCTCTGTTTCAGCTCCTCCGTTTCTCGCCCTCTGTTTCAGCCCCTCTGTTTCAGCCCCTCAGATTCTCGCCCTCTGTTTCAGCCCCTCTGATTCAGCTCCTCTGTTTCAGCCCCTCTTTTTCTCACCCACTGTTTCAGCCCCTCTACTTCTCGCCCTCTGTTTCAGCCCCTCTGTTGCAGCCCCTCTGTTTCTCACCCTCTGTTTCTCGCCCTCTGTTTCAGCCCCTCTGTTTCAGCCCCTCTGTTTCTCGCCCTCTGTTTCAGTCCCTCTGTTTCTCGCCCTCTGTTTCTCGCCCTCTGTTTCAGCCCCTCTGTTTCAGCACCTCTGTTTCTCGCCCTCTGTTTCAGCCCCTCTGTTTCTCGCCCTCTGTTTCAGCCCCTCTGTTTCAGTCCCTCTGTTTCAGCCCCTCTGTTTCTAGCCCTCTGTTTCAGCCCCTCTGTTTCAGCCCCTCGGTTTCAGCCCCTCTGTTTCTCGCCCCCTGTTTCAGCCCATCTGTTTCAGCCCCTTGGTTTCTCGCCCACTGTTTCAGCACATCTGTTTCAGCCCCTCTGTTTCAGCCCCTCTGTTTCTTGCCCTCTGTTTCAGCCCCTCTGTTTCTCGCCCTCTGTTTCAGCCCCTCTGTTTCAGCCCCTCTGTTTCTCGCCCTCTGTTTCTCGCCCTCTGTTTCAGCCCCTCTGTTTCAGCCCCTCTGTTTCAGCCCCTTTGTTTCTCGCCCTCTGTTTCAGCCCCTCGGTTTCTCGCCCTCTGTTTCAGCCCCTCTGTTTCAGCCCCTCTGTTTCTCGCCCTCTGTTTCAGCCCCTCTCTTTCTCGCCCTCTGTTTCAGACCCTCTGTTTCAGCCCCTCTGTTTCAGCCCCTCTGTTTTTCGCCCTCTGTTTCAGCCCCTCGGTTTCTCGCCCTCTGTTTCCGCCCCTCTGTTTCTCGCCCTCTGTTTCAGCCCCTCTGTTTCAGCTCCTCTGTTTCAGCCCCTCTTTTTCTCACCCACTGTTTCAGCCCCTCTGCTTCTCGCCCTCTGTTTCAGCCCCTCTCTTTCAGCCCCTCTGTTTCTCACCCTCTGTTTCAGCCCCTCTGTTTCAGCCCCTCTGTTTCAGCCCCTCTGTTTCAGCCCCTCGGTTTCTCGCCCTCTGTTTCAGCCCCTCTGTTTCAGCTCCTCTGTTTCGTCCCCTCTGTTTCTCGCCCTCTAATTCAGCCCCTCTGTTTCTCGCCCTCATTTCAGCCACTCTGTTTGAGCCCCTCTGTTTCAGCCCCTCTGTTTCTCGCCCTCTGTTTCAGCCCCTCGGTTTCTCGCCCTCTGTTTCAGCCCCTCTGTTTCAGCCCCTCTGTTTCAGCCCCTCTGTTTCTCGCCCTCTGTTTCAGCCCCTCTGTTTCTCGCCCTCTGTTTCAGCCCCTCTGTTTCTCGCCCTCTGTTTCAGCCCCTCTGTTTCAGCCCCTCTGTTTCAGCTCCTCTGTTTCAGCCCCTCTTTTTCTCACCCACTGTTTCAGCCCCTCTGCTTCTCGCCCTCTGTTTCAGCCCCTCTGTTTCAGCCCCTCTGTTTCTCAACCTCTGTTTCAGCCCCTCTGTTTCAGCCCCTCTGTTTCAGCCCCTCTGTTTCAGCCCCTCGGTTTCTCGCCCTCTGTTTCAGCCCCTCTGTTTCAGCTCCTCTGTTTCGGCCCCTCTGTTTCTCGCCCTCTAATTCAGCCCCTCTGTTTCTCGCCCTCATTTCAGCCCCTCTGTTTCAGCCCCTCTGTTTCTCGCCCTCTGTTTCAGCCCCTCGGTTTCTCGCCCTCTGTTTCAGCCCCTCTGTTTCAGCCCCTCTGTTTCAGCCCCTCTGTTTCTCGCCCTCTGTTTCAGCCCCTCTGTTTCTCGCCCTCTGTTTCAGCCCCTCTGTTTTTTCGCCCTCTGTTTCAACCCCTCGGTTTCTCGCCCACTGTTTTAGCCCCACTGTTTCAGCACCTCTGTTTCAGCCCCTCTGTTTCAGCCCCTCTGTTTCTCACCCTCTGTTTCAGCCCCTCGGTTTCTCGCCCTCTGTTTCAGCCCATCTGTTTCAGCCCCTCTGTTTCAGCCCCTCGGTTTCTCGCCCTCTGTTTCAGCCCCTCTGTTTCAGCCCTTCTGTTTCTCGCCCTCTGTTTCAGCCCCTCTGTTTCAGCCCCTCTGTTTCAGCCCCTCTGTTTCTTGCCCCCTGTTTCAGCCCCTCTGTTTCAGCCCCTCTGTTTCTCGCCCTATGTTTCTTGCCCTCTGTTTCAGCCCCTCTGTTTCTCGCCCTCTGTTTCAGCCCCTCTGTTTCAACCCCTCTGTTTCTAGCCTTCTGTTTCTCGCCCTCTGTTTCAGCCCCTCTGTTTCAGCCCCTCTGTTTCAGCCCCTCTGTTTCTCGCCCTCTGTTTCAGCCCCTCGGTTTCTCGCCCTCTGTTTCAGCCCCTCTGTTTCAGCCCCACTGTTTCTCGCCCTCTGTTTCAGCCCCTCTGTTTCTCGACCTCTGTTTCAGCCCCTCTGTTTCTCGCCCTCTGTTTCTGCCCCTCTGTTTGAGCCCCTCTGTTTCTCGCCCTCTGTTTCAGCCCCTCGGTTTCTCGCCCTCTGTTTCCGCCCCTCTGCTTCTCGCCCTCTGTTTCAGCCCCTCTGTTTCAGCTCCTCTGTTTCTCGCCCTCTGTTTCAGCCCCTCGGTCTCTCGCCCCCTGTTTCTCCCCCTCTGTTTCAGCCCCTCTGTTTCAGCCCCTCGGTTTCTCGCCCTCTGATTCAGCCCCTCTGTTTCAGCCCTTCTGTTTCTCGCCCTCTGTTTCAGCCCCTCTGTTTCAGCCCCTCAGTTTTAGCCCCTCTGTTTCTTGCCCCCTGTTTCAGCCCCTCTGTTTCAGCCCCTCTGTTTCTCGCCCTATGTTTCTTGCCCTCTGTTTCAGCCCCTCTGTTTCTCGCCCTCTGTTTCAGCCCCTCTGTTTCAACCCCTCTGTTTCTAGCCTTCTGTTTCTCGCCCTCTGTTTCAGCCCCTCTGTTTCAGCCCCTCTGTTTCAGCCCCTCTGTTTCTCGCCCTCTGTTTCAGCCCCTCGGTTTCTCGCCCTCTGTTTCAGCCCCTCTGTTTCAGCCCCACTGTTTCTCGCCCTCTGGTTCAGCCCCTCTGTTTCTCGCC
Source organism: Chiloscyllium punctatum (assembly GCF_047496795.1). Lineage (NCBI taxonomy): Eukaryota > Metazoa > Chordata > Chondrichthyes > Orectolobiformes > Hemiscylliidae > Chiloscyllium > Chiloscyllium punctatum. The sequence continues at coordinate 526,140 of NW_027309896.1, read as the reverse complement.
CTCTGTTTCAGCCCCTCTGTTTCTCGCCCTCTGTTTCTGCCCCTCTGTTTGAGCCCCTCTGTTTCTCGCCCTCTGTTTCAGCCCCTCGGTTTCTCGCCCTCTGTTTCCGCCCCTCTGCTTCTCGCCCTCTGTTTCAGCCCCTCTGTTTCGGCCCCTCTGTTTCAGCCCCACTGTTTCTCGCCCTCTGTTTCAGCCCCTCTGTTTCTCGCCCTCTGTTTCAGCCCCTCTGTTTCAGCCCCCGTGTTTCTCGCCCTCTGTTTCAGCCCCTCTGTTTCTTGCCCTCTGTTTCAGCCCCTCTGTTTCAGCCCCTCTGTTTCTCGCCCTCTGTTTCAGCCCCTCGGTTTCTCGCCCTCTGTTTCCGCCCCTCTGTTTCTCGCCCTCTGTTTCTCGCCCTCTGTTTCAGCTCCTCTGTTTCAGCCCCTCTTTTTCTCACCGACTGTTTCAGCCCCTCTGCTTCTCGCCCTCTGTTTCAGCCCCCCTGTTTCAGACCCTCTGTTTCAGCCCCTCGGTTTCTCGCCCTCTGTTTCAGCCCCTCTGTTTCAGCTCCTCTGTTTCAGCCCCTCTGTTTCTCGCCCTCTTATTCAGCCCCTCTGTTTCTCGCCCTCTGTTTCAGCCCCTCTGTTTGAGCCCCTCTGTTTCAGCTCCTCTGTTTCTCGCCCTCTGTTTCAGCCCCTCGGTTTCTCGCCCTCTGTTTCAGCCCCTCGGTTTCTCGCCCTCTGTTTCCGCCCCTCTGTTTCTCGCCCTCTGTTTCAGCCCCTCTGTTTCAGCTCCTCTGTTTCAGCCCCTCTTTTTCTCACCCACTGTTTCAGCCCCTCTGCTTCTCGCCCTCTGTTTCAGCCCCTCTGTTTCAGCCCCTCTGTTTCTCACCCTCTGTTTCAGCCCCTCTGTTTCAGCCCCTCTGTTTCAGCCCCTCTGTTTCAGCCCCTCGGTTTCTCGCCCTCTGTTTCAGCCCCTCTGTTTCAGCTCCTCTGTTTCGGCCCCTCTGTTTCTCGCCCTCTAATTCAGCCCCTCTGTTTCTCGCCCTCATTTCAGCCCCTCTGTTTGAGCCCCTCTGTTTCAGCCCCTCTGTTTCTCGCCCTCTGTTTCAGCCCCTCGGTTTCTCGCCCTCTGTTTCAGCCCCTCTGTTTCAGCACCTCTGTTTCAGCCCCTCTGTTTCTCGCCCTCTGTTTCAGCCCCTCTGTTTCTCGCCCTCTGTTTCAGCCCCTCGGTTTCTCGCCCTCTGTTTCAGCCCCTCTGTTTCTCGCCCTCTGTTTCAGCCCCTCTGTTTCTCGCCCTCTGTTTCAGCCCCTCTGTTTCAGCCCCTCTGTTTCAGCTCCTCTGTTTCAGCCCCTCTTTTTCTCACCCACTGTTTCAGCCCCTCTGCTTCTCGCCCTCTGTTTCAGCCCCTCTGTTTCAGCCCCTCTGTTTCTCACCCTCTATTTCAGCCCCTCTGTTTCAGCCCCTCTGTTTCAGCCCCTCTGTTTCAGTCCCTCGGTTTCTCGCCCTCTGTTTCAGCCCCTCTGTTTCAGCTCCTCTGTTTCGGCCCCTCTGTTTCTCGCCCTCTAATTCAGCCCCTCTGTTTCTCGCCCTCATTTCAGCCCCTCTGTTTCAGCCCCTCTGTTTCTCGCCCTCTGTTTCAGCCCCTCGGTTTCTCGCCCTCTGTTTCAGCCCCTCTGTTTCAGCCCCTCTGTTTCAGCCCCTCTGTTTCTCGCCCTCTGTTTCAGCCCCTCTGTTTCTCGCCCTCTGTTTCAGCCCCTCTGTTTTTTCGCCCTCTGTTTCAGCCCCTCTGTTTCAGCCCCTCTGTTTCCCGCCCTCTGTTTCAACCCCTCGGTTTCTCGCCCACTGTTTTAGCCCCACTGTTTCAGCACCTCTGTTTCAGCCCCTCTGTTTCAGCCCCTCTGTTTCTCACCCTCTGTTTCAGCCCCTCGGTTTCTCGCCCTCTGTTTCAGCCCATCTGTTTCAGCCCCTCTGTTTCAGCCCCTCGGTTTCTCGCCCTCTGTTTCAGCCCCTCTGTTTCAGCCCTTCTGTTTCTCGCCCTCTGTTTCAGCCCCTCTGTTTCAGCCCCTCTGTTTCAGCCCCTCTGTTTCTTGCCCCCTGTTTCAGCCCCTCTGTTTCAGCCCCTCTGTTTCTCGCCCTATGTTTCTTGCCCTCTGTTTCAGCCCCTCTGTTTCTCGCCCTCTGTTTCAGCCCCTCTGTTTCAACCCCTCTGTTTCTAGCCTTCTGTTTCTCGCCCTCTGTTTCAGCCCCGCTGTTTCAGCCCCTCTGTTTCAGCCCCTCTGTTTCTCGCCCTCTGTTTCAGCCCCTCGGTTTCTCGCCCTCTGTTTCAGCCCCTCTGTTTCAGCCCCACTGTTTCTCGCCCTCTGTTTCAGCCCCTCTGTTTCTCGCCCTCTGTTTCTGCCCCTCTGTTTGAGCCCCTCTGTTTCTCGCCCTCTGTTTCAGCCCCTCGGTTTCTCGCCCTCTGTTTCCGCCCCTCTGCTTCTCGCCCTCTGTTTCAGCCCCTCTGTTTCAGCCCCTCTGTTTCAGCTCCTCTGATTCTCGCCCTCTGTTTCAGCCCCTCGGTTTCTCGCCCCCTGTTTCTCCCCCTCTGTTTCAGCCCCTCTGTTTCAGCCCCTCGGTTTCTCGCCCTCTGTTTCAGCCCCTCTGTTTCAGCCCTTCTGTTTCTCGCCCTCTGTTTCAGCCCCTCTGTTTCAGCCCCTCTGTTTCAGCCCCTCTGTTTCTTGCCCCCTGTTTCAGCCCCTCTGTTTCAGCCCCTCTGTTTCTCGCCCTATGTTTCTTGCCCTCTGTTTCAGCCCCTCTGTTTCTCGCCCTCTGTTTCAGCCCCTCTGTTTCAACCCCTCTGTTTCTAGCCTTCTGTTTCTCGCCCTCTGTTTCAGCCCCTCTGTTTCAGCCCCTCTGTTTCAGTCCCTCTGTTTCTCGCCCTCTGTTTCAGCCCCTCGGTTTCTCGCCCTCTGTTTCAGCCCCTCTGTTTCAGCCCCACTGTTTCTCGCCCTCTGTTTCAGCCCCTCTGTTTCTCGCCCTCTGTTTCAGCCCCTCTGTTTCTCGCCCTCTGTTTCTGCCCCTCTGTTTGAGCCCCTCTGTTTCTCGCCCACTGTTTCAGCCCCTCGGTTTCTCGCCCTCTGTTTCCGCCCCTCTGCTTCTCGCCCTCTGTTTCAGCCCCTCTGTTTCGGCCCCTCTGTTTCAGCCCCACTGTTTCTCGCCCTCTGTTTCAGCCCCTCTGTTTCTCGCCCTCTGTTTCAGCCCCTCTGTTTCAGCCCCCCTGTTTCTCGTCCTCTGTTTCAGCCCCTCTGTTTCTTGCCCTCTGTTTCAGCCCCTCTGTTTCAGCCCCTCTGTTTCTCGCCCTCTGTTTCAGCCCCTCGGTTTCTCGCCCTCTGTTTCAGCCCCTCTGTTTCAGCCCCTCTGTTTCAGCCCCTATGTTTCTCGCCCTCTGTTTCAGCCCCTTGGTTTCTCAGCCTCTGTTTTAGCCCCTCTGTTTCAGCCCCTCTGTTTCAGCCCCTCTGTTTCAGCCCCTCTGTATCTCACCCACCTTTTGAGCCCCTCGGTTTCTCGCCCTCTGTTTCAGCCCCTCTGTTTCAGCCCCTCTGTTTCACCCCTCGGTTTCTCACCCTCTGTTTCAGCCCCACTGTTTCAGCCCTTCTGTTTCTCGCCCTCTGTTTCAGCCCCGCTCTTTCAGCCCCTCTGTTTCTCGCCCTCTGTTTCTCGCCCCCTGTTTCAGCCCCTCTGTTTCAGCCCCATTGTTTCAGCCCTTCTGTTTCTCACCCTCTGTTTCAGCCCCTCTGTTTCAGCCCCTCTGTTTCAGCCCCTCTGTTTCTCGCCCCCTGTTTCAGCCCCTCTGTTTCAGCCCCTCTGTTTCAGCCCCTCTGTTTCAGCCCCTCTGTTTCTCGCCCTCTGTTTCAGCCCCTCTGTTTCTCGCCCACTGTTTCAGCCCCTCTGTTTCAGCCCCTCTGTTTCTCGCCCTCTGTTTCAGCCCCTCTGTTTCTCGCCCTCTGTTTCTCGCCCTCAGTTTCAGCCCCTCTGTTTCAGCCCCTCTGTTTCAGCCACTCTGTTTCAGCCCCTCGGTTTCTCGCCCTCTGTTTCAGCCCCTCTGTTTCTCGCCCTCTGTTTCAGCCCCTCTGTTTCAGGCCTTCTGTTTCAGCCCCTCTGTTTCAGCCCCTCTGTTTCTCGCCCTCTGTTTCTCGCCCTCTGTTTCTCGCCTTCTGTTTCAGCCGCTCTGTTTCAGCACATCTGTTTCAGCCACTCTGTTTCAGCCCCTCGGTTTCTCGCCCTCTGTTTCAGCCCCTCTGTTTCTCGCCCTCTGTTTCAGCCCCTCTGTTTCTCGCCCTCTGTTTCTGCCCCTCTGTTTGAGCCCCTCTGTTTCTCGCCCTCTGTTTCAGCCCCTCGGTTTCTCGCCCTCTGTTTCCGCCCCTCTGCTTCTCGCCCTCTGTTTCAGCCCCTCTGTTTCGGCCCCTCTGTTTCAGCCCCACTGTTTCTCGCCCTCTGTTTCAGCCCCTCTGTTTCTCGCCCTCTGTTTCAGCCCCTCTGTTTCAGCCCCCGTGTTTCTCGCCCTCTGTTTCAGCCCCTCTGTTTCTTGCCCTCTGTTTCAGCCCCTCTGTTTCAGCCCCTCTGTTTCTCGCCCTCTGTTTCAGCCCCTCGGTTTCTCGCCCTCTGTTTCCGCCCCTCTGTTTCTCGCCCTCTGTTTCTCGCCCTCTGTTTCAGCTCCTCTGTTTCAGCCCCTCTTTTTCTCACCGACTGTTTCAGCCCCTCTGCTTCTCGCCCTCTGTTTCAGCCCCCCTGTTTCAGACCCTCTGTTTCAGCCCCTCGGTTTCTCGCCCTCTGTTTCAGCCCCTCTGTTTCAGCTCCTCTGTTTCAGCCCCTCTGTTTCTCGCCCTCTTATTCAGCCCCTCTGTTTCTCGCCCTCTGTTTCAGCCCCTCTGTTTGAGCCCCTCTGTTTCAGCTCCTCTGTTTCTCGCCCTCTGTTTCAGCCCCTCGGTTTCTCGCCCTCTGTTTCAGCCCCTCGGTTTCTCGCCCTCTGTTTCCGCCCCTCTGTTTCTCGCCCTCTGTTTCAGCCCCTCTGTTTCAGCTCCTCTGTTTCAGCCCCTCTTTTTCTCACCCACTGTTTCAGCCCCTCTGCTTCTCGCCCTCTGTTTCAGCCCCTCTGTTTCAGCCCCTCTGTTTCTCACCCTCTGTTTCAGCCCCTCTGTTTCAGCCCCTCTGTTTCAGCCCCTCTGTTTCAGCCCCTCGGTTTCTCGCCCTCTGTTTCAGCCCCTCTGTTTCAGCTCCTCTGTTTCGGCCCCTCTGTTTCTCGCCCTCTAATTCAGCCCCTCTGTTTCTCGCCCTCATTTCAGCCCCTCTGTTTGAGCCCCTCTGTTTCAGCCCCTCTGTTTCTCGCCCTCTGTTTCAGCCCCTCGGTTTCTCGCCCTCTGTTTCAGCCCCTCTGTTTCAGCACCTCTGTTTCAGCCCCTCTGTTTCTCGCCCTCTGTTTCAGCCCCTCTGTTTCTCGCCCTCTGTTTCAGCCCCTCGGTTTCTCGCCCTCTGTTTCAGCCCCTCTGTTTCTCGCCCTCTGTTTCAGCCCCTCTGTTTCTCGCCCTCTGTTTCAGCCCCTCTGTTTCAGCCCCTCTGTTTCAGCTCCTCTGTTTCAGCCCCTCTTTTTCTCACCCACTGTTTCAGCCCCTCTGCTTCTCGCCCTCTGTTTCAGCCCCTCTGTTTCAGCCCCTCTGTTTCTCACCCTCTGTTTCAGCCCCTCTGTTTCAGCCCCTCTGTTTCAGCCCCTCTGTTTCAGTCCCTCGGTTTCTCGCCCTCTGTTTCAGCCCCTCTGTTTCAGCTCCTCTGTTTCGGCCCCTCTGTTTCTCGCCCTCTAATTCAGCCCCTCTGTTTCTCGCCCTCATTTCAGCCCCTCTGTTTCAGCCCCTCTGTTTCTCGCCCTCTGTTTCAGCCCCTCGGTTTCTCGCCCTCTGTTTCAGCCCCTCTGTTTCAGCCCCTCTGTTTCAGCCCCTCTGTTTCTCGCCCTCTGTTTCAGCCCCTCTGTTTCTCGCCCTCTGTTTCAGCCCCTCTGTTTTTTCGCCCTCTGTTTCAGCCCCTCTGTTTCAGCCCCTCTGTTTCCCGCCCTCTGTTTCAACCCCTCGGTTTCTCGCCCACTGTTTTAGCCCCACTGTTTCAGCACCTCTGTTTCAGCCCCTCTGTTTCAGCCCCTCTGTTTCTCACCCTCTGTTTCAGCCCCTCGGTTTCTCGCCCTCTGTTTCAGCCCATCTGTTTCAGCCCCTCTGTTTCAGCCCCTCGGTTTCTCGCCCTCTGTTTCAGCCCCTCTGTTTCAGCCCTTCTGTTTCTCGCCCTCTGTTTCAGCCCCTCTGTTTCAGCCCCTCTGTTTCAGCCCCTCTGTTTCTTGCCCCCTGTTTCAGCCCCTCTGTTTCAGCCCCTCTGTTTCTCGCCCTATGTTTCTTGCCCTCTGTTTCAGCCCCTCTGTATCTCGCCCTCTGTTTCAGCCCCTCTGTTTCAACCCCTCTGTTTCTAGCCTTCTGTTTCTCGCCCTCTGTTTCAGCCCCTCTGTTTCAGCCCCTCTGTTTCAGCCCCTCTGTTTCTCGCCCTCTGTTTCAGCCCCTCGGTTTCTCGCCCTCTGTTTCAGCCCCTCTGTTTCAGCCCCACTGTTTCTCGCCCTCTGTTTCAGCCCCTCTGTTTCTCGCCCTCTGTTTCTGCCCCTCTGTTTGAGCCCCTCTGTTTCTCGCCCTCTGTTTCAGCCCCTCGGTTTCTCGCCCTCTGTTTCCGCCCCTCTGCTTCTCGCCCTCTGTTTCAGCCCCTCTGTTTCAGCCCCTCTGTTTCAGCCCCACTGTTTCTCGCCCTCTGTTTCAGCCCCTCTGTTTCTCGCCCTCTGTTTCAGCCCCTCTGTTTCAGCCCCCCTGTTTCTCGTCCTCTGTTTCAGCCCCTCTGTTTCTTGCCCTCTGTTTCAGCCCCTCTGTTTCAGCCCCTCTGTTTCTCGCCCTCTGTTTCAGCCCCTCTGTTTCTCGCCCTCTGTTTCAGCCCCTCTGTTTCAGCCCCTCTGTTTCAGCCCCTCTGTTTCTCGCCCTCTGTTTCAGCCCCTTGGTTTCTCAGCCTCTGTTTTAGCCCCTCTGTTTCAGCCCCTCTGTTTCAGCCCCTCTGTTTCAGCCCCTCTGTATCTCACCCACCTTTTGAGCCCCTCGGTTTCTCGCCCTCTGTTTCAGCCCCTCTGTTTCAGCCCCTCTGTTTCACCCCTCGGTTTCTCACCCTCTGTTTCAGCCCCACTGTTTCAGCCCTTCTGTTTCTCGCCCTCTGTTTCAGCCCCGCTCTTTCAGCCCCTCTGTTTCTCGCCCTCTGTTTCTCGCCCCCTGTTTCAGCCCCTCTGTTTCAGCCCCATTGTTTCAGCCCTTCTGTTTCTCACCCTCTGTTTCAGCCCCTCTGTTTCAGCCCCTCTGTTTCAGCCCCTCTGTTTCTCGCCCCCTGTTTCAGCCCCTCTGTTTCAGCCCCTCTGTTTCAGCCCCTCTGTTTCAGCCCCTCTGTTTCTCGCCCTCTGTTTCAGCCCCTCTGTTTCTCGCCCTCTGTTTCTCGCCCTCAGTTTCAGCCCCTCTGTTTCAGCCCCTCTGTTTCAGCCACTCTGTTTCAGCCCCTCGGTTTCTCGCCCTCTGTTTCAGCCCCTCTGTTTCTCGCCCTCTGTTTCAGCCCCTCTGTTTCAGGCCTTCTGTTTCAGCCCCTCTGTTTCAGCCCCTCTGTTTCTCGCCCTCTGTTTCTCGCCCTCTGTTTCTCGCCTTCTGTTTCAGCCGCTCTGTTTCAGCACATCTGTTTCAGCCACTCTGTTTCAGCCCCTCGGTTTCTCGCCCTCTGTTTCAGCCCCTCTGTTTCTCGCCCTCTGTTTCAGCCCCTCGGTTTCTTGCCCTCTGTTTCACCCCCTCTGTTTCAGCCCCTCTGTTTAAGCCCCTCTGTTTCTCGCCCTCTGTTTCAGCCCCTCTGTTTCTCGCCCTCTGTTTCAGCCCCTCTATTTCAGCCCCTCTGTTTCAGCCCCTCTGTTTCAGCCCCCCTGTTTCTCGACCCCTGTTTCTCGCCCCCTGTTTCAGCCCCTCTGTTTCAGCCCCTCTGTTTCTCGCCCCCTGTTTCAGCCCCTCTGTTTCAGCCACTCTGTTTCTCGCCCCCTGTTTCAGCCCCTCTGTTTCAGCCCCTCTGTTTCTCGCCCTCTGTTTCAGCCCCTCTGTTTCTCGCCCTCTGTTTCTCGCCCGCTGTTTCAGCCCCTATGTTTCAGCCCCTCTGTTTCAGCCCCTCTGTTTCTCGCCCTCTGTTTCAGACCCTCTGTTTCAGCCCCTCTGTTTCAGCCCCTCTGTTTCTCGCCCTCTGTTTCAGCCCCTCTGTTTCAGCCCCTCTGTTTCAGCCCCTCTGTTTCTAGCCCTCTGTTTCTCGCCCTCTGTTTCAGCCCCTCTGTTTCAGCCCCTCTGTTTCAGCCCCTCTGTTTCTCGCCCTCTGTTTCAGCCCCTTGGTTTCTCGCCCTCTGTTTCAGCCCCTCTGTTTCAGCCCTTCTGTTTCAGCCCCTCTGTTTCTCGCCCTCTGTTTCAGACCCTCTGTTTCAGCCCCTCTGTTTCAGCCCCTCTGTTTCTCGCCCTCTGTTTCAGCCCCTTTGTTTCTCGCCCACTGTTTCAGAGCCTCTGTTTCAGCCCCTCTGTTTCAGCCCCTCTGTTTCTCGCCCTCTGTTTCAGCCCCTCTGTTTCTCGCCCTCTGTTTCAGCCCCTCGGTTTCTCGCCCTCTGTTTCAGCCCCTCTGTTTCAGCCCCCCTGTTTCAGCCCCTCGGTTTCTCGCCCTCTGTTTCAGCCCCTCTGTTTCAGCCCTTCTGTTTCAGCCCCTCTGTTTCAGCCCTCTGTTTCAGCCCCTCTGTTTCAGCCCCTCTGTTTCTCGCCCCCTGTTTCAGCCCCTCTGTTTCAGCCCCTCTGTTTCTCGCCCTCTGTTTCAGCCCCTCTGTTTCAGCCCCTCTGTTTCTCGCCCTCTGTTTCAGCCCCTCTCTTTCTCGCCCTCTGTTTCAGACCCTCTGTTTCAGCCCCTCTGTTTCAGCCCCTCTGTTTTTCGCCCTCTGTTTCAGCCCCTCGGTTTCTCGCCCTCTGTTTCCGCCCCTCTGTTTCTCGCCCTCTGTTTCAGCCCCTCTGTTTCAGCTCCTCTGTTTCAGCCCCTCTTTTTCTCACCCACTGTTTCAGCCCCTCTGCTTCTCGCCCTCTGTTTCAGCCCCTCTGTTTCAGCCCCTCTGTTTCTCACCCTCTGTTTCAGCCCCTCTGTTTCAGCACCTCTGTTTCAGCCCCTCTGTTTCAGCCCCTCGGTTTCTCGCCCTCTGTTTCAGCCCCTCTGTTTCAGCTCCTCTGTTTCGGCCCCTCTGTTTCTCGCCCTCTAATTCAGCCCCTCTGTTTCTCGCCCTCATTTCATCCCCTCTGTTTGAGCCCCTCTGTTTCAGCCCCTCTGTTTCTCGCCCTCTGTTTCCGCCCCTCTGTTTCTCGCCCTCTGTTTCAGACCCTCTGTTTCAGCTCCTCTGTTTCAGCCCCTCTTTTTCTCACCCACTGTTTCAGCCCCTCTGCTTCTTGACCTCTGTTTCAGCCCCTCTGTTTCAGACCCTCTGTTTCAGCCCCTCGGTTTCTCGCCCTCTGTTTCAGCCCCTCTGTTTCAGCTCCTCTGTTTCAGCCCCTCTGTTTCTCGCCATCTTATTCAGCCCCTCTGTTTCTCGCCCTCTGTTTGAGCCCCTCTGTTTGAGCCCCTCTGTTTCAGCTCCTCTGTTTCTCGCCCTCTGTTTCAGCCCCTCGGTTTCTCGCACTCTGTTTCAGCCCCTCTGTTTCAGCCCCTCTGTTTCTCGCCCTCTGTTTCAGCCCCTCTGTTTCTCGCCCTCTGTTTCAGCCCCTCTGTTTCAGCCCCTCTGTTTCAGCCCTTCTGTTTCAGCCCCTCTGTTTCAGCCCTCTGTTTCAGCCCCTCTGTTTCAGCCCCTCTGTTTCTCGCCCCCTGTTTCAGCCCATCTGTTTCAGCCCCTCTGTTTCTCGCCCTCTGTTTCAGCCCCTCTGTTTCAGCCCCTCTGTTTCTCGCCCTCTGTTTCAGCCCCTCTCTTTCTCGCCCTCTGTTTCAGACCCTCTGTTTCAGCCCCTCTGTTTCTCGGCCTTTGTTTTAGCCCCTCTGTTTCAGCCCCTCTGTTTCAGCCCCTCTGTATCTCACCCTCCTTTTGAGCCCCTCGGTTTCTCGCCCTCTGTTTCAGCCCCTCTGTTTCAGCTCCTCTGTTTCAGCCCCTCTGTTTCTCGCCCTCTTATTCAGCCCCTCTGTTTCTCGCCCTCTGTTTGAGCCCCTCTGTTTGAGCCCCTCTGTTTCAGCCCCTCTGTTTCTCGCCCTCTGTTTCAGCCCCTCGGTTTCTCGCCCTCTGTTTCAGCCCCTCTGTTTCAGCCCCTCTGTTTCAGCCCCTCTGTTTCTTGCCCTCTGTTTCAGCCCCTCTGTTTCCCGCCCTGTTTCAGCCCCTCTGATTCTCGCCCTCTGTTTCAGCCCCTCTGTTTCAGCCCCTCTGTTTCCCGCCCTCTGTTTCAACCCCTCGGTTTCTCGCCCTCTGTTTTAGCCCCTCTGTTTCAGCACCTCTGTTTCAGCCCCGCTGTTTCAGCCCCTCTATTTCTCACCCTCTGTTTCAGCCCCTCGGTTTCTCGCCCTCTGTTTCAGCCCCTCTGTTTCAGCCCCTCTGTTTCAGCCCCTCGGTTTCTCGCCCTCTGTTTCATCCCCTCTGTTTCAGCCCTTCTGTTTCTCGCCCTCTGTTTCAGCCCCTCTGTTTCAGCCCCTCTGTTTCAGCCCCTCTGTTTCTCGCCCCCTGTTTCAGCCCCTCTGTTTCAGCCCCTCGGTTTCTCGCACTCTGTTTCAGCCCCTCTGTTTCAGCCCCTCTGTTTCTCGCCCTCTGTTTCTTGCCCTCTGTTTCCGCCCCTCTGTTTCTCGCCCTCTGTTTCAGCCCCTCTGTTTCAGCCCCTCTGTTTCTAGCCCTCTGTTTCTCGCCCTCTGTTTCAGCCCCTCTGTTTCAGCCCCTCTGTTTCAGCCCCTCTGTTTCTCGCCCTCTGTTTCAGCCCCTCCGTTTCTTGCCCTCTGTTTCAGCCCCTCTGTTTCTTGCCCACTGTTTCAGCCCCTCTGTTTCAGCCAATCTGTTTCTCGCCCTCTGTTTCAGCCCCTCGGTTTCTCGCCCTCTGTTTCCGCCCCTCTGTTTCTCGCCCTCTGTTTCAGACCCTCTGTTTCAGCTCCTCTGTTTCAGCCCCTTTTTCTCACCCACTGTTTCAGCCCCTCTGCTTCTCGCCCTCTGTTTCAGCCCCTCTGTTTCAGACCCTCTGTTTCAGCCCCTCGGTTTCTCGCCCTCTGTTTCAGCCCCTCTGTTTCAGCTCCTCTTTTTCAGCCCCTCTGTTTCTCGCCCTCTTATTCAGCCCCTCTGTTTCTCGCCCTCTGTTTCAGCCCCTCTGTTTGAGCCCCTCTGTTTCAGCTCCTCTGTTTCTCGCCCTCTGTTTCAGCCCCTCTGTTTCAGCCCCTCTGTTTCAGCCCCTCGGTTTCTCGCCCTCTGTTTCAGCCCCTCTGTTTCAGCTCCTCTGTTTCAGCCCCTCTGTTTCTCGCCCTCTTATTCAGCCCCTCTGTTTCTCGCCCTCTGTTTGAGCCCCTCTGTTTGAGCCCCTCTGTTTGAGCCCCTCTGTTTCTCGCCCTCTGTTTCAGCCCCTCGGTTTCTCGCCCTCTGTTTCAGCCCCTCTGTTTCAGCCCCTCTGTTTCAGCCCCTCTGTTTCTTGCCCTCTGTTTCAGCCCCTCTGTTTCCCGCCCTCTGTTTCAGCCGCTCTGTTTCTCGCCCTCTGTTTCAGCCCCTCTGTTTCAGCCCCTCTGTTTCCCGCCCTCTGTTTCAACCCCTCGGTTTCTCGCCCTCTGTTTTAGCCCCTCTGTTTCAGCACCTCTGTTTCAGCCCCGCTGTTTCAGCCCCTCTATTTCTCACCCTCTGTTTCAGCCCCTCGGTTTCTCGCCCTCTGTTTCAGCCCCTCTGATTCAGCCCCTCTGTTTCAGCCCCTCGGTTTCTCGCCCTCTGTTTCAGCCCCTCTGTTTCAGCCCTTCTGTTTCTCGCCCTCTGTTTCAGCCCCTCTGTTTCAGCCCCTCTGTTTCAGCCCCTCTGTTTCTCGCCCCCTGTTTCAGCCCCTCTGTTTCAGCCCCTCTGTTTCTCGCCCTCTGTTTCAGCCCCTCTGTTTCAGCCCCTCTGTTTCTCGCCCTCTGTTTCTTGCCCTCTGTTTCAGCCCCTCTGTTTCTCGCCCTCTGTTTCAGCCCCTCTGTTTCAGCCCCTCTGTTTCTAGCCCTCTGTTTCTCGCCCTCTGTTTCAGCCCCTCTGTTTCAGCCCCTCTGTTTCAGCCCCTCTGTTTCAGCCCCTCTGTTTCTCGCCCTCTGTTTCAGCCCCTCGGTTTCTTGCCCTCTGTTTCAGCCCCTCTGTTTCAGCCCCTCTGTTTCAGCCCCACTGTTTCTCGCCCTCTGTTTCATCCCCTCGGTTTCTCGCCCTCTGTTTCCGCCCCTCTGCTTATCGCCCTCTGTTTCAGCCCCTCTGTTTCAGCCCCTCTGTTTCAGCTCCTCTGTTTCTCGCCCTCTGTTTCAGCCCCTCGGTTTCTCGCCCTCTGTTTCAGCCCCTCTGTTTCAGCCCCTCTGTTTCAGCCCCACTGTTTCTCGCCCTCTGTTTCAGCCCCTCTGTTTCTCGCCCTCTGTTTCAGCCCCTCTGTTTCAGCCCCTCTGTTTCAGCCCCTCTGTTTCTAGCCCTCTGTTTCAGCCCCTCTGTTTCAGCCCCTCTGTTTCAGCCCCTCTGTTTCTCGCCCTCTGTTTCAGCCCCTCTGTTTCAGCCCCTTGGTTTCTCGCCCACTGTTTCAGCCCATCTGTTTCAGCCACTCTGTTTCAGCCCCTCTGTTTCTTGCCCACTGTTTCAGCCCCTCTGTTTCTCGCCCTCTGTTTCAGCCCCTCTGTTTCAGCCCCTCTGTTTCTAGCCCTCTGTTTCTCGCCCTCTGTTTCAGCCCCTCTGTTTCAGCCCCTCTGTTTCAGCCCCTCTGTTTCTCGCCCTCTGTTTCAGCCCCTTGGTTTCTCGCCCTTTGTTTCAGCCCCTCTGTTTCAGCCCCACTGTTTCAGCTCCACTGTTTCTCGCCCTCTGTTTCAGCCCCTCTGTTTCTCGCCCTCTGTTTCAGCCCCTCTATTTCAGCCCCTCTGTTTCTCGCCCTCTGTTTCAGCCCCTCTGTTTCTCGCCCTCTGTTTCAGACCCTCTGTTTCAGCCCCTCTGTTTCAGCCCCTCTGTTTTTCGCCCTCTGTTTCAGCCCCTCGGTTCTCGCCCTCTGTTTCCGCCCCTCTGTTTCTCGCCCTCTGTTTCAGCCCCTCTGTTTCAGCCCCTCTGTTTCTCGCCCCATGTTTCAGCCCATCTGTTTCAGCCCCTTGGTTTCTCGCCCACTGTTTCAGCACATCTGTTTCAGCCCCTCTGTTTCAGCCCCTCTGTTTCTTGCCCTCTGTTTCAGCCCCTCTGTTTCTCGCCCTCTGTTTCAGCCCCTCTGTTTCAGCCACTGTGTTTCTCGCCCTCTGTTTCTCGCCCTCTGTTTCAGCCCCTCTGTTTCAGCCCCTCTGTTTCAGCCCCTCTGTTTCAGCCCCTTTGTTTCTCGCCCTCTGTTTCAGCCCCTCGGTTTCTCGCCCTCTGTTTCAGCCCCTCTGTTTAAGCCCCTCTGTTTCTCGCCCTCTGTTTCTTGCCCTCTGTTTCAGCCCCTCTGTTTCTCGCCCTCTGTTTCAGCCCCTCTGTTTCAGCCCCTCTGTTTCTAGCCCTCTGTTTCTCGCCCTCTGTTTCAGCCCCTCTGTTTCAGCCCCTCTGTTTCAGCCCCTCTGTTTCAGCCCCTCTGTTTCTCGCCCTCTGTTTCAGCCCCTCGGTTTCTTGCCCTCTGTTTCAGCCCCTCTGTTTCAGCCCCACTGTTTCTCGCCCTCTGTTTCGTCCCCTCGGTTTCTCGCCCTCTGTTTCCGCCCCTCTGCTTATCGCCCTCTGTTTCAGCCCCTCTGTTTCAGCCCCTCTGTTTCAGCTCTTCTGTTTCTCGCCCTCTGTTTCAGCCCCTCGGTTTCTCGCCCTCTGTTTCAGCCCCCTGTTTCAGCCCCTCTGTTTCAGCCCCACTGTTTCTCGCCCTCTGTTTCAGCCCCTCTGTTTCTCGCCCTCTGTTTCAGCCCCTCTGTTTCAGCCCCTCTGTTTCAGACCCTCTGTTTCTAGCCCTCTGTTTCAGCCCCTCTGTTTCAGCCCCTCTGTTTCAGCCCCTCTGTTTCTCGCCCTCTGTTTCAGCCCCTCTGTTTCAGCCCCTTGGTTTCTCGCCCACTGTTTCAGCCCATCTGTTTCAGCCCCTCTGTTTCAGCCCCTCTGTTTCTTGCCCTCTGTTTCAGCCCCTCTGTTTCTCGCCCTCTGTTTCAGCCCCTCTGTTTCAGCCCCTCTGTTTCTAGCCCTCTGTTTCTCGCCCTCTGTTTCAGCCCCTCTGTTTCAGCCCCTCTGTTTCAGCCCCTCTGTTTCTCGCCCTCTGTTTCAGCCCCTTGGTTTCTCGCCCTCTGTTTCAGCCCCTCTGTTTCAGCCCCACTGTTTCAGCCCCTCTGTTTCTCGCCCTCTGTTTCAGCCCCTCTATTTCAGCCCCTCTGTTTCTCGCCCTCTGTTTCAGCCCCTCTGTTTCTCGCCCTCTGTTTCAGACACTCTGTTTCAGCCCCTCTGTTTCAGCCCCTCTGTTTTTTGCCCTCTGTTTCAGCCCCTCGGTTTCTCGCCCTCTGTTTCCGCCCCTCTGTTTCTCGCCCTCTGTTTCAGCCCCTCTGTTTCTCGCCCTCTGTTTCAGCCCCTCTTTTTCTCACCCACTGTTTCAGCCCCTCTGCTTCTCGCCCTCTGTTTCAGCCCCTCTGTTTCAGCCCCTCTGTTTCTCACCCTCTGTTTCAGCCCCTCTGTTTCAGCCCCTCTGTTTCAGCCCCTCTGTTTCAGCCCCTCGGTTTCTCGCCCTCTGTTTCAGCCCCTCTGTTTCAGCTCCTCTGTTTCGGCCCCTCTGTTTCTCGCCCTCTAATTCAGCACCTCTGTTTCTCGCCCTCATTTCAGCCCCTCTGTTTGAGCCACTCTGTTTCAGCCCCTCTGTTTCTCGCCCTCTGTTTCAGCCCCTCGGTTTCTCGCCCTCTGTTTCAGCCCCTCTGTTTCAGCCCCTCTGTTTCAGCCCCTCTGTTTCTTGCCCTCTGTTTCAGCCCCTCTGTTTCTCGCCCTCTGTTTCAGCCCCTCTGTTTCTCGCCCTCTGTTTCAGCCCCTCTGTTTCCGCCCCTCTGTTTCCCGCCCTCTGTTTCAACCCCTCGATTTCTCGCCCACTGTTTTAGCCCCTCTGTTTCAGCCCCTCTGTTTCTCACCCTCTGTTTCAGCCCCTCGGTTTCTCGCCCTCTGTTTCAGCCCCTCTGTTTCAGCCCCTCGGTTTCTCGCCCTCTGTTTCAGCCCCTCTGTTTCAGCCCTTCTGTTTCTCGCCCTCTGTTTCAGCCCCTCTGTTTCAGCCCCTCTGTTTCAGCCCCTCTGTTTCAGCCCCTCTGTTTCTTGCCCCCTGTTTCAGCCCCTCTGTTTCAGCCCCTCTGTTTCTCGCCCTCTGTTTCAGCCCCTCTGTTTCAGCCCCTCTGTTTCGCGCCCTATGTTTCTTGCCCTCTGTTTCAGCCCCTCTGTTTCTCGCCGTCTGTTTCAGCCCCTCTGATTCAGCCCCTCTGTTTCTAGCCTTCTGTTTCTCGCCGTCTGTTTCAGCCCCTCTGTTTCAGCCCCTCTGTTTCAGCCCTTCTGTTTCTCGCCCTCTGTTTCAGCCCCTCTGTTTCAGCCCTTCTGTTTCAGCCCCTCTGTTTCAGCCCCTCTGTTTCAGCCCCTCTATTTCTCGCCCTCTGTTTCAGCCCCTCTGTTTCAGCCCCTCTGTTTCTAGCCTTCTGTTTCTCGCCCTCTGTTTCAGCCCCTCTGTTTCAGCCCCTCTGTTTCAGCCCCTCTGTTTCTCGCCCTCTGTTTCAGCCCCTCGGTTTCTCGCCCTCTGTTTCAGCCCCTCTGTTTCGGCCCCTCTGTTTCAGCCCCACTGATTCTCGCCCTCTGTTTCAGCCCACCTGTTTCTCGCCCTCTGTTTCAGCCCCTCTGTTTCTCGCCCTCTGTTTCTGCCCCTCTGTTTGAGCCCCTCTGTTTCTCGCCCTCTGTTTCAGCCCCTCGGTTTCTCGCCCTCTGTTTCCGCCCCTCTGTTTCTCGCCCTCTGTTTCAGCCCCTCTGTTTCAGCTCCTCTGTTTCAGCCCCTCTTTTTCTCACCCACTGTTTCAGCCCCTCTGCTTCTCGCCCTCTGTTTCAGCCCCTCTGTTTCAGCCCCTCTGTTTCTCACCCTCTGTTTCAGCCCCTCTGTTTCAGCCCCTCTGTTTCAGCCCCACTGTTTCTCGCCCTCTGTTTCAGCCCCTCTGTTTCTCGCCCTCTGTTTCAGCCCCTCTGTTTCAGCCCCTCTGTTTCAGCCCCTCTGTTTCTAGCCCTCTGTTTCAGCCCCTCTGTTTCAGCCCCTCTGTTTCAGCCCCTCTGTTTCTCGCCCTCTGTTTCAGCCCCTCTGTTTCAGCCCCTTGGTTTCTCGCCCACTGTTTCAGCCCATCTGTTTCAGCCACTCTGTTTCAGCCCCTCTGTTTCTTGCCCACTGTTTCAGCCCCTCTGTTTCTCGCCCTCTGTTTCAGCCCCTCTGTTTCAGCCCCTCTGTTTCTAGCCCTCTGTTTCTCGCCCTCTGTTTCAGCCCCTCTGTTTCAGCCCCTCTGTTTCAGCCCCTCTGTTTCTCGCCCTCTGTTTCAGCCCCTTGGTTTCTCGCCCTTTGTTTCAGCCCCTCTGTTTCAGCCCCACTGTTTCAGCTCCACTGTTTCACGCCCTCTGTTTCAGCCCCTCTGTTTCTCGCCCTCTGTTTCAGCCCCTCTATTTCAGCCCCTCTGTTTCTCGCCCTCTGTTTCAGCCCCTCTGTTTCTCGCCCTCTGTTTCAGACCCTCTGTTTCAGCCCCTCTGTTTCAGCCCCTCTGTTTTTCGCCCTCTGTTTCAGCCCCTCGGTTCTCGCCCTCTGTTTCCGCCCCTCTGTTTCTCGCCCTCTGTTTCAGCCCCTCTGTTTCAGCCCCTCTGTTTCAGCCCCTCTGTTTCTCGCCCCATGTTTCAGCCCATCTGTTTCAGCCCCTTGGTTTCTCGCCCACTGTTTCAGCACATCTGTTTCAGCCCCTCTGTTTCAGCCCCTCTGTTTCTTGACCTCTGTTTCAGCCCCTCTGTTTCTCGCCCTCTGTTTCAGCCCCTCTGTTTCAGCCACTGTGTTTCTCGCCCTCTGTTTCTCGCCCTCTGTTTCAGCCCCTCTGTTTCAGCCCCTCTGTTTCAGCCCCTCTGTTTCAGCCCCTTTGTTTCTCGCCCTCTGTTTCAGCCCCTCGGTTTCTCGCCCTCTGTTTCAGCCCCTCTGTTTAAGCCCATCTGTTTCTCGCCCTCTGTTTCTTGCCCTCTGTTTCAGCCCCTCTGTTTCTCGCCCTCTGTTTCAGCCCCTCTGTTTCAGCCCCTCTGTTTCTAGCCCTCTGTTTCTCGCCCTCTGTTTCAGCCCCTCTGTTTCAGCCCCTCTGTTTCAGCCCCTCTGTTTCAGCCCCTCTGTTTCTCGCCCTCTGTTTCAGCCCCTCGGTTTCTTGCCCTCTGTTTCAGCCCCTCTGTTTCAGCCCCACTGTTTCACGCCCTCTGTTTCATCCCCTCGGTTTCTCGCCCTCTGTTTACGCCCCTCTGCTTATCGCCCTCTGTTTCAGCCCCTCTGTTTCAGCCCCTCTGTTTCAGCTCCTCTGTTTCTCGCCCTCTGTTTCAGCCCCTCGGTTTCTCGCCCTCTGTTTCAGCCCCCTGTTTCAGCCCCTCTGTTTCAGCCCCACTGTTTCTCGCCCTCTGTTTCAGCCCCTCTGTTTCTCGCCCTCTGTTTCAGCCCCTCTGTTTCAGCCCCTCTGTTTCAGACCCTCTGTTTCTAGCCCTCTGTTTCAGCCCCTCTGTTTCAGCCCCTCTGTTTCAGCCCCTCTGTTTCTCGCCCTCTGTTTCAGCCCCTCTGTTTCAGCCCCTTGGTTTCTCGCCCACTGTTTCAGCCCATCTGTTTCAGCCCCTCTGTTTCAGCCCCTCTGTTTCTTGCCCTCTGTTTCAGCCCCTCTGTTTCTCGCCCTCTGTTTCAGCCCCTCTGTTTCAGCCCCTCTGTTTCTAGCCCTCTGTTTCTCGCCCTCTGTTTCAGCCCCTCTGTTTCAGCCCCTCTGTTTCAGCCCCTCTGTTTCTCGCCCTCTGATTCAGCCCCTTGGTTTCTCGCCCTCTGTTTCAGCCCCTCTGTTTCAGCCCCACTGTTTCAGCTCCACTGTTTCTCGCCCTCTGTTTCAGCCCCTCTGTTTCTCGCCCTCTGTTTCAGCCCCTCTATTTCAGCCCCTCTGTTTCTCGCCCTCTGTTTCAGCCCCTCTGTTTCTCGCCCTCTGTTTCAGACACTCTGTTTCAGCCCCTCTGTTTCAGCCCCTCTGTTTTTTGCCCTCTGTTTCAGCCCCTCGGTTTCTCGCCCTCTGTTTCCGCCCCTCTGTTTCTCGCCCTCTGTTTCAGCCCCTCTGTTTCTCGCCCTCTGTTTCAGCCACTCTTTTTCTCACCCACTGTTTCAGCCCCTCTGCTTCTCGCCCTCTGTTTCAGCCCCTCTGTTTCAGCCCCTCTGTTTCTCACCCTCTGTTTCAGCCCCTCTGTTTCAGCCCCTCTTTTTCAGCCCCTCTGTTTCAGCCCCTCGGTTTCTCGCCCTCTGTTTCAGCCCCTCTGTTTCAGCTCCTCTGTTTCGGCCCCTCTGTTTCTCGCCCTCTAATTCAGCACCTCTGTTTCTCGCCCTCATTTCAGCCCCTCTGTTTGAGCCACTCTGTTTCAGCCCCTCTGTTTCTCGCCCTCTGTTTCAGCCCCTCGGTTTCTCGCCCTCTGTTTCAGCCCCTCTGTTTCAGCCCCTCTGTTTCAGCCCCTCTGTTTCTTGCCCTCTGTTTCAGCCCCTCTGTTTCTCGCCCTCTGTTTCAGCCCCTCTGTTTCTCGCCCTCTGTTTCAGCCCCTCTGTTTCAGCCCCTCTGTTTCCCGCCCTCTGTTTCAACCCCTCGATTTCTCGCCCACTGTTTTAGCCCCTCTGTTTCAGCCCCTCTGTTTCTCACCCTCTGTTTCAGCCCCTCGGTTTCTCGCCCTCTGTTTCAGCCCCTCTGTTTCAGCCCCTCGGTTTCTCGCCCTCTGTTTCAGCCCCTCTGTTTCAGCCCTTCTGTTTCTCGCCCTCTGATTCAGCCCCTCTGTTTCAGCCCTTCTGTTTCAGCCCCTCTGTTTCAGCCCCTCTGTTTCTTGCCCCCTGTTTCAGCCCCACTGTTTCAGCCCCTCTGTTTCTCGCCCTCTGTTTCAGCCCCTCTGTTTCAGCCCCTCTGTTTCTCGCCCTATGTTTCTTGCCCTCTGTTTCAGCCCCTCTATTTCTCGCCCTCTGTTTCAGCCCCTCTGTTTCAGCCCCTCTGTTTCTAGCCTTCTGTTTCTCGCCCTCTGTTTCAGCCCCTCTGTTTCAGCCCCTCTGTTTCAGCCCCTCTGTTTCTCGCCCTCTGTTTCAGCCCCTCGGTTTCTCGCCCTCTGTTTCAGCCCCTCTGTTTCGGCCCCTCTGTTTCAGCCCCACTGATTCTCGCCCTCTGTTTCAGCCCACCTGTTTCTCGCCCTCTGTTTCAGCCCCTCTGTTTCTCGCCCTCTGTTTCTGCCCCTCTGTTTGAGCCCCTCTGTTTCTCGCCCTCTGTTTCAGCCCCTCGGTTTCTCGCCCTCTGTTTCCGCCCCTCTGTTTCTCGCCCTCTGTTTCAGCCCCTCTGTTTCAGCTCCTCTGTTTCAGCCCCTCTTTTTCTCACCCACTGTTTCAGCCCCTCTGCTTCTCGCCCTCTGTTTCAGCCCCTCTGTTTCAGCCCCTCTGTTTCTCACCCTCTGTTTCAGCCCCTCTGTTTCAGCCCCTCTGTTTCAGCCCCTCTGTTTCAGCCCCTCGGTTTCTCGCCCTCTGTTTCAGCCCCTCTGTTTCAGCTCCTCTGCTTCAGCCCCTCTGTTTCTCGCCCTCTTATTCAGCCCCTCTGTTTCTCGCCCTCTGCTTGAGCCCCTCTGTTTGAGCCCCTCTGTTTCAGCCCCTCTGTTTCTCGCCCTCTGTTTCAGCCCCTCGGTTTCTCGCCCTCTGTTTCAGCCCCTCTGTTTCAGCCCCTCTGTTTCAGCCCCTCTGTTTCTTGCCCTCTGTTTCAGCCCCTCTGTTTCCCGCCCTCTGTTTCAGCCCCTCTGTTTCTCGCCCTCTGTTTCAGCCCCTCTGTTTCAGCCCCTCTGTTTCCCGCCCTCTGTTTCAACCCCTCGGTTTCTCGCCCTCTGTTTTAGCCCCTCTGTTTCAGCACCTCTGTTTCAGCCCCTCTGTTTCAGCCCCTCTATTTCTCACCCTCTGTTTCAGCCCCTCGGTTTCTCGCCCTCTGTTTCAGCCCCTCTGATTCAGCCCCTCTGTTTCAGCCCCTCGGTTTCTCGCCCTCTGTTTCAGCCCCTCTGTTTCAGCCCTTCTGTTTCTCGGCCTCTGTTTCAGCCCCTCTGTTTCAGCCCCTCTGTTTCAGCCCCTCTGTTTCTCGCCCCCTGTTTCAGCCCCTCTGTTTCAGCCCCTCTGTTTCTCGCCCTCTGTTTCAGCCCCTCTGTTTCAGCCCCTCTGTTTCTCGCCCTCTGTTTCTTGCCCTCTGTTTCAGCCCCTCTGTTTCTCGCCCTCTGTTTCAGCCCCTCTGTTTCAGCCCCTCTGTTTCTAGCCCTCTGTTTCTCGCCCTCTGTTTCAGCCCCTCTGTTTCAGCCCCTCTGTTTCAGCCCCTCTGTTTCTCGCCCTCTGTTTCAGCCCCTCGGTTTCTTGCCCTCTGTTTCAGCCCCTCTGTTTCGGCCCCTCTGTTTCAGCCCCACTGTTTCTCGCCCTCTGTTTCAGCCCCTCTGTTTCTCGCCCTCTGTTTCAGCCCCTCTGTTTCAGCCCCCCTGTTTCTCGCCCTCTGTTTCAGCCCCTCTGTTTCTTGCCCTCTGTTTCAGCCCTTCTGTTTCAGCCCCTCTGTTTCTCGCCCTCTGTTTCAGCCCCTCGGTTTCTCGCCCTCTGTTTCCGCCCCTCTGTTTCTCGCCCTCTGTTTCAGACCCTCTGTTTCAGCTCCTCTGTTTCAGCCCCTCTTTTTCTCACCCACTGTTTCAGCCCCTCTGCTTCTCGCCCTCTGTTTCAGCCCCTCTGTTTCAGACCCTCTGTTTCAGCCCCTCGGTTTCTCACCCTCTTTTTCAGCCCCTCTGTTTCAGCTCCTCTGTTTCAGCCCCTCTGTTTCTCGCCCTCTTATTCAGCCCCTCTGTTTCTCGCCCTCTGTTTCAGCCCCTCCGTTTGAGCCCCTCTGTTTCAGCTCCTCTGTTTCTCGCCCTCTGTTTCAGCCCCTCGGTTTCTCGCACTCTGTTTCAGCCCCTGTGTTTCAGCCCCTCTGTTTCAGCCCCTCTGTTTCTCGACCTCTGTTTCATCCCCTCTGTTTCTCGCCCTCTGTTTCAGCCCCTCTGTTTCAGCCCCTCTGTTTCAGCCCCTCTGTTTCTCGCCCTCTGTTTCAACCCTTCGGTTTCTCGGCCTCTGTTTTAGCCCCTCTGTTTCAGCCCCTCTGTTTCAGCCCCTCTGTTTCAGCCCCTCTGTATCTCACCCTCCTTTTGAGCCCCTCGGTTTCTCGCCCTCTGTTTCAGCCCCTCTGTTTCAGCCCCTCTGTTTCACCCCTCGGTTTCTCACCCTCTATTTCAGCCCCACTGTTTCAGCCCTTCTGTTTCTCGCCCTCTGTTTCAGCCCCTCTGTTTCAGCCCCTCTGTTTCTCGCCCTCTGTTTCTCGCCCCCTGTTTCAGCCCCTCTGTTTCAGCCCCATTGTTTCAGCCCTTCTGTTTCTCGCCCTCTGTTTCAGCCCCTCTGTTTCAGTACCTCTGTTTCAGCCCCTCTGTTTCTCGCACCCTGTTTCAGCCCCTCTGTTTCAGCCCCTCTGTTTCAGCCCCTCTGTTTCAGCCCCTCTGTTTCTCGCCCTCTGTTTCAGCCCCTCTGTTTCTCGCCCACTGTTTCAGCCCCTATGTTTCAGCCCCTCTGTTTCCCGGCCTCTGTTTCAGTCCCTCTGTTTCTCGCCCTCTGTTTCTCGCCCTCAGTTTCAGCCCCTCTGTTTCAGCCCCTCTGTTTCAGCCACTCTGTTTCAGCCCCTCGGTTTCTCGCCCTATGTTTCAGCCCCTCTGTTTCTCGCCCTCTGTTTCAGCCCCTCTGTTTCAGCCCTTCTGTTTCAGCCCCTCTCTTTCAGCCCCTCTGTTTCTCGGCCTCTGTTTCTCGCCCTCTGTTTCTCGCCTTCTGTTTCAGCCCCTCTGTTTCAGCACCTCTGTTTCAGCCCCTCTGTTTCAGTCCCTCGGTTTCTCGCCCTCTGTTTCAGCCCCTCTGTTTCTCGCCCTCTGTTTCAGCCCCTCGGTTTCTCGCCCTCTGTTTCAGGCCCTCTGTTTCAGCCCCTCTGTTTCAGCCCCTCTGTTTCTCGCCCTCTGTTTCAGCCCCTCTGTTTCTCGCCCTCTGTTTCAGCCCCTCTATTTCAGCCCCTCTGTTTCAGCCCCTCTGTTTCAGCCCCCCTGTTTCTCGCCCTCTGTTTCATCCCCTCGGTTTCTCGCCCTCTGTTTCCGCCCCTCTGCTTATCGCCCTCTGTTTCAGCCCCTCTGTTTCAGCCCCTCTGTTTCAGCTCCTCTGTTTCTCGCCCTCTGTTTCAGCCCCTCGGTTTCTCGCCCTCTGTTTCAGCCCCCTGTTTCAGCCCCTCTGTTTCAGCCCCACTGTTTCTCGCCCTCTGTTTCAGCCCCTCTGTTTCTCGCCCTCTGTTTCAGCCCCTCTGTTTCAGCCCCTCTGTTTCAGCCCCTCTGTTTCTAGCCCTCTGTTTCAGCCC
This sequence comes from Chiloscyllium punctatum, assembly GCF_047496795.1. NCBI lineage: Eukaryota > Metazoa > Chordata > Chondrichthyes > Orectolobiformes > Hemiscylliidae > Chiloscyllium > Chiloscyllium punctatum. Next base: position 503,283 of record NW_027309896.1, on the reverse strand, counting down.
CTCTGTTTCAGCCCCTCTGTTTCAGCCCCTCTGTTTCTCGCCCTCTGTTTCAGCCCCTCTGTTTCAGCCCCTTGGTTTCTCGCCCACTGTTTCAGCCCATCTGTTTCAGCCCCTCTGTTTCAGCCCCTCTGTTTCTTGCCCTCTGTTTCAGCCCCTCTGTTTCTCGCCCTCTGTTTCAGCCCCTCTGTTTCAGCCCCTCTGTTTCTAGCCATCTGTTTCTCGCCCTCTGTTTCAGCCCCTCTGTTTCAGCCCCTCTGTTTCAGCCCCTCTGTTTCTCGCCCTCTGTTTCAGCCCCTTGGTTTCTCGCCCTCTGTTTCAGCCCCTCTGTTTCAGCCCCACTGTTTCAGCTCCACTGTTTCTCGCCCTCTGTTTCAGCCCCTCTGTTTCTCGCCCTCTGTTTCAGCCCCTCTATTTCAGCCCCTCTGTTTCTCGCCCTCTGTTTCAGCCCCTCTGTTTCTCGCCCTCTGTTTCAGACACTCTGTTTCAGCCCCTCTGTTTCAGCCCCTCTGTTTTTTGCCCTCTGTTTCAGCCCCTCGGTTTCTCGCCCTCTGTTTCCGCCCCTCTGTTTCTCGCCCTCTGTTTCAGCCCCTCTGTTTCTCGCCCTCTGTTTCAGCCCCTCTTTTTCTCACCCACTGTTTCAGCCCCTCTGCTTCTCGCCCTCTGTTTCAGCCCCTCTGTTTCAGCCCCTCTGTTTCTCACCCTCTGTTTCAGCCCCTCTGTTTCAGCCCCTCTGTTTCAGCCCCTCTGTTTCAGCCCCTCGGTTTCTCGCCCTCTGTTTCAGCCCCTCTGTTTCAGCTCCTCTGTTTCGGCCCCTCTGTTTCTCGCCCAATAATTCAGCACCTCTGTTTCTCGCCCTCATTTCAGCCCCTCTGTTTGAGCCCCTCTGTTTCAGCCCCTCTGTTTCTCGCCCTCTGTTTCAGCCCCTCGGTTTCTCGCCCTCTGTTTCAGCCCCTCTGTTTCAGCCCCTCTGTTTCAGCCCCTCTGTTTCTTGGCCTCTGTTTCAGCCCCTCTGTTTCTCGCCCTCTGTTTCAGCCCCTCTGTTTCTCGCCCTCTGTTTCAGCCCCTCTGTTTCAGCCCCTCTGTTTCCCGCCCTCTGTTTCAACCCCTCGATTTCTCGCCCACTGTTTTAGCCCCTCTGTTTCAGCCCCTCTGTTTCTCACCCTCTGTTTCAGCCCCTCGGTTTCTCGCCCTCTGTTTCAGCCCATCTGTTTCAGCCACTCTGTTTCAGCCCCTCGGTTTCTCGCCCTCTGTTTCAGCCCCTCTGTTTCAGCCCTTCTGTTTCTCGCCCTCTGTTTCAGCCCCTCTGTTTCAGCCCCTCTGTTTCAGCCCCTCTGTTTCAGCCCCTCTGTTTCTTGCCCCCTGTTTCAGCCCCTCTGTTTCGGCCCCTCTGTTTCTCGCCCTCTAATTCAGCACCTCTGTTTCTCGCCCTCATTTCAGCCCCTCTGTTTGAGCCCCTCTGTTTCAGCCCCTCTGTTTCTCGCCCTCTGTTTCAGCCCCTCGGTTTCTCGCCCTCTGTTTCAGCCCCTCTGTTTCAGCCCCTCTGTTTCAGCCCCTCTGTTTCTTGCCCTCTGTTTCAGCCCCTCTGTTTCTCGCCCTCTGTTTCAGCCCCTCTGTTTCAGCCCCTCTGTTTCAGCCCCTCTGTTTCTCGCCCTCTGTTTCAGCCCCTCGGTTTCTTGCCCTCTGTTTCAGCCCCTCTGTTTCGGCCCCTCTGTTTCAGCCCCACTGTTTCTCGCCCTCTGTTTCAGCCCCTCTGTTTCTCGCCCTCTGTTTCAGCCCCTCTGTTTCAGCCCCCCTGTTTCTCGCCCTCTGTTTCAGCCCCTCTGTTTCTTGCCCTCTGTTTCAGCCCTTCTGTTTCAGCCCCTCTGTTTCTCGCCCTCTGTTTCAGCCCCTCGGTTTCTCGCCCTCTGTTTCCGCCCCTCTGTTTCTCGCCCTCTGTTTCAGACCCTCTGTTTCAGCTCCTCTGTTTCAGCCCCTCTTTTTCTCACCCACTGTTTCAGCCCCTCTGCTTCTCGCCCTCTGTTTCAGCCCCTCTGTTTCAGACCCTCTGTTTCAGCCCCTCGGTTTCTCACCCTCTTTTTCAGCCCCTCTGTTTCAGCTCCTCTGTTTCAGCCCCTCTGTTTCTCGCCCTCTTATTCAGCCCCTCTGTTTCTCGCCCTCTGTTTCAGCCCCTCCGTTTGAGCCCCTCTGTTTCAGCTCCTCTGTTTCTCGCCCTCTGTTTCAGCCCCTCGGTTTCTCGCACTCTGTTTCAGCCCCTGTGTTTCAGCCCCTCTGTTTCAGCCCCTCTGTTTCTCGACCTCTGTTTCATCCCCTCTGTTTCTCGCCCTCTGTTTCAGCCCCTCTGTTTCAGCCCCTCTGTTTCAGCCCCTCTGTTTCTCGCCCTCTGTTTCAACCCTTCGGTTTCTCGGCCTCTGTTTTAGCCCCTCTGTTTCAGCCCCTCTGTTTCAGCCCCTCTGTTTCAACCCCTCTGTATCTCACCCTCCTTTTGAGCCCCTCGGATTCTCGCCCTCTGTTTCAGCCCCTCTGTTTCAGCCCCTCTGTTTCACCCCTCGGTTTCTCACCCTCTATTTCAGCCCCACTGTTTCAGCCCTTCTGTTTCTCGCCCTCTGTTTCAGCCCCTCTGTTTCAGCCCCTCTGTTTCTCGCCCTCTGTTTCTCGCCCCCTGTTTCAGCCCCTCTGTTTCAGTACCTCTGTTTCAGCCCCTCTGTTTCTCGCACCCTGTTTCAGCCCCTCTGTTTCAGCCCCTCTGTTTCAGCCCCTCTGTTTCAGCCCCTCTGTTTCTCGCCCTCTGTTTCAGCCCCTCTGTTTCTCGCCCACTGTTTCAGCCCCTCTGTTTCAGCCCCTCTGTTTCTCGGCCTCTGTTTCAGTCCCTCTGTTTCTCGCCCTCTGTTTCTCGCCCTCAGTTTCAGCCCCTCTGTTTCAGCCCCTCTGTTTCAGCCACTCTGTTTCAGCCCCTCGGTTTCTCGCCCTATGTTTCAGCCCCTCTGTTTCTCGCCCTCTGTTTCAGCCCCTCTGTTTCAGCCCTTCTGTTTCAGCCCCTCTCTTTCAGCCCCTCTGTTTCTCGCCCTCTGTTTCTCGCCCTCTGTTTCTCGCCTTCTGTTTCAGCCCCTCTGTTTCAGCACCTCTGTTTCAGCCCCTCTGTTTCAGCCCCTCGGTTTCTCGCCCTCTGTTTCAGCCCCTCTGTTTCTCGCCCTCTGTTTCAGCCCCTCGGTTTCTCGCCCTCTGTTTCAGGCCCTCTGTTTCAGCCCCTCTGTTTCAGCCCCTCTGTTTCTCGCCCTCTGTTTCAGCCCCTCTGTTTCTCGCCCTCTGTTTCAGCCCCTCTATTTCAGCCCCTCTGTTTCAGCCCCTCTGTTTCAGCCCCCCTGTTTCTCGCCCTCTGTTTCATCCCCTCGGTTTCTCGCCCTCTGTTTCCGCCCCTCTGCTTATCGCCCTCTGTTTCAGCCCCTCTGTTTCAGCCCCTCTGTTTCAGCTCCTCTGTTTCTCGCCCTCTGTTTCAGCCCCTCGGTTTCTCGCCCTCTGTTTCAGCCCCCTGTTTCAGCCCCTCTGTTTCAGCCCCACTGTTTCTCGCCCTCTGTTTCAGCCCCTCTGTTTCTCGCCCTCTGTTTCAGCCCCTCTGTTTCAGCCCCTCTGTTTCAGCCCCTCTGTTTCTAGCCCTCTGTTTCAGCCCCTCTGTTTCAGCCCCTCTGTTTCAGCCCCTCTGTTTCTCGCCCTCTGTTTCAGCCCCTCTGTTTCAGCCCCTTGGTTTCTCGCCCACTGTTTCAGCCCATCTGTTTCAGCCCCTCTGTTTCAGCCCCTCTGTTTCTTGCCCTCTGTTTCAGCCCCTCTGTTTCTCGCCCTCTGTTTCAGCCCCTCTGTTTCAGCCCCTCTGTTTCTAGCCCTCTGTTTCTCGCCCTCTGTTTCAGCCCCTCTGTTTCAGCCCCTCTGTTTCAGCCCCTCTGTTTCTCGCCCTCTGTTTCAGCCCCTTGGTTTCTCGCCCTCTGTTTCAGCCCCTCTGTTTCAGCCCCACTGTTTCAGCTCCACTGTTTCTCGCCCTCTGTTTCAGCCCCTCTGTTTCTCGCCCTCTGTTTCAGCCCCTCTATTTCAGCCCCTCTGTTTCTCGCCCTCTGTTTCAGCCCCTCTGTTTCTCGCCCTCTGTTTCAGACACTCTGTTTCAGCCCCTCTGTTTCAGCCCCTCTGTTTTTTGCCCTCTGTTTCAGCCCCTCGGTTTCTCGCCCTCTGTTTCCGCCCCTCTGTTTCTCGCCCTCTGTTTCAGCCCCTCTGTTTCTCGCCCTCTGTTTCAGCCCCTCTTTTTCTCACCCACTGTTTCAGCCCCTCTGCTTCTCGCCCTCTGTTTCAGCCCCTCTGTTTCAGCCCCTCTGTTTCTCACCCTCTGTTTCAGCCCCTCTGTTTCAGCCCCTCTGTTTCAGCCCCTCTGTTTCAGCCCCTCGGTTTCTCGCCCTCTGTTTCAGCCCCTCTGTTTCAGCTCCTCTGTTTCGGCCCCTCTGTTTCTCGCCCAATAATTCAGCACCTCTGTTTCTCGCCCTCATTTCAGCCCCTCTGTTTGAGCCCCTCTGTTTCAGCCCCTCTGTTTCTCGCCCTCTGTTTCAGCCCCTCGGTTTCTCGCCCTCTGTTTCAGCCCCTCTGTTTCAGCCCCTCTGTTTCAGCCCCTCTGTTTCTTGGCCTCTGTTTCAGCCCCTCTGTTTCTCGCCCTCTGTTTCAGCCCCTCTGTTTCTCGCCCTCTGTTTCAGCCCCTCTGTTTCAGCCCCTCTGTTTCCCGCCCTCTGTTTCAACCCCTCGATTTCTCGCCCACTGTTTTAGCCCCTCTGTTTCAGCCCCTCTGTTTCTCACCCTCTGTTTCAGCCCCTCGGTTTCTCGCCCTCTGTTTCAGCCCATCTGTTTCAGCCCCTCTGTTTCAGCCCCTCGGTTTCTCGCCCTCTGTTTCAGCCCCTCTGTTTCAGCCCTTCTGTTTCTCGCCCACTGTTTCAGCCCCTCTGTTTCAGCCCCTCTGTTTCAGCCCCTCTGTTTCAGCCCCTCTGTTTCTTGCCCCCTGTTTCAGCCCCTCTGTTTCGGCCCCTCTGTTTCTCGCCCTCTAATTCAGCACCTCTGTTTCTCGCCCTCATTTCAGCCCCTCTGTTTGAGCCCCTCTGTTTCAGCCCCTCTGTTTCTCGCCCTCTGTTTCAGCCCCTCGGTTTCTCGCCCTCTGTTTCAGCCCCTCTGTTTCAGCCCCTCTGTTTCAGCCCCTCTGTTTCTTGCCCTCTGTTTCAGCCCCTCTGTTTCTCGCCCTCTGTTTCAGCCCCTCTGTTTCTCGCCCTCTGTTTCAGCCCCTCTGTTTCAGCCCCTCTGTTTCCCGCCCTCTGTTTCAACCCCTCGATTTCTCGCCCACTGTTTTAGCCCCTCTGTTTCAGCCCCTCTGTTTCTCACCCTCTGTTTCAGCCCCTCGGTTTCTCGCCCTCTGTTTCAGCCCATCTGTTTCAGCCCCTCTGTTTCAGCCCCTCGGTTTCTCGCCCTCTGTTTCAGCCCCTCTGTTTCAGCCCTTCTGTTTCTCGCCCTCTGTTTCAGCCCCTCTGTTTCAGCCCCTCTGTTTCAGCCCCTCTGTTTCAGCCCCTCTGTTTCTTGCCCCCTGTTTCAGCCCCTCTGTTACAGCCCCTCTGTTTCTCGCCCTCTGTTTCAGCCCCTCTGTTTCAGCCCCTCTGTTTCGCGCCCTATGTTTCTTGCCCTCTGCTTCAGCCCCTCTGTTTCTCGCCGTCTGTTTCAGCCCCTCTGATTCAGCCCCTCTGTTTCTAGCCTTCTGTTTCTCGCCGTCTGTTTCAGCCCCTCTGTTTCAGCCCCTCTGTTTCAGCCCTTCTGTTTCTCGCCCTCTGTTTCAGCCCCTCTGTTTCAGCCCTTCTGTTTCAGCCCCTCTGTTTCAGCCCCTCTGTTTCTTGCCCCCTGTTTCAGCCCCTCTGTTTCAGCCCCTCTGTTTCTCGCCCTCTGTTTCAGCCCCTCTGTTTCAGCCCCTCTGTTTCTCGCCCTATGTTTCTTGCCCTCTGTTTCAGCCCCTCTGTTTCTCGCCCTCTGTTTCAGCCCCTCTGTTTCAGCCCCTCTGTTTCTAGCCTTCTGTTTCTCGCCCTCTGTTTCAGCCCCTCTGTTTCAGCCCCTCTGTTTCAGCCCCTCTGTTTCTCGCCCTCTGTTTCAGCCCCTCGGTTTCTCGCCCTCTGTTTCAGCCCCTCTGTTTCGGCCCCTCTGTTTCAGCCCCACTGTTTCTCGCCCTCTGTTTCAGCCCACCTGTTTCTCGCCCTCTGTTTCAGCCCCTCTGTTTCTCGCCCTCTGTTTCTGCCCCTCTGTTTGAGCCCCTCTGTTTCTCGCCCTCTGTTTCAGCCCCTCGGTTTCTCGCCCTCTGTTTCCGCCCCTCTGTTTCTCGCCCTCTGTTTCAGCCCCTCTGTTTCAGCTCCTCTGTTCAAGCCCCTCTTTTTCTCACCCACTGTTTCAGCCCCTCTGCTTCTCGCCCTCTGTTTCAGCCCCTCTGTTTCAGCCCCTCTGTTTCTCACCCTCTGTTTCAGCCCCTCTGTTTCAGCCCCTCTGTTTCAGCCCCTCTGTTTCAGCCCCTCGGTTTCTCGCCCTCTGTTTCAGCCCCTCTGTTTCAGCTCCTCTGTTTCAGCCCCTCTGTTTCTCGCCCTCTTATTCAGCCCCTCTGTTTCTCGCCCTCTGCTTGAGCCCCTCTGTTTGAGCCCCTCTGTTTCAGCCCCTCTGTTTCTCGCCCTCTGTTTCAGCCCCTCGGTTTCTCGCCCTCTGTTTCAGCCCCTCTGTTTCAGCCCCTCTGTTTCAGCCCCTCTGTTTCTTGCCCTCTGTTTCAGCCCCTCTGTTTCCCGCCCTCTGTTTCAGCCCCTCTGTTTCCCGCCCTCTGTTTCAGACCCTCTGTTTCAGCTCCTCTGTTTCAGCCCCTCTTTTTCTCACCCACTGTTTCAGCCCCTCTGCTTCTCGCCCTCTGTTTCAGCCCCTCTGTTTCAGCTCCTCTGTTTCAGCCCCTCTGTTTCTCGCCCTCTTATTCAGCCCCTCTGTTTCTTGCCCTCTGTTTCAGCCCCTCTGTTTGAGCCCCTCTGTTTCAGCTCCTCTGTTTCTCGCCCTCTGTTTCAGCCCCTCGGTTTCTCGCACTCTGTTTCAGCCCCTGTGTTTCAGCCCCTCTGTTTCAGCCCCTCTGTTTCTCGACCTCTGTTTCATCCCCTCTGTTTCTCGCCCTCTGTTTCAGCCCCTCTGTTTCAGCCCCTCTGTTTCAGCCCCTCTGTTTCTCGCCCTCTGTTTCAACCCTTCGGTTTCTCGGCCTCTGTTTTAGCCCCTCTGTTTCAGCCCCTCTGTTTCAGCCCCTCTGTTTCAGCCCCTCTGTATCTCACCCTCCTTTTGAGCCCCTCGGTTTCTCGCCCTCTGTTTCAGCCCCTCTGTTTCAGCCCCTCTGTTTCACCCCTCGGTTTCTCACCCTCTATTTCAGCCCCACTGTTTCAGCCCTTCTGTTTCTCGCCCTCTGTTTCAGCCCCTCTGTTTCAGCCCCTCTGTTTCTCGCCCTCTGTTTCTCGCCCCCTGTTTCAGCCCCTCTGTTTCAGCCCCATTGTTTCAGCCCTTCTGTTTCTCACCCTCTGTTTCAGCCCCTCTGTTTCAGTACCTCTGTTTCAGCCCCTCTGTTTCTCGCACCCTGTTTCAGCCCCTCTGTTTCAGCCCCTCTGTTTCAGCCCCTCTGTTTCAGCCCCTCTGTTTCTCGCCCTCTGTTTCAGCCCCTCTGTTTCTCGCCCACTGTTTCAGCCCCTCTGTTTCAGCCCCTCTGTTTCTCGGCCTCTGTTTCAGTCCCTCTGTTTCTCGCCCTCTGTTTCTCGCCCTCAGTTTCAGCCCCTCTGTTTCAGCCCCTCTGTTTCAGCCACTCTGTTTCAGCCCCTCGGTTTCTCGCCCTATGTTTCAGCCCCTCTGTTTCTCGCCCTCTGTTTCAGCCCCTCTGTTTCAGCCCTTCTGTTTCAGCCCCTCTCTTTCAGCCCCTCTGTTTCTCGCCCTCTGTTTCTCGCCCTCTGTTTCTCGCCTTCTGTTTCAGCCCCTCTGTTTCAGCACCTCTGTTTCAGCCCCTCTGTTTCAGCCCCTCGGTTTCTCGCCCTCTGTTTCAGCCCCTCTGTTTCTCGCCCTCTGTTTCAGCCCCTCGGTTTCTCGCCCTCTGTTTCAGGCCCTCTGTTTCAGCCCCTCTGTTTCAGCCCCTCTGTTTCTCGCCCTCTGTTTCAGCCCCTCTGTTTCTCGCCCTCTGTTTCAGCCCCTCTATTTCAGCCCCTCTGTTTCAGCCCCTCTGTTTCAGCCCCCCTGTTTCTCGCCCCCTGTTTCTCGCCCCCTGTTTCAGCCCCTCTGTTTCAGCCCCTCTGTTTCTCGCCCCCTGTTTCAGCCCCTCTGTTTCAGCCACTCTATTTCTCGCCCCCTGTTTCAGCCCCTCTGTTTCAGCCCCTCTGTTTCTCTACCTCTGTTTCAGCCCCTCTGTTTCTCGCCCTCTGTTTCTCGCCCGCTGTTTCAGTCCCTCTGTTTCAGCCCCTCTGTTTCAGCCCCTCTGTTTCTCGCCCTCTGTTTCACCCCCTCTGTTTCAGCCCCTCTGTTTCAGCCCCTCTGTTTCAGCCCCGCTGTTTCTCGCCCTCTGTTTCAGCCCCTCTGTTTCAGCCCCTCTGTTTCAGCCCCTCTGTTTCTAGCCCTCTGTTTCTCGCCCTCTGTTTCAGCCCCTCTGTTTCAGCCCCTCTGTTTCAGCCCCTCTGTTTCAACCCCTCTGTTTCTCGCCCTCTGTTTCAGCCCCTTGGTTTCTCGCCCTCTGTTTCAGCCCCTCTGTTTCAGCCCCACTGTTTCAGCTCCAATGTTTCTCGCCCTCTGTTTCAGCCCCTCTGTTTCTCGCCCTCTGTTTCAGCCCCTCTATTCCAGCCCCTCTGTTTCTCGCCCTCTGTTCCAGCCCCTCTGTTTCAGCCCCTCTGTTTCTCGCCCTCTGTTTCAGCCCCTCGGTTTCTCGCCCTCTGTTTCCGCCCCTCTGTTTCTCGCCCTCTGTTTCAGCCCCTCTGTTTCAGCTCCTCTGTTTCAGCCCCTCTTTTTCTCACCCACTGTTTCAGCCCCTCTGCTTCTCGCCCTCTGTTTCAGCCCCTCTGTTTCAGCCCCTCTGTTTCTCACCCTCTGTTTCAGCCCCTCTGTTTCAGCCCCTCTGTTTCAGCCCCTCGGTTTCTCGCCCTCTGTTTCAGCGTCTCTGTTTCAGCTCCTCTGTTTCAGCCCCTCTGTTTCTCGCCCTCTTATTCAGCCCCTCTGTTTCTCGCCCTCTGTTTGAGCCCCTCTGTTTGAGCCCCTCTGTTTCAGCCCCTCTGTTTCTCGCCCTCTGTTTCAGCCCCTCGGTTTCTCGCCCTCTGTTTCAGCCCCTCTGTTTCAGCCCCTCTGTTTCAGCCCCTCTGTTTCTTGCCCTCTGTTTCAGCCCCTCTGTTTCCCGCCCTGTTTCAGCCCCTCTGTTTCTCGCCCTCTGTTTCAGCCCCTCTGTTTCAGCCCCTCTGTTTCCCGCCCTCTGTTTCAACCCCTCGGTTTCTCGCCCTCTGTTTTAGCCCCTCTGTTTCAGCACCTCTGTTTCAGCCCCGCTGTTTCAGCCCCTCTATTTCTCACCCTCTGTTTCAGCCCCTCGGTTTCTCGCCCTCTGTTTCAGCCCCTCTGTTTCAGCCCCTCTGTTTCAGCCCCTCGGTTTCTCGCCCTCTGTTTCAGCCCCTCTGTTTCAGCCCTTCTGTTTCTCGCCCTCTGTTTCAGGCCCTCTGTTTCAGCCCCTCTGTTTCAGCCCCTCTGTTTCTCGCCCCCTGTTTCAGCCCCTCTGTTTCAGCCCCTCTGTTTCTCGCCCTCTGTTTCAGCCCCTCTGTTTCAGCCCCTCTGTTTCTCGCCCTCTGTTTCTTGCCCTCTGTTTCAGCCCCTCTGTTTCTCGCCCTCTGTTTCAGCCCCTCTGTTTCATCCCCTCTGTTTCTCGCCCTCTGTTTCAGCCCCTCTGTTTCAGCCCCTCTGTTTCAGCCCCTCTGTTTCTCGCCCTCTGTTTCAGCCCCTCGGTTTCTTGCCCTCTGTTTCAGCCCCTCTGTTTCGTCCCCTCTGTTTCAGCCCCACTGTTTCTCGCCCTCTGTTTCAGCCCCTCTGTTTCTCGCCCTCTGTTTCAGCCCCTCTGTTTCAGCCCCCCTGTTTCTCGCCCTCTGTTTCAGCCCCTCGGTTTATCGCCCTCTGTTTCAGCCCCTCTGTTTCAGCCCCTCTGTTTCTCGCCCTCTGTTTCAGCCGCTCGGTTTCTCACCCTCTGTTTCCGCCCCTCTGTTTCTCGCCCTCTGTTTCAGACCCTCTGTTTCAGCTACTCTGTTTCAGCCCCTCTTTTTCTCACCCACTGTTTCAGCCCCTCTGCTTCTCGCCCTCTGTTTCAGCCCCTCTGTTTCAGACCCTCTGTTTCAGCCCCTCGGTTTCTCGCCCTCTGTTTCAGCCCCTCTGTTTCAGCTCCTCTGTTTCAGCCCCTCTGTTCTCGCCCTCTTATTCAGCCCCTCTGTTTCTCGCCCTCTGTTTCAGCCCCTCTGTTTGAGCCCCTCTGTTTCAGCTCCTCTGTTTCTCGCCCTCTGTTTCAGCCCCACGGTTTCTCGCCCTCTGTTTCAGCCCCTCTGTTTCAGCCCCTCTGTTTCAGCCCCTCTGTTTCTCGCCCTCTGTTTCAGCCCCTCTGTTTCTCGCCCTCTGTTTCAGCCCCTCTGTTTCAGCCCCTCTGTATCTCACCCTCCTTTTGAGCCCCTCGGTTTCTCGCCCTCTGTTTCAGCCCCTCTGTTTCAGCCCCTCTGTTTCACCCCTCGGTTTCAGCCCCTCTGTTTCAGCCCCTCTGTTTCAGCCCCTCTGTTTCTCGCCCTCTGTTTCAGCCCCTCTGTTTCAGCCCCTCTGTTTCAGCCCCTCTGTATCAGCCCCTCTGTTTCTCGCCCTCTGTTTCAGCCCCTCTGTTTCAGCCCCTCTGTTTCAGCCCCTCTGTATCTCACCCTCCTTTTGAGCCCCTCGGTTTCTCGCCCTCTGTTTCAGCCCATCTGTTTCAGCCCCTCTGTTTCACTGCTCGGTTTCTCACCCTCTGTTTCAGCCCCACTGTTTCAGCCCTTTTGTTTCTCGCCCTCTGTTTCAGCCCCTCTGTTTCAGCCCCTCTGTTTCTCGCCCTCTGTTTCTCGCCCCCTGTTTCAGCCCCTCTGTTTCAGCCCCATTGTTTCAGCCCTTCTGTTTCTCACCCTCTGTTTCAGCCCCTCTGTTTCAGCCACTCTGCTTCAGCCCCTCTGTTTCAGCCCCTCTGTTTCTCGCCCCCTGTTTCAGCCCCTCTGTTTCAGCCCCTCTGTTTCAGCCCCTCTGTTTCAGTTCCTCGGTTTCTCGCCCTCTGTTTCAGCCCCTCTGTTTCTCGCCCTCTGTTTCAGCCCCTCTGTTTCAGCCCTTCTGTTTCAGCCCCTCTGTTTCAGCCCCTCTGTTTCTCGCCCTCTGTTTCTCGCCCTCTGTTTCTCGCCTTCTGTTTCAGCCCCTCTGTTTCAGCACCTCTGTTTCAGCCCCTCTGTTTCAGCCCCTCGGTTTCTCGCCCTCTGTTTCAGCCCCTCTGTTTCTCGCCCTCTGTTTCAACCCCTCGGTTTCTCGCCCTCTGTTTCAGTCCCTCTGTTTCAGCCCCTCTGTTTCTCGCCCTCTGTTTCAGCCCCTCTGTTTCTCGCCCTCTGTTTCAGCCCCTCTATTTCAGCCCCTCTGTTTCAGCCCCTCTGTTTCAGCCCCCCTGTTTCTCGCCCCCTGTTTCTCGCCCCCTGTTTCAGCCCCTCTGTTTCAGCCCCTCTGTTTCTCGCCCCCTGTTTCAGCCCCTCTGTTTCAGCCACTCTGTTTCTCGCCCCCTGTTTCAGCCCCTCTGTTTCAGCCCCTCTGTTTCTCGCCCTCTGTTTCAGCCCCTCTGTTTCTCGCCCTCTGTTTCTCGCCCGCTGTTTCAGCCCCTCTGTTTCAGCCCCTCTGTTTCAGCCCCTCTGTTTCAACCCCTCTGTTTCTCGCCCTCTGTTTCAGCCCCTCTGTTTCAGCCCCTCTGTTTCAGCCCCTCTGTTTCTAGCCCTCTGTTTCAGCCCCTCTGTTTCTCGCCCTCTGTTTCAGCCCCTCTGTTTCTCGCCCTCTGTTTCTCGCCCCCTGTTTCCGCCCCTCTGTTTCAGCCCCTCGGTTTATCGCCCTCTGTTTCAGCCCCTCTGTTTCAGCCCCTCTGTTTCTCGCCCTCTGTTTCAGCCCCTCTGTTTCAGCCACTCTGTTTCAGTTCCTCGGTTTCTCGCCCTCTGTTTCAGCCCCTCTGTTTCTCGCCCTCTGTTTCAGCCCCTCTGTTTCAGCCCTTCTGTTTCAGCCCCTCTGTTTCAGCCCCTCTGTTTCTTGCCCTCTGTTTCTCGCCCTCTGATTCTCGCCTTCTGTTTCAGCCCCTCTGTTTCAGCACCTCTGTTTCAGCCCCTCTGTTTCAGCCCCTCGGTTTCTCGCCCTCTGTTTCAGCCCCTCTGTTTCTCGCCCTCTGTTTCAGCCCCTCGGTTTCTCGCCCTCTGTTTCAGCCCCTCTGTTTCAGCCCCTCTGTTTCAGCCCCTCTGTTTCTCGCCCTCTGTTTCAGCCCCTCTGTTTCTCGCCCTCTGTTTCAGCCCCTCTATTTCAGCCCCTCTGTTTCAGCCCCTCTGTTTCAGCCCCCCTGTTTCTCGCCCCCTGTTTCTCGCCCCCTGTTTCAGCCCCTCTATTTCAGCCCCTCTGTTCCTCGCTCCCTGTTTCAGCCACTCTGTTTCTCACCCCCTGTTTCAGCCCCTCTGTTTCAGCCCCTCTGTTTCTCGCCCTCTGTTTCAGCCCCTCTGTTTCTCGCCCTCTGTTTCTCGCCCGCTGTTTCAGCCCCTCTGTTTCAACCCCTCTGTTTCAGCCCCTCTGTTTCAGCCCCTCTGTTTCAGCCCCTCTGTTTCTCGCCCTCTGTTTCAGCCCCTCTGTTTCAGCCCCTCTGTTTCAGCCCCTCTGTTTCTAGCCCTCTGTTTCAGCCCCTCTGTTTCAGCCCCTTCTGTTTCAGCCCCTCTGTTTCTCGCCCTCTGTTTCTCGCCCCCTGTTTCCGCCCCTCTGTTTCAGCCCCTCGGTTTATCGCCCTCTGTTTCAGCCCCTCTGTTTCAGCCCCTCTGTTTCTCGCCCTCTGTTTCAGCCCCTCTGTTTCTCGCCCTCTGTTTCAGCCCCTCTGTTTCAGCTCCCCTGTTTCTCGCCCTCTGTTTCAGCCCCTCTGTTTCTTGCCCTCTGTTTCAGCCCTTCTGTTTCAGCCCCTCTGTTTCTCGCCCTCTGTTTCAGCCCCTCGGTTTCTCGCCCTCTGTTTCCGCCCCTCTGTTTCTCGCCCTCTGTTTCAGACCCTCTGTTTCAGCTCCTCTGTTTCAGCCCCTCTTTTTCTCACCCACTGTTTCAGCCCCTCTGCTTCTCGCCCTCTGTTTCAGCCCCTCTGTTTCAGACCCTCTGTTTCAGCCCCTCGGTTTCTCGCCCTCTGTTTCAGCCCCTCTGTTTCAGCTCCTCTGTTTCAGCACCTCTGTTTCTCGCCCTCTTATTCAGCCCCTCTGTTTCTCGCCCTCTGTTTCAGCCCCTCTGTTTCTCGCCCTCTGTTTCAGCCCCTCTGTTTCAGCCCTTCTGTTTCAGCCCCTCTGTTTCAGCCCCTCTGTTTCTCGCCCTCTTTTTCTCGCCCTCTGTTTCTCCCCTTCTGTTTCAGCCCCTCTGTTTCAGCACCTCTGTTTCAGCCCCTCTGTTTCAGCCCCTCGGTTTCTCGCCCTCTGTTTCAGCCCCTCTGTTTCTCGCCCTCTGTTTCAACCCCTCGGTTTCTCGCCCTCTGTTTCAGCCCCTCTGTTTCAGCCCCTCTGTTTCTCGCCCTCTGTTTCAGCCCCTCTGTTTCTCGCCCTCTGTTTCAGCCCCTCTATTTCAGCCCCTCTGTTTCAGCCCCTCTGTTTCAGCCCCCCTGTTTCTCGCCCCCTGTTTCTCGCCCCCTGTTTCAGCCCCTCTGTTTCAGCCCCTCTGTTTCTCGCCCCCTGTTTCAGCCCCTCTGTTTCAGCCACTCTGTTTCTCGCCCCCTGTTTCAGCCCCTCTGTTTCAGCCCCTCTGTTTCTCGCCCTCTGTTTCAGCCCCTCTGTTTCTCGCCCTCTGTTTCTCGCCCGCTGTTTCAGCCCCTCTGTTTCAGCCCCTCTGTTTCAGCCCCTCTGTTTCAGCCCCTCTGTTTCTCGCCCTCTGTTTCAGCCCCTCTGTTTCAGCCCCTCTGTTTCAGCCCCTCTGTTTCTAGCCCTCTGTTTCAGCCACTCTGTTTCAGCCCCTCTGTTTCAGCCCCTCTGTTTCTCGCCCTCTGTTTCTCGCCACCTGTTTCCGCCCCTCTGTTTCAGCCCCTCGCTTTATCGCCCTCTGTTTCAGCCCCTCTGTTTCAGCCACTCTGTTTCAGCCCCTCTGTTTCTAGCCCTCTGTTTCAGCCCCTCTGTTTCAGCCCCTCTGTTTCAGCCCCTCTGTTTCAGCCCCTCTGTTTCTAGCCCTCTGTTTCAGCCCCTCTGTTTCAGCCCCTCTGTTTCAGCCCCTCTGTTTCTCGCCCTCTGTTTCTCGCCCCCTGTTTCCGCCCCTCTGTTTCAGCCCCTCGGTTTATCGCCCTCTGTTTCAGCCCCTCTGTTTCAGCCCCTCTGTTTCTCGCCCTCTGTTTCAGCCCCTCTGTTTCTCGCCCTCTGTTTCAGCCCCTCTGTTTCAGCCCCCCTGTTTCTCGCCCTCTGTTTCAGCCCCTCTGTTTCTTGCCCTCTGTTTCAGCCCCTCTGTTTCAGCCCCTCTGTTTCTCGCCCTCTGTTTCAGCCCCTCGGTTTCTCGCCCTCTGTTTCCGCCCCTCTGTTTCTCGCCCTCTGTTTCAGACCCTCTGTTTCAGCTCCTCTGTTTCAGCCCCTCTTTTTATCACCCACTGTTTCAGCCCCTCTGCTTCTCGCCCTCTGTTTCAGCCCCTCTGTTTCAAACCCTCTGTTTCAGACCCTCGGTTTCTCGCCCTCTGTTTCAGCCCCTCTGTTTCAGCTCCTCTGTTTCAGCCCCTCTGTTTCTCGCCCTCTTATTCAGCCCCTCTGTTTCTCGACCTCTGTTTCAGCCCCTCTGTTTGAGCCCCTCTGTTTCAGCTCCTCTGTTTCTCGCCCTCTGTTTCAGCCCCTCGGTTTCTCGCACTCTGTTTCAGCCCCTCTGTTTCAGCCCCTCTGTTTCAGCCCCTCTGTTTCTCGCCCTCTGTTTCAGCCCCTCTGTTTCTCGCCCTCTGTTTCAGCCCCTCTGTTTCAGCCCCTCTGTTTCAGCCCCTCTGTTTCTCGCCCTCTGTTTCAACCCCTCGGTTTCTCGGCCTCTGTTTTAGCCCCTCTGTTTCAGCCCCTCTGTTTCAGCCCCTCTGTTTCAGCCCCTCTGTATCTCACCCTCCTTTTGAGCCCCTCGGTTTCTCGCCCTCTGTTTCAGCCCCACTGTTTCAGCCCTTCTGTTTCTCGCCCTCTGTTTCAGCCACTCTGTTTCAGCCCCTCTGTTTCTCGCCCTCTGTTTCTCGCCCCCTGTTTCAGCCCCTCTGTTTCAGCCCCATTGTTTCAGCCCTTCTGTTTCTCACCCTCTGTTTCAGCCCCTCTGTTTCAGCCACTCTGTTTCAGCCCCTCTGTTTCAGCCCCTCTGTTTCTCGCCCCCTGTTTCAGCCCCTCTGTTTCAGCCCCTCTGTTTCAGCCCCTCTGTTTCAGCCCCTCTGTTTCTCGCCCTCTGTTTCAGCCCCTCTGTTTCTCGCCCACTGTTTCAGCCCCTCTGTTTCAGCCCCTCTGTTTCAGCCCCTCTGTTTCAGCCCCTCTGTTTCTCGCCCTCTGTTTCTCGCCCTCAGTTTGAGCCCCTCTGTTTCAGCCCCTCTGTTTCAGCCACTCTGTTTCAGCCCCTCGGTTTCTCGCCCTCTGTTTCAGCCCCTCTGTTTCTCGCCCTCTGTTTCAGCCCCTCTGTTTCAGCCCTTCTGTTTCAGCCCCTCTGTTTCAGCCCCTCTGTTTCTCGCCCTCTGTTTCTCGCCTTCTGTTTCAGCCCCTCTGTTTCAGCACCTCTGTTTCAGCCCCTCTGTTTCAGCCCCTCGGTTTCTCGCCCTCTGTTTCAGCCCCTCTGTTTCTCGCCCTCTGTTTCAGCCCCTCGGTTTCTCGCCCTCTGTTTCAGCCCCTCTGTTTCAGCCCCTCTGTTTCAGCCCCTCTGTTTCTCGCCCTCTGTTTCAGCCCCTCTGTTTCTCGCCCTCTGTTTCAGCCCCTCTATTTCAGCCCCTCTGTTTCAGCCCCTCTGTTTCAGCCCCCCTGTTTCTCGCCCCCTGTTTCTCGCCCCCTGTTTCAGCCCCTCTGTTTCAGCCCCTCTGTTTCTCGCCCCCTGTTTCAGCACCTTTGTTTCAGCCACTCAGGTTCTCACCCCCTGTTTCAGCCCCTCTGTTTCAGCCCCTCTGTTTCTCGCCCTCTGTTTCAGCCCCTCTGTTTCTCGCCCTCTGTTTCTCGCCCGCTGTTTCAGCCCCTCTGTTTCAGCCCCTCTGTTTCAGCCCCTCTGTTTCTCGCCCTCTGTTTCAGCCCCTCTGTTTCAGCCCCTCTGTTTCAGCCCCTCTGTTTCAGCCCCTCTGTTTCTCGCCCTCTGTTTCAGCCCCTCTGTTTCAGCCCCTCTGTTTCAGCACCTCTGTATCTCACCCTCCTTTTGAGCCCCTCGGTTTCTCGCCCTCTGTTTGAGCCCATCTGTTTCAGCCCCTCTGTTTCACTCCTCGGTTTCTCACCCTCTGTTTCAGCCCCACTGTTTCAGCCCTTTTGTTTCTCGCCCTCTGTTTCAGCCCCTCTGTTTCAGCCCCTCTGTTTCTCGCCCTCTGTTTCTCGCCCCCTGTTTCAGCCCCTCTGTTTCAGCCCCTCTGTTTCTCGCCCTCTGTTTCTCACCCTCTGTTTCAGCCCCATTGTTTCAGCCCTTCTGTTTCTCACCCTCTGTTTCAGCCCCTCTGTTTCAGCCACTCTGTTTCAGCCCCTCTGTTTCAGCCCCTCTGTTTCTCGCCCCCTGTTTCAGCCCCTCTGTTTCAGCCCCTCTGTTTCAGCCCCTCTGTTTCAGCCCCTCTGTTTCTCGCCCTCTGTTTCGGCCCCTCTGTTTCTCGCCCACTGTTTCAGCCCCTCTGTTTCAGCCCCTCTGTTTCTCGCCCTCTGTTTCAGCCCCTCTGTTTCAGCCACTCTGTTTCAGTTCCTCGGTTTCTCGCCCTCTGTTTCAGCCCCTCTGTTTCTCGCCCTCTGTTTCTCGCCCTCTGTTTCTCGCCTTCTGTTTCTCGCCCTCTGTTTCAGCCCTTCTGTTTCAGCCCCTCTGTTTCAGCCCCTCTGTTTCTCGCCCTCTGTTTCTCGCCCTCTGTTTCTCGCCTTCTGTTTCAGCCCCTCTGTTTCAGCACCTCTGTTTCAGCCCCTCTGTTTCAGCCCCTCGGTTTCTTACCCTCTGTTTCAGCCCCTCTGTTTCTCGCCCTCTGTTTCAGCCCCTCGGTTTCTCGCCCTCTGTTTCAGCCCCTCTGTTTCAGCCCCTCTGTTTCAGCCCCTCTGTTTCTGGCCCTCTGTTTCAGCCCCTCTGTTTATCGCCCTCTGTTTCAGCCCCTCTATTTCAGCCGCTCTGTTTCAGCCCCTCTGTTTCAGCCCCCTGTTTCTTGCCCCCTGTTTCTCGCCCACTGTTTCAGCCCCTCTGTTTCAGCCCCTCTGTTTCGCGCCCCCTGTTTCAGCCCCTCTGTTTCAGCCACTCTGTTTCTCGCCCCCTGTTTCAGCCCCTCTGTTTCAGCCCCTCTGTTTCTCGCCCTCTGTTTCAGCACCTCTGTTTCTCGCCCTCTGTTTCTCGCCCGCTGTTTCAGCCCCTCTGTTTCAGCCCCTCTGTTTCAGCCCCTCTGTTTCAGCCCCTCTGTTTCTCGCCCTCTGTTTCAGCCCCTCTGTTTCAGCCCCTCTGTTTCAGCCCCTCTGTTTCTAGCCCTCTGTTTCAGCCCCTCTGTTTCAGCCCCTCTGTTTCAGCCCCTCTGTTTCTCGCCCTCTGTTTCTTGCCCCCTGTTTCCGCCGCTCTGTTTCAGCCCCTCGGTTTATCGCCCTCTGTTTCAGCCCCTCTGTTTCAGCCCCTCTGTTTCTCGCCCTCTGTTTCAGCCCCTCTGTTTCTCGCCCTCTGTTTCAGCCCCTCGGTTTCTCGCCCTCTGTTTCAGCCCCTCTGTTTCAGCCCCTCTGTTTCAACCCCTCTGTTTCTCGTCCTCTGTTTCAGCCCTTCTGTTTCTCGCCCTCTGTTTCAGCCCCTCTGTTTCAGCCCCTCTGTTACAGCCCCTCTGTTTCAGCCCCCCTGTTTCTCAACCCCTGTTTCTCGCCCCCTGTTTCAGCCCCTCTGTTTCAGCCCCTCTGTTTCTCACCCCTGTTTCAGCCCCTCTGTTTCAGCCCCTCTGTTTCAGCCCCTCTGTTTCTCGCCCTCTGTTTCTCGCCCCCTGTTTCAGCCCCTTAGTTTCAGCCCCAATGTTTCAGCCCTTCTGTTTCTCACCCTCTGTTTCAGCCCCTCTGTTTCAGCCACTCTGTTTCAGCCCCTCTGTTTCAGCCCCTCTGTTTCTCGCCCCCGTTTCAGCCCCTCTGTTTCAGCCCCTCTGTTTCAGCCCCACTGTTTCAGCCCCTCTGTTTCTCGCCCTCTGTTTCAGCCCCTCTGTTTCTCGCCCACTGTTTCAGCCCCTCTGTTTCAGCCCCTCTGTTTCTCGCCCTCTGTTTCAGCCCCCCTGTTTCTCGCCCCCTGTTTCTCGCCCCCTGTTTCAGCCCCTCTGTTTCAGCCCCTCTGTTTCTCGCCCCCTGTTTCAGCCCCTCTGTTTCAGCCACTCTGTTTCTCGCCCCCTGTTTCAGCCCCTCTGTTTCAGCCCCTCTGTTTCTCGCCCTCTGTTTCAGCCCCTCTGTTTCTCGCCCTCTGTTTCTCGCCCGCTGTTTCAGCCCCTCTGTTTCAGCCCCTCTGTTTCAGTCCCTGTGTTTCAGCCCCACTGTTTCTCGCCCTCTGTTTCAGCCCCTCTGTTTCAGCCCCTCTGTTTCAGCCCCTCTGTTTCAGCCCCTCTGTTTCTCGCCCTCTGTTTCAGCCCCTCTGTTTCAGCCCCTCTGTTTCAGCCCCTCTGTATCTCACCCTCCTTTTGAGCCCCTCGGTTTCTCGCCCTCTGTTTCAGCCCATCTGTTTCAGCCCCTCTGTTTCACTCCTCGGTTTCTCACCCTCTGTTTCAGCCCCACTGTTTCAGCCCTTTTGTTTCTCGCCCTCTGTTTCAGCCCCTCTGTTTCAGCCCCTCTGTTTCTCGCCCTCTGTTTCTCGCCCCCTGTTTCAGCCCCTCTGTTTCAGCCCCATTGTTTCAGCCCTTCTGTTTCTCACCCTCTGTTTCAGCCCCTCTGTTTCAGCCACTCTGTTTCAGCCCCTCTGTTTCAGCCCCTCTGTTTCTCGCCCCCTGTTTCAGCCCCTCTGTTTCAGCCCCTCTGTTTCAGCCCCTCTGTTTCAGCCCCTCTGTTTCTCGCCCTCTGTTTCAGCCCCTCTGTTTCTCGCCCTCTGCTTCAGCCCCTCTGTTTCAGCCCCTCTGTTTCTCGCCCCCTGTTTCAGCCCCTCTGTTTCAGCCACTCTGTTTCAGTTCCTCGGTTTCTCGCCCTCTGTTTCAGCCCCTCTGTTTCTCGCCCTCTGTTTCAGCCCCTCTGTTTCAGCCCTTCTGTTTCAGCCCCTCTGTTTCAGCCCCTCTGTTTCTCGCCTTCTGTTTCAGCCCCTCTGTTTCAGCACCTCTGTTTCAGCCCCTCTGTTTCAGCCCCTCGGTTTCTCGCCCTCTGTTTCAGCCCCACTGTTTCTCGCCCTCTGTTTCAGCCCCTCGGTTTCTCGCCCTCTGTTTCAGCCCCTCTGTTTCAGCCCCTGTGTTTCAGCCCCTCTGTTTCTCGCCCTCTGTTTCAGCCCCTCTGTTTCTCGCCCTCTGTTTCAGCCCCACTATTTCAGCCCCTCTGTTTCAGCCCCTCTGTTTCAGCGCCCCTGTTTCTCGCCCCCTGTTTCTCGCCCCCTGTTTCAGCCCCTCTGTTTCAGCCCCTCTGTTTCTCGCCCCTGTTTCAGCCCCTCTGTTTAAGCCACTCTGTTTCTCGCCCCCTGTTTCAGCCCCTCTGTTTCAGCCCCTCTGTTTCTCGCCCTCTGTTTCAGTCCCTCTGTTTCTCGCCCTCTGTTTCTCGCCCGCTGTTTCAGCCCCTCTGTTTCAGCCCCTCTGTTTCTCGCCCTCTGTTTCAGCCCCTCTGTTTCAGCCCCTCTGTTTCAGCCCCTCTGTTTCTAGCCCTCTGTTTCAGCACCTCTGTTTCAGCCCCTCTGTTTCAGCCCCTCTGTTTGTCGCCCTCTGTTTCTCGCCCCCTGTTTCCGACCCCTCTGTTTCAGCCCCTCTGTTTCTCGCCCTCTGTTTCTCGCCCCCTGTTTCCGACCCCTCTGTTTCAGCCCCTCGGTTTATCGCCCTCTGTTTCTCGCCCTCTGTTTCAGCCCCTCGGTTTCTCGCCCTCTGTTTCAGCCCCTCTGTTTCAGCCCCTCTGTTTCAGCCCCTCTGTTTCTCGTCCTCTGTTTCAGCCCCTCTGTTTCTCGCCCTCTGTTTCAGCCCCTCTGTTTCAGCCCCTCTGTTTCAGCCCCTCTGTTTCAGCCCCCCTGTTTCTCGCCCCCTGTTTCTCGCCCCCTGTTTCAGCCCCTCTGTTTCAGCCCCTCTGTTTCTCGCCCCCTGTTTCAGCCCCTCTGTTTCAGCCCCTCTGTTTCAGCCCCTCTGTTTCTCGCCCTCTGTTTCTCGCCCCCTGTTTCAGCCCCTCTGTTTCAGCCCCATTGTTTCAACCCTTCTGTTTCTCACCCTCTGTTTCAGCCCCTCTGTTTCAGCCACTCTGTTTCAGCCCCTCTGTTTCAGCCCCTCTGTTTCTCGCCCCCTGTTTCAGCCCCTCTGTTTCAGCCCCTCTGTTTCAGCCCCACTGTTTCAGCCCCTCTGTTTCTCGGCCTCTGTTTCAGCCCCTCTGATTCTCGCCCACTGTTTAAGACCCTCTGTTTCAGCCCCTCTGTTTCTCGCCCTCTGTTTCAGCCCCTCTGTTTCTCGCCCTCTGTTTCTCGCCCTCAGTTTCAGCCCCTCTGTTTCAGCCCCTCTGTTTCAGCCACTCTGTTTCAGCCCCTCGGTTTCTCGCCCTCTGTTTCAGCCCCTCTGTTTCTCGCCCTCTGTTTCAGCCCCTCTGTTTCAGCCCTTCTGTTTCAGCCCCTCTGTTTCAGCCCCTCTGTTTCAGCCCCTCTGTTTCCCGCCCTCTGTTTCAGCCCCTCTGTTTCTTGCCCTCTGTTTCAGACTCTCTGTTTCAGCCCCTCTGTTTCAGCCCCTCTGTTTCAGCCCCCCTGTTTCTCGCCCCCTGTTTCTCGCCCCCTGTTTCAGCCCCACTGTTTCAGCCCCTCTGTTTCTCGCCCCCTGTTTCAGCCCCTCTGTTTCAGCCACTCTTTTTCTCGCCCCCTGTTTCAGCCCCTCTGTTTCAGCCCCTCTGTTTGTCGCCCTCTGTTTCAGCCCCTCTGTTTCTCGCCCTCTGTTTCTCGCCCCCTGTTTCCGACCCCTCTGTTTCAGCCCCTCGGTTTATCGCCCTCTGTTTCTCGCCCTCTGTTTCAGCCCCTCGGTTTCTCGCCCTCTGTTTCAGCCCCTCTGTTTCAGCCCCTCTATTTCAGCCCCTCTGTTTCTCGTCCTCTGTTTCAGCCCCTCTGTTTCTCGCCCTCTGTTTCAGCCCCTCTGTTTCAGCCCCTCTGTTTCAGCCCCTCTGTTTCAGCCACCCTGTTTCTCGCCCCCTGTTTCTCGCCCCCTGTTTCAGCCCCTCTGTTTCAGCCCCTCTGTTTCTCGCCCCCTGTTTCAGCCCCTCTGTTTCAGCCCCTCTGTTTCAGCCCCTCTGTTTCTCGCCCTCTGTTTCTCGCCCCCTGTTTCAGCCCCTCTGTTTCAGCCCCATTGTTTCAACCCTTCTGTTTCTCACCCTCTGTTTCAGCCCCTCTGTTTCAGCCACTCTGTTTCAGCCCCTCTGTTTCAGCCCCTCTGTTTCTCGCCCCCTGTTTCAGCCCCTCTGTTTCAGCCCCTCTGTTTCAGCCCCACTGTTTCAGCCCCTCTGTTTCTCGGCCTCTGTTTCAGCCCCTCTGATTCTCGCCCACTGTTTCAGACCCTCTGTTTCAGCCCCTCTGTTTCTCGCCCTCTGTTTCAGCCCCTCTGTTTCTCGCCCTCTGTTTCTCGCCCTCAGTTTCAGCCCCTCTGTTTCAGCCCCTCTGTTTCAGCCACTCTGTTTCAGCCCCTCGGTTTCTCGCCCTCTGTTTCAGCCCCTCTGTTTCTCGCCCTCTGTTTCAGCCCCTCTGTTTCAGCCCTTCTGTTTCAGCCCCTCTGTTTCAGCCCCTCTGTTTCAGCCCCTCTGTTTCCCGCCCTCTGTTTCAGCCCCTCTGTTTCTCGCCCTCTGTTTCAGACTCTCTGTTTCAGCCCCTCTGTTTCAGCCCCTCTGTTTCAGCCCCCCTGTTTCTCGCCCCCTGTTTCTCGCCCCCTGTTTCAGCCCCACTGTTTCAGCCCCTCTGTTTCTCGCCCCCTGTTTCAGCCCCTCTGTTTCAGCCACTCTTTTTCTCGCCCCCTGTTTCAGCCCCTCTGTTTCAGCCCCTCTGTTTGTCGCCCTCTGTTTCAGCCCCTCTGTTTCTCGCCCTCTGTTTCTCGCCCGCTGTTTCAGCCCCTCTGTTTCAGCCCCTCTGTTTCAGCCCCTCTGTTTCAGCCCCTCTGTTTCTAGCCCTCTGTTTCAGCCCCTCTGTTTCAGCCCCTCTGTTTCAGCCCCTCTGTTTCACGCCCCCTGTTTCCGCCCCTCTGTTTCAGCCCTTCGGTTTCTCGCCCTCTGTTTCAGCCCCTCTGTTTCAGCCCCTCTGTTTCTCGCCCTCTGTTTCAGCCCCTCTGTTTCTCGCCCTCTGTTTCAGCCACTCGGTTTCTCGCCCTCTGTTTCAGCCCCTCTGTTTCAGCCCCTCTGTTTCAGCCCCTCTGTTTCTCGCCCTCTGTTTCAGCCACTCGGTTTCTCGCCCTCTGTTTCAGCCCCTCTGTTTCAGCCCCTCTGTTTCAGCCCCTCTGTTTCTCGCCCTCTGTTTCAGCCCCTCTGTTTCAGCCCCTCTGTTTCAGCCCCTCTGTTTCAGCCCCCCTGTTTCTCGCCCCCTGTTTCTCGCCCCCTGTTTCAGCCCCTCTGTTTCAGCCCCTCTGTTTCTCGCCCCCTGTTTCAGCCCCTCTGTTTCAGCCCCTCTATTTATCGCCCCCTGTTTCAGCCCCTCTGTTTCAGCCCCTCTGTTTCTCGCCCTCTGTTTCAGCCCCTCTGTTTCTCGCCCGCTGTTTCAGCCCCTCTGTTTCAGCCCCTCTGTTTCAGCCCCTCTGTTTCAGCCCCTCTGTTTCTCGCCCTCTGTTTCAGCCCCTCTGTTTCAGCCCCTCTGTTTCAGCCCCTCGGTTTCTAGCCCTCTGTTTCAGCCCCTCTGTTTCAGCCACTCTGTTTCAGCCCCTCTGTTCAGCCCCTCGGTTTCTCGCCCTCTGTTTCAGCCCCTCGGTTTCTCGCCTTCTGTTTCAGCCCCTCTGTTTCAGCCCCTCTGTTTCAGCCCCTCTGTTTCTCGCCCTCTGTTTCAGCCCCACTGTTTCAGCCCCTCAGTTTCTCGCCCACTGTTTCAGCCCCTCTGTTTCTCACCCTCTGTTTCAGCCCCTCTGTTTCAGCCAATCTGTTTCTCGCCCACTGTTTCAGCCCCTCTGTTTCAGCCCCTCTGTTTCTCGCCCTCTGTGTCAGCCCCTCTGTTTCTCGCCCTCTGTTTCTCGCCCTCTGTTTCAGCCCCTCTGTTTCAGCCCCTCTGTTCCAGCCCCTCTGTTTCAGCACCTCTGTTTCAGCCCCTCTGTTTCTAGCCCTCTGTTTCAGCCCCTCTGTTTCAGCCCCACTGTTTCTCGCCCTCTGTTTCTTGCCCCCTGTTTCAGCCCCTCTGTTTCAGCCCCTCTGTTTCAGCCCCTCTTTTTCTCCCCCTCTGTTTCAGCCCCACTGTTTCAGCCCCTCTGTTTGTCGCCCTCTGTTTCAGCCCCTCTGTTTCAGCCCCTCTGTTTCTCGCCCTCTGTTTCAGCCCCACTATTTCAGCCCCTCTGTTTCAGCCCCTCTGTTTCAGCCCCCCTGTTTCTCGCCCCCTGTTTCTCGCCCCCTGTTTCAGCCCCTCTGTTTCAGCCCCTCTGTTTCTCGCCCCTGTTTCAGCCCCTCTGTTTAAGCCACTCTGTTTCTCGCCCCCTGTTTCAGCCCCTCTGTTTCAGCCCCTCTGTTTCTCGCCCTCTGTTTCAGTCCCTCTGTTTCTCGCCCTCTGTTTCTCGCCCGCTGTTTCAGCCCCTCTGTTTCAGCCCCTCTGTTTCTCGCCCTCTGTTTCAGCCCCTCTGTTTCAGCCCCTCTGTTTCAGCCCCTCTGTTTCTAGCCCTCTGTTTCAGCACCTCTGTTTCAGCCCCTCTGTTTCAGCCCCTCTGTTTGTCGCCCTCTGTTTCTCGCCCCCTGTTTCCGACCCCTCTGTTTCAGCCCCTCTGTTTCTCGCCCTCTGTTTCTCGCCCCCTGTTTCCGACCCCTCTGTTTCAGCCCCTCGGTTTATCGCCCTCTGTTTCTCGCCCTCTGTTTCAGCCCCTCGGTTTCTCGCCCTCTGTTTCAGCCCCTCTGTTTCAGCCCCTCTGTTTCAGCCCCTCTGTTTCTCGTCCTCTGTTTCAGCCCCTCTGTTTCTCGCCCTCTGTTTCAGCCCCTCTGTTTCAGCCCCTCTGTTTCAGCCCCCCTGTTTCTAGCCCCCTGTTTCTCGCCCCCTGTTTCAGCCCCTCTGTTTCAGCCCCTCTGTTTCTCGCCCCCTGTTTCAGCCCCTCTGTTTCAGCCCCTCTGTTTCAGCCCCTCTGTTTCTCGCCCTCTGTTTCTCGCCCCCTGTTTCAGCCCCTCTGTTTCAGCCCCATTGTTTCAACCCTTCTGTTTCTCACCCTCTGTTTCAGCCCCTCTGTTTCAGCCACTCTGTTTCAGCCCCTCTGTTTCAGCCCCTCTGTTTCTCGCCCCCTGTTTCAGCCCCTCTGTTTCAGCCCCTCTGTTTCAGCCCCACTGTTTCAGCCCCTCTGTTTCTCGGCCTCTGTTTCAGCCCCTCTGATTCTCGCCCACTGTTTAAGACCCTCTGTTTCAGCCCCTCTGTTTCTCGCCCTCTGTTTCAGCCCCTCTGTTTCTCGCCCTCTGTTTCTCGCCCTCAGTTTCAGCCCCTCTGTTTCAGCCCCTCTGTTTCAGCCACTCTGTTTCAGCCCCTCGGTTTCTCGCCCTCTGTTTCAGCCCCTCTGTTTCTCGCCCTCTGTTTCAGCCCCTCTGTTTCAGCCCTTCTGTTTCAGCCCCTCTGTTTCAGCCCCTCTGTTTCAGCCCCTCTGTTTCCCGCCCTCTGTTTCAGCCCCTCTGTTTCTCGCCCTCTGTTTCAGACTCTCTGTTTCAGCCCCTCTGTTTCAGCCCCTCTGTTTCAGCCCCCCTGTTTCTCGCCCCCTGTTTCTCGCCCCCTGTTTCAGCCCCACTGTTTCAGCCCCTCTGTTTCTCGCCCCCTGTTTCAGCCCCTCTGTTTCAGCCACTCTTTTTCTCGCCCCCTGTTTCAGCCCCTCTGTTTCAGCCCCTCTGTTTGTCGCCCTCTGTTTCAGCCCCTCTGTTTCTCGCCCTCTGTTTCTCGCCCCCTGTTTCCGACCCCTCTGTTTCAGCCCCTCGGTTTATCGCCCTCTGTTTCTCGCCCTCTGTTTCAGCCCCTCGGTTTCTCGCCCTCTGTTTCAGCCCCTCTGTTTCAGCCCCTCTATTTCAGCCCCTCTGTTTCTCGTCCTCTGTTTCAGCCCCTCTGTTTCTCGCCCTCTGTTTCAGCCCCTCTGTTTCAGCCCCTCTGTTTCAGCCCCTCTGTTTCAGCCACCCTGTTTCTCGCCCCCTGTTTCTCGCCCCCTGTTTCAGCCCCTCTGTTTCAGCCCCTCTGTTTCTCGCCCCCTGTTTCAGCCCCTCTGTTTCAGCCCCTCTGTTTCAGCCCCTCTGTTTCTCGCCCTCTGTTTCTCGCCCCCTGTTTCAGCCCCTCTGTTTCAGCCCCATTGTTTCAACCCTTCTGTTTCTCACCCTCTGTTTCAGCCCCTCTGTTTCAGCCACTCTGTTTCAGCCCCTCTGTTTCAGCCCCTCTGTTTCTCGCCCCCTGTTTCAGCCCCTCTGTTTCAGCCCCTCTGTTTCAGCCCCACTGTTTCAGCCCCTCTGTTTCTCGGCCTCTGTTTCAGCCCCTCTGATTCTCGCCCACTGTTTCAGACCCTCTGTTTCAGCCCCTCTGTTTCTCGCCCTCTGTTTCAGCCCCTCTGTTTCTCGCCCTCTGTTTCTCGCCCTCAGTTTCAGCCCCTCTGTTTCAGCCCCTCTGTTTCAGCCACTCTGTTTCAGCCCCTCGGTTTCTCGCCCTCTGTTTCAGCCCCTCTGTTTCTCGCCCTCTGTTTCAGCCCCTCTGTTTCAGCCCTTCTGTTTCAGCCCCTCTGTTTCAGCCCCTCTGTTTCAGCCCCTCTGTTTCCCGCCCTCTGTTTCAGCCCCTCTGTTTCTCGCCCTCTGTTTCAGACTCTCTGTTTCAGCCCCTCTGTTTCAGCCCCTCTGTTTCAGCCCCCCTGTTTCTCGCCCCCTGTTTCTCGCCCCCTGTTTCAGCCCCACTGTTTCAGCCCCTCTGTTTCTCGCCCCCTGTTTCAGCCCCTCTGTTTCAGCCACTCTTTTTCTCGCCCCCTGTTTCAGCCCCTCTGTTTCAGCCCCTCTGTTTGTCGCCCTCTGTTTCAGCCCCTCTGTTTCTCGCCCTCTGTTTCTCGCCCGCTGTTTCAGCCCCTCTGTTTCAGCCCCTCTGTTTCAGCCCCTCTGTTTCAGCCCCTCTGTTTCTAGCCCTCTGTTTCAGCCCCTCTGTTTCAGCCCCTCTGTTTCAGCCCCTCTGTTTCACGCCCCCTGTTTCCGCCCCTCTGTTTCAGCCCTTCGGTTTCTCGCCCTCTGTTTCAGCCCCTCTGTTTCAGCCCCTCTGTTTCTCGCCCTCTGTTTCAGCCCCTCTGTTTCTCGCCCTCTGTTTCAGCCACTCGGTTTCTCGCCCTCTGTTTCAGCCCCTCTGTTTCAGCCCCTCTGTTTCAGCCCCTCTGTTTCTCGCCCTCTGTTTCAGCCACTCGGTTTCTCGCCCTCTGTTTCAGCCCCTCTGTTTCAGCCCCTCTGTTTCAGCCCCTCTGTTTCTCGCCCTCTGTTTCAGCCCCTCTGTTTCAGCCCCTCTGTTTCAGCCCCTCTGTTTCAGCCCCCCTGTTTCTCGCCCCCTGTTTCTCGCCCCCTGTTTCAGCCCCTCTGTTTCAGCCCCTCTGTTTCTCGCCCCCTGTTTCAGCCCCTCTGTTTCAGCCCCTCTATTTATCGCCCCCTGTTTCAGCCCCTCTGTTTCAGCCCCTCTGTTTCTCGCCCTCTGTTTCAGCCCCTCTGTTTCTCGCCCGCTGTTTCAGCCCCTCTGTTTCAGCCCCTCTGTTTCAGCCCCTCTGTTTCAGCCCCTCTGTTTCTCGCCCTCTGTTTCAGCCCCTCTGTTTCAGCCCCTCTGTTTCAGCCCCTCGGTTTCTAGCCCTCTGTTTCAGCCCCTCTGTTTCAGCCACTCTGTTTCAGCCCCTCTGTTCAGCCCCTCGGTTTCTCGCCCTCTGTTTCAGCCCCTCGGTTTCTCGCCTTCTGTTTCAGCCCCTCTGTTTCAGCCCCTCTGTTTCAGCCCCTCTGTTTCTCGCCCTCTGTTTCAGCCCCACTGTTTCAGCCCCTCAGTTTCTCGCCCACTGTTTCAGCCCCTCTGTTTCTCACCCTCTGTTTCAGCCCCTCTGTTTCAGCCAATCTGTTTCTCGCCCACTGTTTCAGCCCCTCTGTTTCAGCCCCTCTGTTTCTCGCCCTCTGTTTCAGCCCCTCTGTTTCTCGCCCTCTGTTTCTCGCCCTCTGTTTCAGCCCCTCTGTTTCAGCCCCTCTGTTCCAGCCCCTCTGTTTCAGCCCCTCTGTTTCTAGCCCTCTGTTTCAGCCCCTCTGTTTCAGCCCCACTGTTTCTCGCCCTCTGTTTCTTGCCCCCTGTTTCAGCCCCTCTGTTTCAGCCCCTCTGTTTCAGCCCCTCTTTTTCTCCCCCTCTGTTTCAGCCCCACTGTTTCAGCCCCTCTGTTTGTCGCCCTCTGTTTCAGCCCCTCTGTTTCAGCCCCTCTTTTTCTCGCCCTCTGTTTCAGCCCCTCTGTTTCAGCCCCTCTGTTTCTCGCCCTCTGTTTCAGCCCCTCGGTTTCTCGCCCTCTGTTTCAGCGCCTCTGTTTCAGCCCCGCTGTTTCAGCCCCTCTGTTTCAGCCCCTCTGTCGCTCGCCCTCTGTTTCAGCCCCTCTGTTTCTCGCCCTCTGTTTCAGCCCCTCTGATTCAGCCCCTCTGTTTCTCGCCCCCTGTTTCAGACCCTCTGTTTCAGCCCCTCTGTTTCTCACCCTCTGTTTCAACCCCTCGGTTTCTCGCCCTCTGTTTCAGCCCCTCTGTTTCAGCCCCTCTGTTTCAGCCCCTCTGTTTCTCACCCTCTGTTTCAGCACCTCGGTTTCTCGCCCTCTGTTTCAGCCCCTCTGTTTCAGCCCCTCTGTTTCAGCCCCTCTGTTTCTCGACCCCTGTTCCAGCCCCTCTGATTCAGCCCCTCTGTTTCTCGCCCCCTGTTTCAGCCCCACTGTTTCAGCCCCACTGTTTCTCGCCCTCTGTTTCAGCCCCTCTGTTTCTCACCCTCTGTTTCAGCCCCTCTGTTTCAGCCAATCTGTTTCTCGCCCACTGTTTCAGACCCTCTGTTTCAGCCCCTCTGTTTCTCGCCCTCTGTTTCAGCCCCTCTGTTTCTCGCCCTCTGTTTCTCGCCCTCTGTTTCAGCCCCTCTGTTTCAGCCCCTCTGTTTCAGCCCCTCTGTTTCTAGCCCTCTGTTTCAGCCCCTCTGTTTCAGCCCCTCTGTTTCTCGCCCTCTGTTTCTCGCCCCCTGTTTCAGCCCCTCTGTTTCTCGCCCTCTGTTTCTCGCCCTCTGTTTCAGCCCCTTTATTTCAGCCCCTCTGTTTCAGCACCTCTGTTTCTCGCCCTCTGTTTCAGCCCCTCTGTTTCTCGCCCTCTGTTTCAGCCCCTGTGTTTCAGCCCCTCTGTTTCAGCACCTCTGTTCAGCCCCTCGGTTTCTTGCCCTCTGTTTCAGCCCCTCGGTTTCTCGCCCTCTGTTTCAGCCGCTCTGTTTCAGCCCCTCTGTTTCTCGCCCTCTGTTTCAGCCCCTCTGTTTCTCACCCTCTGTTTCATCCCATCGGATTCTCGGCCTCTGTTTCAGCCCCTCTGTTTCAGCCCCTCTGTTTCTCGCCCTCTGTTTCAGCCCCTCTGTTTCAGCCCCTCTGTTTCTCGCCCTCTGTTTCAGCCCCTCTGTTTCAGCCCCTGTGTTTCTCGCCCTCTGTTTCAGCCCCTCTGTTTCAGCCCCTCAGTTTCAGCCCCTCTTTTTCTCCCCCTCTGTTTCAGCCCCACTGTTTCAGCCCCTCTGTTTCTCGCCCTCTGTTTCAGCCCCTCTGTTTCAGCCCCTCTTTTTCTCGCCCTCTGTTTCAGCCCCTCTGTTTCAGCCCCTCTGTTTCTCGCCCTCTGTTTCAGCCCCTCGGTTTCTCGCCCTCTGTTTCAGCCCCTCTGTTTCAGCCCCTCTGTTTCAGCCCCTCTGTTTCAGCCCCTCTGTCTCTCGCCCTCTGTTTCAGCCCCTCTGTTTCTCGCCCTCTGTTTCAGCCCCTCTGATTCAGCCC
The DNA here is from genome assembly GCF_047496795.1 of Chiloscyllium punctatum. NCBI lineage: Eukaryota > Metazoa > Chordata > Chondrichthyes > Orectolobiformes > Hemiscylliidae > Chiloscyllium > Chiloscyllium punctatum. Next base: position 473,576 of record NW_027309896.1, on the reverse strand, counting down.
CTCTGTTTCTCGTCCCCTGTTTCAGCCCCTCTGTTTCAGCCCCTCTGTTTCTCGCCCTCTGTTTCAACCCCTCGGTTTCTCGCCCTCTATTTTAGCCCCTCTGTTTCAGCCCCTCTGTTTCAGCCCCTCTGTTTCTCACCCTCTGTTTCAGCCCCTCGGTTTCTCGCCCTCTGTTTCAGCCCCTCTGTTTCAGCCCCTCTGTTTCAGCCCCTCTGTTTCTCGCCCCCTGTTTCAGCCCCTCTGATTCAGCCCCTCTGTTTCTCGCCCCCTGTTTCAGCCCCTCTGTTTCTCGCCCTCTGTTTCAACCCCTCGGTTTCTCGCCCTCTGTTTTAGCCCCTCTGTTTCAGCCCCTCTCTTTCAGCCCCTCTGTTTCAGCCCCTCTATTTCTCACCCTCTGTTTCAGCCCCTCGGTTTCTCGCCCTCTGTTTCAGCCCCTCTGTTTCAGCCCCTCTGTTTCAGCCCCTCTGTTTCAGCCCCTCTGTTTCTCGCCCTCTGTTTCTCGCCCCCTGTTTCAGCCCCACTGTTTCAGGCCCTCGGTTTCTCGCCCTCTGTTTCAGCCCCTCTGTTTCAGCCCCTTTGTTTCAGCCCCTCTGTTTCAGCCCCTCTGTTTCTCGCCCTCTGTTTCAGCCCCTCTGTTTCTCGCCCGCTGTTTCAGCCCCTCTGTTTCAGCCCCTCTGTTTCAGCCCCTCTGTTTCAGCCCCTCTGTTTCTCGCCCTCTGTCTCAGCCCCTCTGTTTCAGCCCCTCTGTTTCAGCCCCTCGGTTTCTAGCCCTCTGTTTCAGCCCCTCTGTTTCACGCCCGCTGTTTCAGCCCCTCTGTTTCAGCCCCTCTGTTTCAGCCCCTCTGTTTCAGCCCCTCTGTTTCTCGCCCTCTGTTTCAGCCCCTCTGTTTCAGCCCCTCTGTTCAGCCCCTCGGTTTCTCGCCCTCTGTTTCAGCCCCTCGGTTTCTCGCCTTCTGTTTCAGCCCCTCTGTTTCAGCCCCTCTGTTTCAGCCCCTCTGTTTCTCGCCCTCTGTTTCAGCCCCACTGTTTCAGCCCCTCTGTTTCTCGCCCACTGTTTCAGCCCCTCTGTTTCTCGCCCACTGTTTCAGCCCCTCTGTTTCTCACCCTCTGTTTCAGCCCCTCTGTTTCAGCCAATCTGTTTCTCGCCCACTGTTTCAGCCCCTCTGTTTCAGCCCCTCTGTTTCTCGCCCTCTGTTTCTCGCCCTCTGTTTCAGCCCCTCTGTTCCAGCCCCTCTGTTTCAGCCCCTCTGTTTCAGCCCCTCTGTTTCTAGCCCTCTGTTTCAACCCCTCTGTTTCAGCCCCTCTGTTTCTCGCCCTCTGTTTCTCGCCCCCTGTTTCAGCCCCACTGTTTCAGGCCCTCGGTTTCTCGCCCTCTGTTTCAGTCCCTCTGTTTCAGCCCCTTTGTTTCAGCCCCTCTGTTTCAGCCCCTCTGTTTCTCGCCCTCTGTTTCAGCCCCTCTGTTTCTCGCCCTCTGTTTCAGCCCCTCTGTTTCAGCCCCTCTGTTTCAGCCCCTCTGTTTCAGCCCCTCGGCTTCTCGCCCTCTGTTTCAGCCCCTCTGTTTCAGCCCCTCTGTTTCTCGCCCTCTGTTTCAGCCCCTCTGTTTCTCGCCCTCTGTTTCAGCCCCTCTGTTTCTCACCCTCTGTTTCATCCCCTCTGTTTCAGCCCCTCTGTTTCAGCCCCTCTGTTTCTCGCCCTCTGTTTCAGCCCCTCGGATTCTCGCCCTCTGTTTCAGCCCCTCTGTTTCAGCCCCTCTGTTTCTCGCCCTCTGTTTCAGTCCCTCTGTTTCAGCCCCTCTGTTTCTCGCCCTGTGTTTCAGCCCCTCTGTTTCAGCCCCTGTGTTTCTCGCCCTCTGTTTCAGCCCCTCTGTTTCAGCCCCTCTGTTTCAGCCCCTCTTTTTCTCCCCCTCTGTTTCAGCCCCACTGTTTCAGCCCCTCTGTTTCTCGCCCTCTGTTTCAGCCCCTCTGTTTCAGCCCCTCTATTTCTCGCCCTCTGTTTCAGCCCCTCTGTTTCAGCCCCTCTGTTTCTCGCTTTCTGTTTCAGCCCCTCTGTTTCTCGCCCTCTGTTTCAGCGCCTCTGTTTTAGCCCCGCTGTTTCAGCCCCTCTGTTTCAGCCCCTCTGTTTCTCACCCTCTGTTTCAGCACCTCGGTTTCACGCCCTCTGTTTCAGCCCCTCTGTTTCAGCCCCTCTGTTTCAGCCCCTCTGTTTCTCGCCCTCTGTTTCAGCCCCTCTGATTCAGCCCCTCTGTTTCTCGCCCCCTGTTTCAGCCCCTCTGTTTCAGCCCCTCTGTTTCAGCCCCTCTGTTTCTCGCCCCCTGTTCCAGCCCCTCTGTTTCAGCCCCTCTGTTTCTCGCCCCCTGTTCCAGCCCCTCTGATTCAGCCCCTCTGTTTCTCGCCCCCTGTTTCAGCCCCTCTGTTTCTCACCCTCTGTTTCAGCCCCTCTGTTTCAGCCAATCTGTTTCTCGCCCACTGTTTCAGCCCCTCTGTTTCAGCCCCTCTGTTTCTCGCCCTCTGTTTCAGCCCCTCTGTTTCTCGCCCTCTGTTTCTCGCCCTCTGTTTCAGCCCCTCTGTTTCAGCCCCTCTGTTTCAGCCCCTCTGTTTCTAGCCCTCTGTTTCAGCCCCTCTGTTTCAGCCCCTCTGTTTCTCGCCCTCTGTTTCTCGCCCCCTGTTTCAGCCCCACTGTTTCAGGCCCTCGGTTTCTCGCCCTCTGTTTCAGCCCCTCTGTTTCAGCCCCTTTGTTTCAGCCCCTCTGTTTCAGCACCTCTGTTTCTCGCCCTCTGTTTCAGCCCCTCTGTTTCTCGCCCTCTGTTTCAGCCCCTCTGGTTTCAGCCCCTCTGTTTCAGCCCCTCTGTTCAGCCCCTCGGTTTCTTGCCCTCTGTTTCAGCCCCTCGGTTTCTCGCCCTCTGTTTCAGCCGCTCTGTTTCAGCCCCTCTGTTTCTCGCCCTCTGTTTCAGCCCCTCTGTTTCTCGCCCTCTGTTTCAGCCCCTCTGTTTCATCCCCTCTGTTTCAGCCCCTCTTTTTCAGCCCCTCTGTTTCTCGCCCTCTGTTTCAGCCCCTCGGATTCTCGCCCTCTGTTTCAGCCCCTCTGTTTCAGCCCCTCTGTTTCTCGCCCTCTGTTTCAGCCCCTCTGTTTCAGCCCCTCTGTTTCTCGCCCTCTGTTTCAGCCCCTCTGTTTCAGCCCCTGTGTTTCTCGCCCTCTGTTTCAGCCCCTCTGTTTCAGCCCCTCAGTTTCAGCCCCTCTTTTTCTCCCCCTCTGTTTCAGCCCCACTGTTTCAGCCCCTCTTTTTCTCGCCCTCTGTTTCAGCCCCTCTGTTTCAGCCCCTCTGTTTCTCGCCCTCTGTTTCAGCCCCTCGGTTTCTCGCCCTCTGTTTCAGCCCCTCTGTTTCAGCCCCTCTGTTTCAGCTCCTCTGTTTCAGCCCCTCTGTCTCTCGCCCTCTGTTTCAGCCCCTCTGTTTCTCGCCCTCTGTTTCAGCCCCTCTGATTCAGCCCCTCTGTTTCTCGCCCCCTGTTTCAGCCCCTCTGTTTCAGCCCCTCTGTTTCTCGCCCTCTGTTTCAACCCCTCGGTTTCTCGCCCTCTGTTTTAGCCCCTCTGTTTCAGCCCCTCTGTTTCAGCCCCTCTGTTTCTCACCCTCTGTTTCAGCCCCTCGGTTTCTCGCCCTCTGTTTCAGCCCCTCTGTTTCAGCCCCTCTGTTTCAGCCCCTCTGTTTCTCGCCCCCTGTTTCAGCCCCTCTGATTCAGCCCCTCTGTTTCTCGCCCCCTGTTTCAGCCCCTCTGTTTCAGCCCCTCTGTTTCTCGCCCTCTGTTTCAACCCCTCGGTTTCTCGCCCTCTGTTTTAGCCCCTCTGTTTCAGCCCCTCTGTTTCAGCCCCTCTGTTTCAGCCCCTCTATTTCTCACCCTCTGTTTCAGCCCCTCGGTTTCTCGCCCTCTGTTTCAGCCCCTCTGTTTCAGCCCCTCTGTTTCAGCCCCTCTGTTTCAGCCCCTCTGTTTCTCGCACTCTGTTTCTCGCCCCCTGTTTCAGCCCCACTGTTTCAGGCCCTCGGTTTCTCGCCCTCTGTTTCAGCCCCTCTGTTTCAGCCCCTTTGTTTCAGCCCCTCTGTTTCAGCCCCTCTGTTTCTCGCCCTCTGTTTCAGCCCCTCTGTTTCTCGCCCGCTGTTTCAGCCCCTCTGTTTCAGCCCCTCTGTTTCAGCCCCTCTGTTTCAGCCTCTCTGTTTCTCGCCCTCTGTTTCAGCCCCTCTGTTTCAGCCCCTCTGTTTCAGCCCCTCGGTTTCTAGCCCTCTGTTTCAGCCCCTCTGTTTCACGCCCGCTGTTTCAGCCCCTCTGTTTCAGCCCCTCTGTTTCAGCCCCTCTGTTTCAGCCCCTCTGTTTCTCGCCCTCTGTTTCAGCCCCTCGGTTTCTAGCCCTCTGTTTCAGCCCCTCTGTTTCAGCCACTCTGTTTCAGCCCCTCTGTTCAGCCCCTCGGTTTCTCGCCCTCTGTTTCAGCCCCTCGGTTTCTCGCCTTCTGTTTCAGCCCCTCTGTTTCAGCCCCTCTGTTTCAGCCCCTCTGTTTCTCGCCCTCTGTTTCAGCCCCACTGTTTCAGCCCCTCTGTTTCTCGCCCACTGTTTCAGCCCCTCTGTTTCTCACCCTCTGTTTCAGCCCCTCTGTTTCAGCCAATCTGTTTCTCGCCCACTGTTTCAGCCCCTCTGTTTCAGCCCCTCTGTTTCTCGCCCTCTGTTTCAGCCCCTCTGTTTCTCGCCCTCTGTTTCTCGCCCTCTGTTTCAGCCCCTCTGTTTCAGCCCCTCTGTTCCAGCCCCTCTGTTTCAGCCCCTCTGTTTCAGCCCCTCTGTTCCTAGCCCTCTGTTTCAGCCCCTCTGTTTCAGCCCCTCTGTTTCTCGCCCTCTGTTTCTCGCCCCCTGTTTCAGCCCCACTGTTTCAGGCCCTCGGTTTCTCGCCCTCTGTTTCAGCCCCTCTGTTTCAGCCCCTTTGTTTCAGCCCCTCTGTTTCAGCCCCTCTGTTTCTCGCCCTCTGTTTCAGCCCCTCTGTTTCTCGCCCTCTGTTTCAGCCCCTCTGTTTCAGCCCCTCTGTTTCAGCCCCTCTGTTTCAGCCCCTCGGTTTCTCGCCCTCTGTTTCAGCCCCGCTGTTTCAGCCCCTCTGTTTCTCGCCCTCTGTTTCAGCCCCTCTGTTTCTCGCCCTCTGTTTCAGCCCCTCTGTTTCTCACCCTCTGTTTCATCCCCTCTGTTTCAGCCCCTCTGTTTCAGCCCCTCTGTTTCTCGCCCTCTGTTTCAGCCCCTCGGATTCTCGCCCTCTGTTTCAGCCCCTCTGTTTCAGCCCCTCTGTTTCTCGCCCTCTGTTTCAGTCCCTCTGTTTCAGCCCCTCTGTTTCTCGCCCTGTGTTTCAGCCCCTCTGTTTCAGCCCCTGTGTTTCTCGCCCTCTGTTTCAGCCCCTCTGTTTCAGCCCCTCTGTTTCAGCCCCTCTTTTTCTCCCCCTCTGTTTCAGCCCCACTGTTTCAGCCCCTCTGTTTCTCGCCCTCTGTTTCAGCCCCTCTGTTTCAGCCCCTCTTTTTCTCGCCCTCTGTTTCAGCCCCTCTGTTTCAGCCCCTCTGTTTCTCGCCCTCTGTTTCAGCCCCTCGGTTTCTCGCCCTCTGTTTCAGCGCCTCTGTTTCAGCCCCGCTGTTTCAGCCCCTCTGTTTCAGCCCCTCTGTTTCTCACCCTCTGTTTCAGCACCTCGGTTTCTCGCCCTCTGTTTCAGCCCCTCTGTTTCAGCCCCTCTGTTTCAGCCCCTCTGTTTCTCGCCTTCTGTTTCAGCCCCTCTGATTCAGCCCCTCTGTTTCTCGCCCCCTGTTTCAGCCCCTCTGTTTCAGCCCCTCTGTTTCTCGCCCTCTGTTTCAACCCCTCGGTTTCTCGCCCTCTGTTTTAGCCCCTCTGTTTCAGCCCCTCTGTTTCAGCCCCTCTGTTTCAGCCCCTCTGTTTCTCACCCTCTGTTTCAGCACCTCGGTTTCTCGCCCTCTGTTTCAGCCCCTCTGTTTCAGCCCCTCTGTTTCAGCCCCTCTGTTTCTCGCCCCCTGTTCCAGCCCCTCTGATTCAGCCACTCTGTTTCTCGCCCCCTGTTTCAGCCCCACAGTTTCAGCCCCACTGTTTCTCGCCCTCTGTTTCAGCCCCTCTGTTTCTTACCCTCTGTTTCAGCCCCTCTGTTTCAGCCAATCTGTTTCGCGCCCACTGTTTCAGCCCCTCTGTTTCAGCCCCTCTGTTTCTCGCCCTCTGTTTCAGCCCCTCTGTTTCTCGCCCTCTGTTTCAGCCCCTCTGTTTCAGCCCCTCTGTTTCAGCCCCTCTGTTTCTAGCACTCTGTTTCAGCCCCTCTGTTTCAGCCCCTCTGTTTCTCGCCCTCTGTTTCTCGCCCCCTGTTTCAGCCCCACTGTTTCAGGCCCTCGGTTTCTCGCCCTCTATTTCAGCCACTCTGTTTCAGCCCCTTTGTTTCAGCCCCTCTGTTTCAGCACCTCTGTTTCTCGCCCTCTGTTTCAGCCCCTCTGTTTCTCGCCCTCTGTTTCAGCCCCTCTGTTTCAGCCCCTCTGTTTCAGCCCCTCTGTTCAGCCCCTCGGTTTCTTGCCCTCTGTTTCAGCCCCTCGGTTTCTCGCCCTCTGTTTCAGCCCCTCTGTTTCAGCCCCTCTGTTTCTCGCCCTCTGTTTCAGCCCCTCTGTTTCTCGCCCTCTGTTTCATCCCCTCTGTTTCAGCCCCTCTGTTTCAGCCCCTCTGTTTCAGCCCCTCTGTTTCAGCCCCTCTGTTCAGCCCCTCGGTTTCTTGCCCTCTGTTTCAGCCCCTCGGTTTCTCGCCCTCTGTTTCAGCCCCTCTGTTTCAGCCCCTCTGTTTCTCGCCCTCTGTTTCAGCCCCTCTGTTTCTCGCCCTCTGTTTCATCCCCTCTGTTTCAGCCCCTCTGTTTCAGCCCCTCTGTTTCTCGCCCTCTGTTTCAGCCCCTCGGATTCTCGCCCTCTGTTTCAGCCCCTCTGTTTCAGCCCCTCTGTTTCTCGCCCTCTGTTTCAGCCCCTCTGTTTCAGCCCCTCTGTTTCTCGCCCTCTGTTTCAGCCCCTCTGTTTCAGCCCCTGTGTTTCTCGCCCTCTGTTTCAGCCCCTCTGTTTCAGCCCCTCAGTTTCAGCCCCTCTTTTTCTCCCCCTCTGTTTCAGCCCCACTGTTTCAGCCCCTCTTTTTCTCGCCCTCTGTTTCAGCCCCTCTGTTTCTCGCCCTCTGTTTCAGCCCCTCGGTTTCTCGCCCTCTGTTTCAGCCCCTCTGTTTCAGCCCCTCTGTTTCAGCCCCTCTGTTTCAGCCCCTCTGTCTCTCGCCCTCTGTTTCAGCCCCTCTGTTTCTCGCCCTCTGTTTCAGCCCCTCTGATTCAGCCCCTCTGTTTCTCGCCCTCTGTTTCAGCCCCTCTGTTTCAGCCCCTCTGTTTCTCGCCCTCTGTTTCAGCCCCTCTGATTCAGCCCCTCTGTTTCAGCCCCTCTGTTTCAGCCCCTCTGTTTCAGCCCCTCTGTCTCTCGCCCTCTGTTTCAGCCCCTCTGTTTCTCGCCCTCTGTTTCAGCCCCTCTGTTTCAGCCCCTCTGTTTCAGCCCCTCTGTCTCTCGCCCTCTGTTTCAGCCCCTCTGTTTCTCGCCCTCTGTTTCAGCCCCTCTGTTCCAGCCCCTCTGTTTCAGCCCCTCTGTTTCAGCCCCTCTGTTTCTAGCCCTCTGTTTCAGCCCCTCTGTTTCAGCCCCTCTGTTTCTCGCCCTCTGTTTCTCGCCCCCTGTTTCAGCCCCACTGTTTCAGGCCCTCGGTTTCTCGCCCTCTGTTTCAGCCCCTCTGTTTCAGCCCCTCTGTTTCTCGCCTTCTGTTTCAGCCCCTCTGATTCAGCCCCTCTGTTTCTCGCCCCCTGTTTCAGCCCCTCTGTTTCAGCCCCTCTGTTTCTCGCCCTCTGTTTCAACCCCTCGGTTTCTCGCCCTCTGTTTTAGCCCCTCTGTTTCAGCCCCTCTGTTTCAGCCCCTCTGTTTCAGCCCCTCTGTTTCTCACCCTCTGTTTCAGCACCTCGGTTTCTCGCCCTCTGTTTCAGCCCCTCTGTTTCAGCCCCTCTGTTTCAGCCCCTCTGTTTCTCGCCCCCTGTTCCAGCCCCTCTGATTCAGCCACTCTGTTTCTCGCCCCCTGTTTCAGCCCCACAGTTTCAGCCCCACTGTTTCTCGCCCTCTGTTTCAGCCCCTCTGTTTCTTACCCTCTGTTTCAGCCCCTCTGTTTCAGCCAATCTGTTTCGCGCCCACTGTTTCAGCCCCTCTGTTTCAGCCCCTCTGTTTCTCGCCCTCTGTTTCAGCCCCTCTGTTTCTCGCCCTCTGTTTCAGCCCCTCTGTTTCAGCCCCTCTGTTTCAGCCCCTCTGTTTCTAGCACTCTGTTTCAGCCCCTCTGTTTCAGCCCCTCTGTTTCTCGCCCTCTGTTTCTCGCCCCCTGTTTCAGCCCCACTGTTTCAGGCCCTCGGTTTCTCGCCCTCTATTTCAGCCACTCTGTTTCAGCCCCTTTGTTTCAGCCCCTCTGTTTCAGCACCTCTGTTTCTCGCCCTCTGTTTCAGCCCCTCTGTTTCTCGCCCTCTGTTTCAGCCCCTCTGTTTCAGCCCCTCTGTTTCAGCCCCTCTGTTCAGCCCCTCGGTTTCTTGCCCTCTGTTTCAGCCCCTCGGTTTCTCGCCCTCTGTTTCAGCCCCTCTGTTTCAGCCCCTCTGTTTCTCGCCCTCTGTTTCAGCCCCTCTGTTTCTCGCCCTCTGTTTCATCCCCTCTGTTTCAGCCCCTCTGTTTCAGCCCCTCTGTTTCAGCCCCTCTGTTTCAGCCCCTCTGTTCAGCCCCTCGGTTTCTTGCCCTCTGTTTCAGCCCCTCGGTTTCTCGCCCTCTGTTTCAGCCCCTCTGTTTCAGCCCCTCTGTTTCTCGCCCTCTGTTTCAGCCCCTCTGTTTCTCGCCCTCTGTTTCATCCCCTCTGTTTCAGCCCCTCTGTTTCAGCCCCTCTGTTTCTCGCCCTCTGTTTCAGCCCCTCGGATTCTCGCCCTCTGTTTCAGCCCCTCTGTTTCAGCCCCTCTGTTTCTCGCCCTCTGTTTCAGCCCCTCTGTTTCAGCCCCTCTGTTTCTCGCCCTCTGTTTCAGCCCCTCTGTTTCAGCCCCTGTGTTTCTCGCCCTCTGTTTCAGCCCCTCTGTTTCAGCCCCTCAGTTTCAGCCCCTCTTTTTCTCCCCCTCTGTTTCAGCCCCACTGTTTCAGCCCCTCTTTTTCTCGCCCTCTGTTTCAGCCCCTCTGTTTCTCGCCCTCTGTTTCAGCCCCTCGGTTTCTCGCCCTCTGTTTCAGCCCCTCTGTTTCAGCCCCTCTGTTTCAGCCCCTCTGTTTCAGCCCCTCTGTCTCTCGCCCTCTGTTTCAGCCCCTCTGTTTCTCGCCCTCTGTTTCAGCCCCTCTGATTCAGCCCCTCTGTTTCTCGCCCTCTGTTTCAGCCCCTCTGTTTCAGCCCCTCTGTTTCTCGCCCTCTGTTTCAGCCCCTCTGATTCAGCCCCTCTGTTTCAGCCCCTCTGTTTCAGCCCCTCTGTTTCAGCCCCTCTGTCTCTCGCCCTCTGTTTCAGCCCCTCTGTTTCTCGCCCTCTGTTTCAGCCCCTCTGTTTCAGCCCCTCTGTTTCAGCCCCTCTGTCTCTCGCCCTCTGTTTCAGCCCCTCTGTTTCTCGCCCTCTGTTTCAGCCCCTCTGTTCCAGCCCCTCTGTTTCAGCCCCTCTGTTTCAGCCCCTCTGTTTCTAGCCCTCTGTTTCAGCCCCTCTGTTTCAGCCCCTCTGTTTCTCGCCCTCTGTTTCTCGCCCCCTGTTTCAGCCCCACTGTTTCAGGCCCTCGGTTTCTCGCCCTCTGTTTCAGCCCCTCTGTTTCAGCCCCTTTGTTTCAGCCCCTCTGTTTCAGCCCCTCTGTTTCTCGCCCTCTGTTTCAGCCCCTCTGTTTCTCGCCCTCTGTTTCAGCCCCTCTGTTTCAGACCCTCTGTTTCAGCCCCTCTGTTCAGCCCCTCGGTTTCTTGCCCTCTGTTTCAGCCCCTCGGTTTCTCGCCCTCTGTTTCAGCCCCTCTGTTTCAGCCCCTCTGTTTCTCGCCCTCTGTTTCAGCCCCTCTGTTTCTCGCCCTCTGTTTCAGCCCCTCTGTTTCTCACCCTCTGTTTCATCCCCTCTGTTTCAGCCCCTCTGTTTCAGCCCCTCTGTTTCTCGCCCTCTGTTTCAGCCCCTCGGATTCTCGCCCCCTGTTTCAGCCCTTCTGTTTCAGCCCCTCTGTTTCTCGCCCTCTGTTTCAGTCCCTCTGTTTCAGCCCCTCTGTTTCTCGCCCTCTGTTTCAGCCCCTCTGTTTCAGCCCCTGTGTTTCTCGCCCTCTGTTTCAGCCCCTCTGTTTCAGCCCCTCTGTTTCAGCCCCTTTGTTTCTCCCCCTCTGTTTCAGCCCCACTGTTTCAGCCCCTCTGTTTCTCGCCCTCTGTTTCAGCCCCTCTGTTTCAGCCCCTCTTTTTCTCGCCCTCTGTTTCAGCCCCTCTGTTTCAGCCCCTCTGTTTCTCGCCCTCTGTTTCAGCCCCTCGGTTTCTCGCCCTCTGTTTCAGCGCCTCTGTTTCAGCCCCGCTGTTTCAGCCCCTCTGTTTCAGCCCCTCTGTCGCTCGCCCTCTGTTTCAGCCCCTCTGTTTCTCGCCCTCTGTTTCAGCCCCTCTGATTCATCCCCTCTGTTTCTCGCCCCCTGTTTCAGCCCCTCTGTTTCAGCCCCTCTGTTTCTCGCCCTCTGTTTCAGCCCCACTGTTTCAGCCCCACTGTTTCAGCCCCGCTGTTTCTCACCCTCTGTTTCAGCACCTCGGTTTCTCGCCTCTGTTTCAGCCCCTCTGTTTCAGCCCCTCTGTTTCAGCCCCTCTGTTTCTCGCCCCCTGTTTCAGCCCCACTGTTTCAGCCCCACTGTTTCTCGCCCTCTGTTTCAGCCCCTCTGTTTCTCACCCTCTGTTTCAGCCCCTCTGTTTCAGCCAATCTGTTTCTCGCCCACTGTTTCAGCCCCTCTGTTTCAGCCCCTCTGTTTCTCGCCCTCTGTTTCAGCCCCTCTGTTTCTCGCCCTCTGTTTCTCGCCCTCTGTTTCAGCCCCTCTGTTTCAGCCCCTCTGTTTCAGCCCCTCTGTTTCTCGCCCTCTGTTTCTCGCCCCCTGTTTCAGCCCCACTGTTTCAGGCCCTCGGTTTCTCGCCCTCTGTTTCAGCCCCTCTGTTTCAGCCCCTTTGTTTCAGCCCCTCTGTTTCAGCACCTCTGTTTCTCGCCCTCTGTTTCAGCCCCTCTGTTTCTCGCCCTCTGTTTCAGCCCCTCTGTTTCAGCCCCTCTGTTTCAGCCCCTCTGTTCAGCCCCTCGGTTTCTTGCCCTCTGTTTCAGCCCCTCGGTTTCTCGCCCTCTGTTTCAGCGGCTCTGTTTCAGCCCCTTTGTTTCTCGCCCTCTGTTTCAGCCCCTCTGTTTCTCGCCCTCTGTTTCAGCCCCTCTGTTTCTCACCCTCTGTTTCATCCCCTCTGTTTCAGCCCCTCTGTTTCAGCCCCTCTGTTTCTCGCCCTCTGTTTCAGCCCATCGGATTCTCGCCCTCTGTTTCAGCCCCTCTGTTTCAGCCCCTCTGTTTCTCGCCCTCTGTTTCAGCCCCTCTGTTTCAGCCCCTCTGTTTCTCGCCCTCTGTTTCAGCCCCTCTGTTTCAGCCCCTCAGTTTCAGCCCCTCTTTTTCTCCCCCTCTGTTTCAGCCCCACTGTTTCAGCCCCTCTGTTTCTCGCCCTCTGTTTCAGCCCCTCTGTTTCAGCCCCTCTTTTTCTCGCCCTCTGTTTCAGCCCCTCTGTTTCAGCCCCTCTGTTTCTCGCCCTCTGTTTCAGCCCCTCGGTTTCTCGCCCTCTGTTTCAGCCCCTCTGTTTCAGCCCCTCTGTTTCAGCCCCTCTGTCTCTCGCCCTCTGTTTCAGCCCCTCTGTTTCTCGCCCTCTGTTTCAGCCCCTCTGATTCAGCCCCTCTGTTTCTCGCCCCCTGTTTCAGCCCCTCTGTTTCAGCCCCTCTGTTTCTCGCCCTCTGTTTCAACCACTCGGTTTATCGCCCTCTGTTTTAGCCCCTCTGTTTCAGCCCCTCTGTTTCAGCCCCTCTGTTTCTCACCCTCTGTTTCAGCCCCTCGGTTTCTCGCCCTCTGTTTCAGCCCCTCTGTTTCAGCCCCTCGGTTTCTCGCCCTCTGTTTCAGCCCCTCTGTTTCAGCCCCTCTGATTCAGCCCCTCTGTTTCTCGCCCCCTGTTTCAGCCCCTCTGTTTCAGCCCCTCTGTTTCTCGCCCTCTGTTTCAACCCCTCGGTTTCTCGCCCTTTGTTTTAGCCCCTCTGTTTCAGCCCCTCTGTTTCAGCCCCTCTATTTCTCACCCTCTGTTTCAGCCCCTCGGTTTCTCGCCCTCTGTTTCAGCCCCTCTGTTTCAGCCCCTCTGTTTCAGCCCCTCTGTTTCAGCCCCTCTGTTTCAGCCCCTCTGTTTCAGTCCCTCTGTTTCTCGCCCTCTGTTTCTCGCCCCCTGTTTCAGCCCCACTGTTTCAGGCCCTCGGTTTCTCGCCCTCTGTTTCAGCCCCTCTGTTTCAGCCCCCTTTGTTTCAGCACCTCTGTTTCAGCCCCTCTGTTTCTCGCCCTCTGTTTCAGCCCCTCTGTTTCTCGCCCGCTGTTTCAGCCCCTCTGTTTCAGCCCCTCTGTTTCAGCCCCTCTGTTTCAGCCCCTCTGTTTCTCGCCCTCTGTTTCAGCCCCTCTGTTTCAGCCCCTCTGTTTCAGCCCCTCGCTTTCTAGCCCTCTGTTTCAGCCCCTCTGTTTCACGCCCGCTGTTTCAGCCCCTCTGTTTCAGCCCCTCTGTTTCAGCCCCTCTGTTTCAGCCCCTCTGTTTCTCGCCCTCTGTTTCAGCCCCTCTGTTTCAGCCCCTCTGTTTCAGCCCCTCGGTTTCTAGCCCTCTGTTTCAGCCCCTCTGTTTCAGCCACTCTGTTTCAGCCCCTCTGTTCAGCCCCTCGGTTTCTCGCCCTCTGTTTCAGCCCCTCGGTTTCTCGCCTTCTGTTTCAGCCCCTCTGTTTCAGCCCCTCTGTTTCAGCCCCTCTGTTTCTCGCCCTCTGTTTCAGCCCCACTGTTTCAGCCCCACTGTTTCTCGCCCACTGTTTCAGCCCCTCTGTTTCTCACCCTCTGTTTCAGCCCCTCTGTTTCAGCCAATTTGTTTCTCGCCCACTGTTTCAGCCCCTCTGTTTCAGCCCCTCTGTTTCTCGCCCTCTGTTTCAGCCCCTCTGTTTCTCGCCCTCTGTTTCTCGCCCTCTGTTTCAGCCCCTCTGTTTCAGCCCCTCTGTTCCAGCCCCTCTGTTTCAGCCCCTCTGTTTCAGCCCCTCTGTTTCTAGCCCTCTGTTTCTGCCCCTCTGTTTCAGCCCCTCTTTTTCTCGCCCTCTGTTTCTCGCCCCCTGTTTCAGCCCCACTGTTTCAGGCCCTCGGTTTCTCGCCCACTGTTTCAGCCCCTCTGTTTCAGCCCCTTTGTTTCAGCCCCTCTGTTTCAGCCCCTCTATTTCTCGCCCTCTGTTTCAGCCCCTCTGTTTCTCGCCCTCTGTTTCAGCCCCTCTGTTTCAGCCCCTCTGTTTCAGCCCCTCTGTTTCAGCCCCTCGGTTTCTCGCCCTCTGTTTCAGCCCCTCTGTTTCAGCCCCTCTGTTTCTCGCCCTCTGTTTCAGCCCCTCTGTTTCTCGCCCTCTGTTTCAGCCCCTCTGTTACTCACCCTCTGTTTCATCCCCTCTGTTTCAGCCCCTCTGTTTCAGCCCCTCTGTTTCTCGCCCTCTGTTTCAGCCCCTCGGATTCTCGCCCTCTGTTTCAGCCCCTCTGTTTCTGCCTCTCTGTTTCTCGCCCTCTGTTTCAGTCCCTCTGTTTCAGCCCCTCTGTTTCTCGCCCTGTGTTTCAGCCCCTCTGTTTCAGCCCCTGTGTTTCTCGCCCTCTGTTTCAGCCCCTCTGTTTCAGCCCCTCTGTTTCAGCCCCTCTTTTTCTCCCCCTCTGTTTCAGCCCCACTGTTTCAGCCCCTCTGTTTGTCGCCCTCTGTTTCAGCCCCTCTGTTTCAGCCCCTCTTTTTCTCGCCCTCTGTTTCAGCCCCTCTGTTTCAGCCCCTCTGTTTCTCGCCCTCTGTTTCAGCCCCTCGGTTTCTCGCCCTCTGTTTCAGCGCCTCTGTTTCAGCCCCGCTGTTTCAGCCCCTCTGTTTCAGCCCCTCTGTTTCTCACCCTCTGTTTCAGCACCTCGGTTTCTCGCCCTCTGTTTCAGCCCGTCTGTTTCAGCCCCTCTGTTTCAGCCCCTCTGTTTCTCGCCCTCTGTTTCAGCCCCTCTGATTCAGCCCCTCTGTTTCTCGCCCCCTGTTTCAGCCCCTCTGTTTCAGCCCCTCTGTTTCTCGCCCTCTGTTTCAACCCCTCGGTTTCTCGCCCTCTATTTTAGCCCCTCTGTTTCAGCCCCTCTGTTTCAGCCCCTCTGTTTCAGCCCCTCTGTTTCTCACCCTCTGTTTCAGCACCTCGGTTTCTCGCCCTCTGTTTCAGCCCCTCTGTTTCAGCCCCTCTGTTTCAGCCCCTCTGTTTCTCGCCCCCTGTTCCAGCCCCTCTGATTCAGCCCCTCTGTTTCTCGCCCCCTGTTTCAGCCCCACTGTTTCAGCCCCACTGTTTCTCGCCCTCTGTTTCAGCCCCTCTGTTTCTCACCCTCTGTTTCAGCCCCTCTGTTTCAGCCAATCTGTTTCTCGCCCACTGTTTCAGCCCCTCTGTTTCAGCCCCTCTGTTTCTCGCCCTCTGTTTCAGCCCCTCTGTTTCTCGCCCTCTGTTTCTCGCCCTCTGTTTCAGCCCCTCTGTTTCAGCCCCTCTGTTTCAGCCCCTCTGTTTCTAGCCCTCTGTTTCAGCCCCTCTGTTTCAGCCCCTCTGTTTCTCGCCCTCTGTTTCTCGCCCCCTGTTTCAGCCCCACTGTTTCAGGCCCTCGGTTTCTCGCCCTCTGTTTCAGCCCCTCTGTTTCAGCCCCTTTGTTTCAGCCCCTCTGTTTCAGCACCTCTGTTTCTCGCCCTCCGTTTCAGCCCCTCTGTTTCTCGCCCTCTGTTTCAGCCCCTCTGTTTCAGCCCCTCTGTTTCAGCCCCTCTGTTCAGCCCCTCAGTTTCTTGCCCTCTGTTTCAGCCCCTCGGTTTCTCGCCCTCTGTTTCAGCCGCTCTGTATCAGCCCCTCTGTTTCTCGCCCTCTGTTTCAGCCCCTCTGTTTCTCGCCCTCTGTTTCAGCCCCTCTGTTTCTCACCCTCTGTTTCATCCCCTCTGTTTCAGCCCCTCTGTTTCAGCCCCTCTGTTTCTCGCCCTCTGTTTCAGCCCCTCGGATTCTCGCCCTCTGTTTCAGCCCCTCTGTTTCAGCCCCTCTGTTTCTCGCCCTCTGTTTCAGCCCCTCTGTTTCAGCCCCTCTGTTTCTCGCCCTCTGTTTCAGCCCCTCTGTTTCAGCCCCTGTGTTTCTCGCCCTCTGTTTCAGCCCCTCTGTTTCAGCCCCTCAGTTTCAGCCCCTCTTTTTCTCCCCCTCTGTTTCAGCCCCACTGTTTCAGCCCCTCTGTTTCTCGCCCTCTGTTTCAGCCCCTCTGTTTCAGCCCCTCTTTTTCTCGCCCTCTGTTTCAGCCCCTCTGTTTCAGCCCCTCTGTTTCTCGCCCTCTGTTTCAGCCCCTCGGTTTCTCGCCCTCTGTTTCAGCCCCTCTGTTTCAGCCCCTCTGTTTCAGCCCCTCTGTTTCAGCCCCTCTGTTTCAGCCCCTCTTTTTCTCGCCCTCTGTTTCAGCCCCTCTATTTCAGCCCCTCTGTTTCTCGCCCTCTGTTTCAGCCCCTCGGTTTCTCGCCCTCTGTTTCAGCCCCTCTGTTTCAGCCCCTCTGTTTCAGCCCCTCTGTTTCAGCCCCTCTGTTTCAGCCCCTCTGTTTCTCGCCCTCTGTTTCAGCCCCTCTGATTCAGCCCCTCTGTTTCTCGCCCCCTGTTTCAGCCCCTCTGTTTCAGCCCCTCTGTTTCTCGCCCTCTGTTTCAACCCCTCGGTTTCTCGCCCTCTGTTTTAGCCCCTCTGTTTCAGCCCCTCTGTTTCAGCCACTCTGTTTCAGCCCCTCTGTTCAGCCCCTCGGTTTCTCGCCCTCTGTTTCAGCCCCTCGGTTTCTCGCCTTCTGTTTCAGCCCCTCTGTTTCAGCCCCTCTGTTTCAGCCCCTCTGTTTCTCGGCCTCTGTTTCAGCCCCACTGTTTCAGCCCCACTGTTTCTCGCCCACTGTTTCAGCCCCTCTGTTTCTCACCCTCTGTTTCAGCCCCTCTGTTTCAGCCAATCTGTTTCTCGCCCACTGTTTCAGCCCCTCTGTTTCAGCCCCTCTGTTTCTCGCCCTCTGTTTCAGCCCCTCTGTTTCTCGCCCTCTGTTTCTCGCCCTCTGTTTCAGCCCCTCTGTTTCAGCCCCTCTGTTCCAGCCCCTCTGTTTCAGCCCCTCTGTTTCAGCCCCTCTGTTTCTAGCCCTCTGTTTCAGCCCCTCTGTTTCAGCCCCTCTTTTTCTCGCCCTCTGTTTCTCGCCCCCTGTTTCAGCCCCACTGTTTCAGGCCCTCGGTTTCTCGCCCTCTGTTTCAGCCCCTCTGTTTCAGCCCCTTTGTTTCAGCCCCTCTGTTTCAGCCCCTCTGTTTCTCGCCCTCTGTTTCAGCCCCTCTGTTTCTCGCCCTCTGTTTCAGCCCCTCTGTTTCAGCCCCTCTGTTTCAGCCCCTCTGTTTCAGCCCCTCGGTTTCTCGCCCTCTGTTTCAGCCCCTCTGTTTCAGCCCCTCTGTTTCTCGCCCTCTGTTTCAGCCCCTCTGTTTCTCGCCCTCTGTTTCAGCCCCTCTGTTTCTCACCCTCTGTTTCATCCCCTCTGTTTCAGCCCCTCTGTTTCAGCCCCTCTGTTTCTCGCCCTCTGTTTCAGCCCCTCGGATTCTCGCCCTCTGTTTCAGCCCCTCTGTTTCAGCCCCTCTGTTTCTCGCCCTCTGTTTCAGTCCCTCTGTTTCAGCCCCTCTGTTTCTCGCCCTGTGTTTCAGCCCCTCTGTTTCAGCCCCTGTGTTTCTCGCCCTCTGTTTCAGCCCCTCTGTTTCAGCCCCTCTGTTTCAGCCCCTCTTTTTCTCCCCCTCTGTTTCAGCCCCACTGTTTCAGCCCCTCTGTTTGTCGCCCTCTGTTTCAGCCCCTCTGTTTCAGCCCCTCTTTTTCTCGCCCTCTGTTTCAGCCCCTCTGTTTCAGCCCCTCTGTTTCTCGCCCTCTGTTTCAGCCCCTCGGTTTCTCGCCCTCTGTTTCAGCGCCTCTGTTTCAGCCCCGCTGTTTCAGCCCCTCTGTTTCAGCCCCTCTGTTTCTCACCCTCTGTTTCAGCACCTCGGTTTCTCGCCCTCTGTTTCAGCCCCTCTGTTTCAGCCCCTCTGTTTCAGCCCCTCTGTTTCTCGCCCTCTGTTTCAGCCCCTCTGATTCAGCCCCTCTGTTTCTCGCCCCCTGTTTCAGCCCCTCTGTTTCAGCCCCTCTGTTTCTCGCCCTCTGTTTCAACCCCTCGGTTTCTCGCCCTCTATTTTAGCCCCTCTGTTTCAGCCCCTCTGTTTCAGCCCCTCTGTTTCAGCCCCTCTGTTTCTCACCCTCTGTTTCAGCACCTCGGTTTCTCGCCCTCTGTTTCAGCCCCTCTGTTTCAGCCCCTCTGTTTCAGCCCCTCTGTTTCTCGCCCCCTGTTCCAGCCCCTCTGATTCAGCCCCTCTGTTTCTCGCCCCCTGTTTCAGCCCCACTGTTTCAGCCCCACTGTTTCTCGCCCTCTGTTTCAGCCCCTCTGTTTCTCACCCTCTGTTTCAGCCCCTCTGTTTCAGCCAATCTGTTTCTCGCCCACTGTTTCAGCCCCTCTGTTTCAGCCCCTCTGTTTCTCGCCCTCTGTTTCTCGCCCTCTGTTTCTCGCCCTCTGTTTCTCGCCCTCTGTTTCAGCCCCTCTGTTTCAGCCCCTCTGTTTCAGCCCCTCTGTTTCTAGCCCTCTGTTTTAGCCCCTCTGTTTCAGCCCCTCTGTTTCTCGCCCTCTGTTTCTCGCCCCCTGTTTCAGCCCCAGTGTTTCAGGCCCTCGGTTTCTCGCCCTCTGTTTCAGCCCCTCTGTTTCAGCCCCTTTGTTTCAGCCCCTCTGTTTCAGCACCTCTGTTTCTCGCCCTCCGTTTCAGCCCCTCTGTTTCTCGCCCTCTGTTTCAGCCCCTCTGTTTCAGCCCCTCTGTTTCAGCCCCTCTGTTCAGCCCCTCGGTTTCTTGCCCTCTGTTTCAGCCCCTCGGTTTCTCGCCCTCTGTTTCAGCCGCTCTGTTTCAGCCCCTCTGTTTCTCGCCCTCTGTTTCAGCCCCTCTGTTTCTCGCCCTCTGTTTCAGCCCCTCTGTTTCTCACCCTCTGTTTCATCCCCTCTGTTTCAGCGCCTCTGTTTCAGCCCCTCTGTTTCTCGCCCTCTGTTTCAGCCCCTCGGATTCTCGCCCTCTGTTTCAGCCCCTCTGTTTCAGCCCCTCTGTTTCTCGCCCTCTGTTTCAGCCCCTCTGTTTCAGCCCCTCTGTTTCTCGCCCTCTGTTTCAGCCCCTCTGTTTCAGCCCCTGTGTTTCTCGCCCTCTGTTTCAGCCCCTCTGTTTCAGCCCCTCAGTTTCAGCCCCTCTTTTTCTCCCCCTCTGTTTCAGCCCCACTGTTTCAGCCCCTCTGTTTCTCGCCCTCTGTTTCAGCCCCTCTGTTTCAGCCCCTCTTTTTCTCGCCCTCTGTTTCAGCCCCTCTGTTTCAGCCCCTCTGTTTCTCGCCCTCTGTTTCAGCCCCTCGGTTTCTCGCCCTCTGTTTCAGCCCCTCTGTTTCAGCCCCTCTGTTTCAGCCCCTCTGTTTCAGCCCCTCTGTTTCTCGCCCTCTGTTTCAGCCCCTCTGAGTCAGCCCCTCTGTTTCTCGCCCCCTGTTTCAGCCCCTCTGTTTCAGCCCCTCTGTTTCTCGCCCTCTGTTTCAACCCCTCGGTTTCTCGCCCTCTGTTTTAGCCCCTCTGTTTCAGCCCCTCTGTTTCAGCCCCTCTGTTTCTCACCCTCTGTTTCAGCCCCTCGGTTTCTCGCCCTCTGTTTCAGCCCCTCTGTTTCAGCCCCTCTGTTTCAGCCCCTCTGTTTCTCGCCCCCTGTTTCAGCCCCTCTGATTCAGCCCCTCTGTTTCTCGCCCCCTGTTTCAGCCCCTCTGTTTCAGCCCCTCTGTTTCTCGCCCTCTGTTTCAACCCCTCGGTTTCTCGCCCTCTGTTTTAGCCCCTCTGTTTCAGCCCCTCTGTTTCAGCCCCTCTGTTTCAGCCCCTCTATTTCTCACCCTCTGTTTCAGCCCCTCGGTTTCCCCCCCCCCCTGTTTCAGCCCCTCTGTTTCAGCCCCTCTGTTTCAGCCCCTCTGTTTCAGCCCCTCTGTTTCAGTCCCTCTGTTTCAGCCCCTCTGTTTCTCGCCCTCTGTTTCTCGCCCCCTGTTTCAGCCCCACTGTTTCAGGCCCTCGGTTTCTCGCCCTCTGTTTCAGCCCCTCTGTTTCAGCCCCTTTGTTTCAGCCCCTCTGTTTCAGCCCCTCTGTTTCTCGCCCTCTGTTTCAGCCCCTCTGTTTCTCGCCCTCTGTTTCAGCCCCTCTGTTTCAGCCCCTCTGTTTCAGCCACTCTGTTCAGCCCCTCGGTTTCTTGCCCTCTGTTTCAGCCCCTCGGTTTCACGCCCTCTGTTTCAGCCCCTCTGTTTCAGCCCCTCTGTTTCTCGCCCTCTGTTTCAGCCCCTCTGTTTCAGCCCCTCTGTTTCAGCCCCTCTGTTCAGCCCCTCGGTTTCTTGCCCTCTGTTTCAGCCCCTCGGTTTCTCGCCCTCTGTTTCAGCCGCTCTGTTTCAGCCCCTCTGTTTCTCGCCCTCTGTTTCAGCCCCTCTGTTTCTCGCCCTCTGTTTCAGCCCCTCTGTTTCTCACCCTCTGTTTCATCCCCTCTGTTTCAGCCCCTCTGTTTCAGCCCCTCTGTTTCTCGCCCTCTGTTTCAGCCCCTCGGATTCTCGCCCTCTGTTTCAGCCCCTCTGTTTCAGCCCCTCTGTTTCTCGCCCTCTGTTTCAGCCCCTCTGTTTCAGCCCCTCTGTTTCTCGCCCTCTGTTTCAGCCCCTCTGTTTCAGCCCCTGTGTTTCTCGCCCTCTGTTTCAGCCCCTCTGTTTCAGCCCCTCAGTTTCAGCCCCTCTTTTTCTCCCCCTCTGTTTCAGCCCCACTGTTTCAGCCCCTCTGTTTCTCGCCCTCTGTTTCAGCCCCTCTGTTTCAGCCCCTCTTTTTCTCGCCCTCTGTTTCAGCCCCTCTGTTTCAGCCCCTCTGTTTCTCGCCCTCTGTTTCAGCCCCTCGGTTTCTCGCCCTCTGTTTCAGCCCCTCTGTTTCAGCCCCTCTGTTTCAGCCCCTCTGTTTCAGCCCCTCGGTTTCAGCCCCTCTGTTTCTCGCCCTCTGTTTCAGCCCCTCTGAGTCAGCCCCTCTGTTTCTCGCCCCCTGTTTCAGCCCCTCTGTTTCAGCCCCTCTGTTTCTCGCCCTCTGTTTCAACCCCTCGGTTTCTCGCCCTCTGTTTTAGCCCCTCTGTTTCAGCCCCTCTGTTTCAGCCCCTCTGTTTCTCACCCTCTGTTTCAGCCCCTCGGTTTCTCGCCCTCTGTTTCAGCCACTCTGTTTCAGCCCCTCTGTTTCAGCCCCTCTGTTTCTCGCCCCCTGTTTCAGCCCCTCTGATTCAGCCCCTCTGTTTCTCGCCCTCTGTTTCTCGCCCCCTGTTTCAGCCCCACTGTTTCAGGCCCTCGGTTTCTCGCCCTCTGTTTCAGCCCCTCTGTTTCAGCCCCTTTGTTTCAGCCCCTCTGTTTCAGCCCCTCTGTTTCTCGCCCTCTGTTTCAGCCCCTCTGTTTCTCGCCCTCTGTTTCAGCCCCTCTGTTTCAGCCCCTCTGTTTCAGCCACTCTGTTCAGCCCCTCGGTTTCTTGCCCTCTGTTTCAGCCCCTCGGTTTCACGCCCTCTGTTTCAGCCCCTCTGTTTCAGCCCCTCTGTTTCTCGCCCTCTGTTTCAGCCCCTCTGTTTCAGCCCCTCTGTTTCTCGCCCTCTGTTTCAGCCCCTCTGTTTCTCACCCTCTGTTTCATCCCCTCTGTTTCAGCCCCTCTGTTTCAGCCCCTCTGTTTCTCGCCCTCTGTTTCAGCCCCTCGGATTCTCGCCCTCTGTTTCAGCCCCTCTGTTTCAGCCCCTCTGTTTCTCGCCCTCTTTTCAGCCCCTCTGTTTCAGCCCCTCTGTTTCTCGCCCTCTGTTTCAGCCCCTCTGTTTCAGCCCCTGTGTTTCTCGCCCTCTGTTTCAGCCCCTCTGTTTCAGCCCCTCAGTTTCAGCCCCTCTTTTTCTCCCCCTCTGTTTCAGCCCCACTGTTTCAGCCCCTCTGTTTCTCGCCCTCTGTTTCAGCCCCTCTGTTTCAGCCCCTCTTTTTCTCGCCCTCTGTTTCAGCCCCTCTGTTTCAGCCCCTCTGTTTCTCGCCCTCTGTTTCAGCCCCTCGGTTTCTCGCCCTCTGTTTCAGCCCCTCTGTTTCAGCCCCTCTGTTTCAGCCCCTCTGTTTCAGCCCCTCGGTTTCAGCCCCTCTGTTTCTCGCCCTCTGTTTCAGCCCCTCTGAGTCAGCCCCTCTGTTTCTCGCCCCCTGTTTCAGCCCCTCTGTTTCAGCCCCTCTGTTTCTCGCCCTCTGTTTCAACCCCTCGGTTTCTCGCCCTCTGTTTTAGCCCCTCTGTTTCAGCCCCTCTGTTTCAGCCCCTCTGTTTCTCACCCTCTGTTTCAGCCCCTCGGTTTCTCGCCCTCTGTTTCAGCCCCTCTGTTTCAGCCCCTCTGTTTCAGCCCCTCTGTTTCTCGCCCCCTGTTTCAGCCCCTCTGATTCAGCCCCTCTGTTTCTCGCCCCCTGTTTCAGCCCCTCTGTTTCAGCCCCTCTGTTTCTCGCCCTCTGTTTCAACCCCTCGGTTTCTCGCCCTCTGTTTTAGCCCCTCTGTTTCAGCCCCTCTGTTTCAGCCCCTCTGTTTCAGCCCCTCTATTTCTCACCCTCTGTTTCAGCCCCTCGGTTGCCCCCCCACCCTGTTTCAGCCCCTCTGTTTCAGCCCCTCTGTTTCAGCCCCTCTGTTTCAGCCCCTCTGTTTCAGCCCCTCTGTTTCTCGCCCTCTGTTTCTCGCCCCCTGTTTCAGCCCCACTGTTTCAGGCCCTCGGTTTCTCGCCCTCTGTTTCAGCCCCTCTGTTTCAGCCCCTTTGTTTCAGCCCCTCTGTTTCAGCCCCTCTGTTTCTCGCCCTCTGTTTCAGCCCCTCTGTTTCTCGCCCTCTGTTTCAGCCCCTCTGTTTCAGCCCCTCTGTTTCAGCCACTCTGTTCAGCCCCTCGGTTTCTTGCCCTCTGTTTCAGCCCCTCGGTTTCACGCCCTCTGTTTCAGCCCCTCTGTTTCAGCCCCTCTGTTTCTCGCCCTATGTTTCAGCCCCTCTGTTTCAGCCCCTCTGTTTCTCACCCTCTGTTTCATCCCCTCTGTTTCAGCCCCTCTGTTTCAGCCCCTCTGTTTCTCGCCCTCTGTTTCAGCCCCTCTGTTTCTCGCCCTCTGTTTCAGCCCCTCTGTTTCAGCCCCTCTGTTTCTAGCCCTCTGTTTCAGCCCCTCTGTTTCAGCCCCTCTGTTTCTCGCCCTCTGTTTCAGCCCCTCTGTTTCAGCCCCTCTGTTTCTCGCCCTCTGTTTCAGCCCCTCTGTTTCAGCCCCTCTGTTTCAGCCCCTCTTTTTCTCCCCCTCTGTTTCAGCCCCACTGTTTCAGCCCCTCTGTTTCTCGCCCTCTGTTTCAGCCCCTCTGTTTCAGCCCCTCTTTTTCTCGCCCTCTGTTTCTCGCCCTCTGTTTCAGCCCCTCTGTTTCAGCCCCTCTGTTTCAGCCCCGCTGTTTCTCGCCCTCTGTTTCAGCGCCTCTGTTTCAGCCCCTCTGTTTCAGCCCCTCTGTTTCAGCCCCTCTGTCTCTCGCCCTCTGTTTCAGCCCCTCTGTTTCTCGCCCTCTGTTTCAGCCCCTCTGATTCAGCCCCTCTGTTTCTCGCCCCCTGTTTCAGCCCCTCTGTTTCAGCCCCTCTGTTTCTCGACCTCTGTTTCAACCCCTCGGTTTCTCGCCCTCTGTTTTAGCCCCTCTGTTTCAACCCCTCTGTTTCAGCCCCTCTGTTTCAACCCTCTGTTTCTCACCCTCTGTTTCAGCACCTCGGTTTCTCGCCCTCTGTTTCAGCCCCTCTGTTTCAGCCCCTCTGTTTCAGCCCCTCTGATTCTCGCCCCCTGTTTCAGCCCCTCTGATTCAGCCCCTCGGTTTCTCGCCCCCTGTTTCAGCCCCTCTGTTTCAGCCCTTCTGTTTCTCGCCCTCTGTTTCAACCCCTCGGTTTCTCGCCCTCTGTTTTAGCCCCTCTGTTTCAGCCCCTCTGTTTCAGCCCCTCTGTTTCAGCCCCTCTGTTTCTCACCCTCTGTTTCAGCCCCTCGGTTTCTCGCACTCTGTTTCAGCCCCTCTGTTTCAGCCCCTCTGTTTCAGCCCCTCTGTTTCTCGCCCCCTGTTTCAGCCCCTCTGTTTCAGCCCCTCTGTTTCAGCCCCTCTGTTTCAGCCCTTCTGTTTCTCGCCCTCTGTTTCACCCCCTCTCTTTCAGCCCCTCTGTTTCTCGCCCTCTGTTTCAGCCCCTCTGTTTCTCGCCCTCTGTTTCAGCCCCTCTGTTTCTCGCCCCCTATTTCAGCCCCTCTGTTTCTCGCCCTCTGTTTCTCGCCCTCTGTTTCAGCCCCTCTGTTTCAGCCCCTCTGTTTCAGTCACTCTGTTTCAGCCCCTCGGTTTCTCGCCCTCTGTTTCAGCCCCTCTGTTTCTCGCCCTTGGTTTCTTGCCCTCTGTTTCAGCCCCACTGTTTCAGCCCTTCTGTTTCTCGCCCTCTGTTTCAGCCCCTCTGTTTCAGCCCCTCTGTTTCAGCCCCTCTGTTTCTCGCCCCCTGTTTCAGCCCCTCTGTTTCAGCCCCTGTGTTTCAGCCCCTCTGTTTCAGCCCCTCTGTTTCTCGCCCTCTGTTTCAGCCCCTCTGTTTCAGCCCCTCTGTTTCAGCCCCTCAGTTTCAGCCCTTCGGTTTCTCGCCCTCTGTTTCAGCCCCTCTGTTTCTCGCCCTCTGTTTCAGCCCCTCTGTTTCAGCCCCTCTGTTTCAGCCCCTCTGTTTCTCGCCCTCTGTTTCAGCCCCTCTGTTTCTCGCCCTCTGTTTCTCGCCCTCTGTTTCAGCCCCTCTGTTTCAGCCCCTCTGTTCCAGCCCCTCTGTTCCAGCCCCTCTGTTTCAGACCCTCTGTTTCAGCCCCTCTGTTTCTAGCCCTCTGTTTCAGCCCCTCTGTTTCAGCCAATCTGTTTCGGCCCCTCTGTTTCTCGCCCTCTGTTTCAGCCCCCTGTTTCAGCCCCACTGTTTCAGCACCTCGGTTTCTCGCCTTCTGTTTCAGCCCCTCTGTTTCAGCCCCTCTGTTTCAGCCCCTCTGTTTCAGCTCCTCTGTTTCTCGCCCTCTGTTTCAGCCCCTCTGTTTCTCGCCCTCTGTTTCAGCCCCTCTGTTTCAGCCCCTCTGTTTCAGCCCCTCTGTTCAGCCCCTCGGTTTCTCGCCCTCTGTTTCAGCCCCTCTGTTTCTCGCCCTTGGTTTCTTGCCCTCTGTTTCAGCCCCACTGTTTCAGCCCTTCTGTTTCTCGCCCTCTGTTTCAGCCCCTCTGTTTCAGCCCCTCTGTTTCAGCCCCTCTGTTTCTCGCCCCCTGTTTCAGCCCCTCTGTTTCAGCCCCTGTGTTTCAGCCCCTCTGTTTCAGCCCCTCTGTTTCTCGCCCTCTGTTTCAGCCCCTCTGTTTCAGCCCCTCTGTTTCAGCCCCTCAGTTTCAGCCCTTCGGTTTCTCGCCCTCTGTTTCAGCCCCTCTGTTTCTCGCCCTCTGTTTCAGCCCCTCTGTTTCAGCCCCTCTGTTTCAGCCCCTCTGTTTCTCGCCCTCTGTTTCAGCCCCTCTGTTTCTCGCCCTCTGTTTCTCGCCCTCTGTTTCAGCCCCTCTGTTTCAGCCCCTCTGTTCCAGCCCCTCTGTTCCAGCCCCTCTGTTTCAGACCCTCTGTTTCAGCCCCTCTGTTTCTAGCCCTCTGTTTCAGCCCCTCTGTTTCAGCCAATCTGTTTCGGCCCCTCTGTTTCTCGCCCTCTGTTTCAGCCCCCTGTTTCAGCCCCACTGTTTCAGCACCTCGGTTTCTCGCCTTCTGTTTCAGCCCCTCTGTTTCAGCCCCTGTGTTTCAGCCCCTCTGTTTCAGCTCCTCTGTTTCTCGCCCTCTGTTTCAGCCCCTCTGTTTCTCGCCCTCTGTTTCAGCCCCTCTGTTTCAGCCCCTCTGTTTCAGCCCCTCTGTTCAGCCCCTCGGTTTCTCGCCCTCTGTTTCATCCCCTCTGTTTCAGCCCCTCTGTTTCTCGCCCTCTGTTTCAGCCCCTCTGTTTCAACCCCTCTGTTTCTCGCCCTCTGTTTCAGCCCCTCTGTTTCAGCTCCTCTGTTTCTCGCCCTCTGTTTCAGCCCCTCTGTTTCTCGCCCTCTGTTTCAGCCCCTCTGTTTCAGCCCCTCTGTTTCAGCCCCTCTGTTCAGCCCCTCGGTTTCTCGCCCTCTGTTTCAGCCCCTCTGTTTCAGCCCCTCTGTTTCTCGCCCTCTGTTTCAGCCCCTCTGTTTCAACCCCTCTGTTTCTCGCCCTCTGTTTCAGCCCCTCTGTTTCTCGCCCTCTGTTTCAGCCCCTCTGTTTGTCACCCTCTGTTTCAGCCCCTCTGTTTCTCACCCTCTGTTTCAGCCCCTCTGTTTCAGCCCCTCTGTTTCAGCCCCTCTGTTTCAGCCCCTCTGTTTCTCTTCTTCTGTTTCAGCCCCTCGGTTTGTCGCCCTCTGTTTCAGCCCCTCTGCTTCAGCCCCTCTGTTTCTCGCCCTCTGTTTCAGCCCTTCTGTTTCAGCCCCTCTGTTTCAGCCCCTCTTTTTTTCGCGCTCTCTTTCAGCCCCTCTGTTTCAGCCCCTCTGTTTCAGCCCCTCTTTTTCTCGCCCTCTGTTTCAGCCCCACGGTTTCAGCCCCTCTGTTTCTCGCCCTCTGTTTCATCCCCTCTGTTTCAGCCACACTGTTTCTCGCCCTCTGTTTCAGCCCCTCTTTTTCAGCCCCTCTGTTCCTCGCCCTCTGTTTCAGCCCCTCGGTTTCTCGCCCTCTGTTTCAGCGCCTCTGTTTCAGCCCCTCTGTTTCAGCCCCTTTGTTTCAGCCCCTCTGTTTCAGCCCCTCTGTCTCTCGCCCTCTGTTTCAGCCCCTCTGTTTCTCGCCCCCTGTTTCAGCCCTTCTGATTCAACCCTCTGTTTCTCGTCCCCTGTTTCAGCCCCTCTGTTTCAGCCCCTCTGTTTCTCGCCCTCTGTTTCAACCCCTTGGTTTCTCGCCCTCTGTTTTAGACCCTCAGCTTCAGCCCCTCTGTTTCAGCCCCTCTGTTTCAGCCCCTCTGTTTCTCACCCTCTGTTTCAGCCCCTTGGTTTCTCGCCCTCTGTTTCAGCCCCTCTATTTCAGCCCCTCTGTTTCAGCCCCTCGGTTTCTCGCCCTCTGTTTCAGCCCCACTGTTTCAGCCCTTCTGTTTCTCGCCCTCTGTTTCAGCCCCTCTGTTTCAGCCTCTCTGTTTCAGCCCCTCTGTTTCTCGCCCCCTGTTTCAGCCCCTCTGTTTCAGCCCCTCTGTTTCAGCCCCTCTGTTTCTCGCCCTCTGTTTCAGCCCCTCTGTTTCAGCCCCTCTGTTTCAGCCCCTCTGTTTCAGCCCCTCTGTTTCTCGCCCTCTGTTTCTCGCCCTCTGTTTCAGCCCCTCTGTTTCAGCCCCTCTGTTCCAGCCCCTCTGTTTCAGCCCCTCTGTTTCAGCCCCTCTGTTTCTAGCCCTCTGTTTAGCCCCTCTGTTTCAGCCCCTCTGTTTCTCGCCCTCTGTTTCTCGCCCCCTGTTTCAGCCCCACTGTTTCAGGCCCTCGGTTTCTCTCCCTCTGTTTCAGATCCTCTGTTTCAGCCCCTTTGTTTCAGCCCCTCTGTTTCAGCCCCTCTGTTTCTCGCACTCTGTTTCAGCCCCTCGGTTTCTTGCCCTCTGTTTCAGCCCCTCGGATTCTCGCCCTCTGTTTCAGCCCCTCTGTTTCAGCCCCTCTGTTTCTCGCCCTCTGTTTCAGCCCCTCTGTTTCTCGCCCTCTGTTTCAGCCCCTCTGTTTCTCGCCCTCTGTTTCAGCCCCTCTGTTTCTCACCCTCTGTTTCATCCCCTCTGTTTCAGCCCCTCTGTTTCAGCCCCTCTGTTTCTCGCCCTCTGTTTCAGCCCCTCGGATTCTCGCCCTCTGTTTCAGCCCCTCTGTTTCAGCCCCTCTGTTTCTCGCCCTCTGTTTCAGTCCCTCTGTTTCAGCCCCTCTGTTTCTCGCCCTCTGTTTCAGCCCCTCTGTTTCAGCCCCTCTATTTCAGCCCCTCGGTTTCTCGCCCTCTGTTTCAGCCCCTCTGTTTCAGCCCCTCTTTTTCTCGCCCTCTGTTTCAGCCCCTCTGTTTCAGCCCCTCTGTTTCTCGCCCTCTGTTTCAGCCCCTCGGTTTCTCGCCCTCTGTTTCAGCGCCTCTGTTTCAGCCCCGCTGTTTCAGCCCCTCTGTTTCAGCCCGTCTGTCGCTCGCCCTCTGTTTCAGCCCCTCTGTTTCTCGCCCTCTGTTTCAGCCCCTCTGATTCAGCCCCTCTGTTTCTCGCCCCCTGTTTCAGCCCCTCTGTTTCAGCCCCTCTGTTTCTCGCCCTCTGTTTCAACCCCTCGGTTTCTCGCCCTCTGTTTTAGCCCCTCTGTTTCAGCCCCTCTGTTTCAGCCCCTCTGTTTCAGCCCCTCTGTTTCTCACCCTCTGTTTCATCACCTCGGTTTCTCGCCCTCTGTTTCAGCCCCTCTGTTTCAGCCCCTCTGTTTCAGCCCCTCTGTTTCTCGCCCCCTGTTCCAGCCCCTCTGATTCAGCCCCTCTGTTTCTCGCCCCCTGTTTCAGCCCCACTGTTTCAGCCCCACTGTTTCTCGCCCTCTGTTTCAGCCCCTCTGTTTCTCACCCTCTGTTTCAGCCCCTCTGTTTCAGCCAATCTGTTTCTCGCCCACTGTTTCAGCCCCTCTGTTTCAGCCCCTCTGTTTCTCGCCCTCTGTTTCAGCCCCTCTGTTTCTCGCCCTCTGTTTCTCGCCCTCTGTTTCAGCCCCTC
Organism: Chiloscyllium punctatum; assembly: GCF_047496795.1. NCBI lineage: Eukaryota > Metazoa > Chordata > Chondrichthyes > Orectolobiformes > Hemiscylliidae > Chiloscyllium > Chiloscyllium punctatum. The sequence goes on along the minus strand of NW_027309896.1, from coordinate 445,454 downwards.
TGTTTCAGCCCCTCTGTTTCAGCCCCTCTGTTTCTAGCCCTCTGTTTCAGCCCCTCTGTTTCAGCCCCTCTGTTTCTCGCCCTCTGTTTCTCGCCCCCTGTTTCAGCCCCACTGTTTCAGGCCCTCGGTTTCTCGCCCTCTGTTTCAGCCCCTCTGTTTCAGCCCCTTTGTTTCAGCCCCTCTGTTTCAGCACCTCTGTTTCTCGCCCTCTGTTTCAGCCCCTCTGTTTCTCGCCCTCTGTTTCAGCCCCTCTGTTTCAGCCCCTCTGTTTCAGCCCCTCTGTTCAGCCCCTCGGTTTCTTGCCCTCTGTTTCAGCCCCTCGGTTTCTCGCCCTCTGTTTCAGCCGCTCTGTTTCAGCCCCTCTGTTTCTCGCCCTCTGTATCAGCCCCTCTGTTTCTCGCCCTCTGTTTCAGCCCCTCTGTTTCTCACCCTCTGTTTCATCCCCTCTGTTTCATCCCCTCTGTTTCAGCCCCTCTGTTTCTCACCCTCTGTTTCAGCCCCTCTGTTTCTCGCCCTCTGTTTCAGCCCCTCGGATTCTCGCCCTCTGTTTCAGCCCCTCTGTTTCAGCCCCTCTGTTTCTCGCCCTCTGTTTCAGCCCCTCTGTTTCAGCCCCTCTGTTTCTCGCCCTCTGTTTCAGCCCCTCTGTTTCAGCCCCTGTGTTTCTTGCCCTCTGTTTCAGCCCCTCTGTTTCAGCCCCTCAGTTTCAGCCCCTCTTTTTCTCCCCCTCTGTTTCAGCCCCACTGTTTCAGCCCCTCTGTTTCTCGCCCTCTGTTTCAGCCCCTCTGTTTCAGCCCCTCTTTTTCTCGCCCTCTGTTTCAGCCCCTCTGTTTCAGCCCCTCTGTTTCTCGCCCTCTGTTTCAGCCCCTCGGTTTCTCGCCCTCTGTTTCAGCCCCTCTGTTTCAGCCCCTCTGTTTCAGCCCCTCTGTTTCAGCCCCTCTGTTTCAGCCCCTCTGTCTCTCGCCCTCTGTTTCAGCCCCTCTGTTTCTCGCCCTCTGTTTCAGCCCCTCTGATTCAGCCCCTCTGTTTCTCGCCCCCTGTTTCAGCCCCTCCTTTTCAGCCCCTCTGTTTCTCGCCCTCTGTTTCAACCCCTCGGTTTCTCGCCCTCTGTTTTAGCCCCTCTGTTTCAGCCCCTCTGTTTCAGCCGCTCTGTTTCTCACCCTCTGTTTCAGCCCCTCTGTTTCTCGCCCTCTGTTTCAGCCCCTCTGTTTCAGCCCCTCTGTTTCAGCCCCTCTGTTTCTCACCCCCTGTTTCAGCCGCTCTGATTCAGCCCCTCTGTTTCTCGCCCCCTGTTTCAGCCCCTCTGTTTCAGCCCCTCTGTTTCTCGCCCTCTGTTTCAACCCCTCGGTTTCTCGCCCTCTGTTTTAGCCCCTCTGTTTCAGCCCCTCTGTTTCAGCCCCTCTGTTTCAGCCCCTCTATTTCTCACCCTCTGTTTCAGCCCCTCGGTTTTCTCGCCCTCTGTTTCAGCCCCTCTGTTTCAGCCCCTCTGTTTCAGCCCCTCTGTTTCAGCCCCTCTGTTTCAGTCCCTCTGTTTCAGCCCCTCTGTTTCTCGCCCTCTGTTTCTCGCCCCCTGTTTCAGCCCCACTGTTTCAGGCCCTCGGTTTCTCGCCCTCTGTTTCAGCCCCTCTGTTTCAGCCCCTTTGTTTCAGCCCCTCTGTTTCAGCCCCTCTGTTTCTCGCCCTCTGTTTCAGCCCCTCTGTTTCTCGCCCTCTGTTTCAGCCCCTCTGTTTCAGCCCCTCTGTTTCAGCCCCTCTGTTCAGCCCCTCGGTTTCTTGCCCTCTGTTTCAGCCCCTCGGTTTCACGCCCTCTGTTTCAGCCCCTCTGTTTCAGCCCCTCTGTTTCTCGCCCTCTGTTTCAGCCCCTCTGTTTCTCACCCTCTGTTTCAGCCCCTCTGTTTCTCACCCTCTGTTTCATCCCCTCTGTTTCAGCACCTCTGTTTCAGCCCCTCTGTTTCTCGCCCTCTGTTTCAGCCCCTCTGTTTCTCGCCCTCTGTTTCAGCCCCTCTGTTTCAGCCCCTGTGTTTCTCGCCCTCTGTATCAGCCCCTCTGTTTCAGCCCCTCAGTTTCAGCCCCTCTTTTTCTCCCCCTCTGTTTCAGCCCCACTGTTTCAGCCCCTCTGTTTCTCGCCCTCTGTTTCAGCCCCTCTGTTTCAGCCCCTCTGTTTCAGCCCCACTGTTTCAGCCCCTCTGTTTCTAGCCCTCTGTTTCAGCCCCTCTGTTTCAGCCCCTCTGTTTCTCGCCCTCTGTTTCAGCCCCTCTGTTTCAGCCCCTGTGTTTCTCGCCCTCTGTTTCAGCCCCTCTGTTTCTCGCCCTCTGTTTCAGCCCCTCTGTTTCAGCCCCTCTGTTTCTCGCCCTCTGTTTCAGCCCCTCTGTTTCTAGCCCTCTGTTTCAGCCCCTCTGTTTCAGCCCCTCTGTTTCTTGCCCTCTGTTTCAGCCCCTCTGTTTCAGCCCCTGTGTTTCTCGCCCTCTGTTTCAGCCCCTCTGTTTCTCGCCCTCTGTTTCAGCCCCTCTGTTTCAGCCCCTCTGTTTCAGCCCCTCTGTTCAGCCCCTCGGTTTCTTGCCCTCTGTTTCAGCCCCTCGGTTTCACGCCCTCTGTTTCAGCCCCTCTGTTTCAGCCCCTCTGTTTCTCGCCCTCTGTTTCAGCCCCTCTGTTTCTCGCCCTCTGTTTCAGCCCCTTTGTTTCAGCCCCTCTGTTTCAGCCCCTCTGTCTCTCGCCCTCTGTTTCAGCCCCTCTGTTTCTCGCCCCCTGTTTCAGCCCCTCTGATTCAGCCCCTCCGTTTCTCGTCCCCTGTTTCAGCCCCTCTGTTTCAGCCCCTCTGTTCCTCGCCCTCTGTTTCAGCCCCTCGGTTTCTCGCCCTCTGTTTCAGCGCCTCTGTTTCAGCCCCTCTGTTTCAGCCCCTTTGTTTCAGCCCCTCTGTTTCAGCCCCTCTGTCTATCGCCCTCTGTTTCAGCCCCTCTGTTTCTCGCCCCCTGTTTCAGCCCCTCTGATTCAGCCCCTCTGTTTCTCGTCCCCTGTTTCAGCCCCTCTGTTTCAGCCCCTCTGTTTCTCGCCCTCTGTTTCAACCCCTCGGTTTCTCGCCCTCTGTTTTAGCCCCTCAGTTTCAGCCCCTCTGTTTCAGCCCCTCTGTTTCACACCCTCTGTTTCAGCCCCTTGGTTTCTCGCCCTCTGTTTCAGCCCCTCTATTTCAGCCCCTCTGTTTCAGCCCCTCGGTTTCTCGCCCTCTGTTTCAGCCCCTCTGTTTCAGCACCTCTGTTTCAGCCCCTCTGTTTCTCGCCCCCTGTTTCAGCCCCTCTGTTTCAGCCCCTCTGTTTCAGCCCCGCTGTTTCTCGCCCTCTGTTTCAGCCCCTCTATTTCAGCCCCTCTGTTTCAGCCCCTCTGTTTCAGCCCCTCGGTTTCTCGCCCTCTGTTTCAGCCCCACTGTTTCTCCCCCTCTGTTTCAGCCCCTCTGTTTCAGCCCTTCTGTTTCAGCCCCTCTGTTTCAGCCCCTCTGTTTCTCGCCCTCTGTTTCTCGCCCTCTGTTTCTCGCCTTCTGTTTCAGCCCCTCTGTTTCAGCACCTCTGTTTCAGCCCCTCTGTTTCAGCCCCTCGGTTTCTCGCCCTCTGTTTCAGCCCCTCTGTTTCTCGCCCTCTGTTTCAGCCCCTCTGTTTCAGCCCCTCGGTTTCTCGCCCTGTGTTTCAGCCCCTCTGTTTCTCGCCCTCTGTTTCAGCCCCTCTGTTTCTCACCCTCTGTTTCAGCCCCTCTGTTTCAGCCCCTCTGTTTCAGCCCCTCTGTTTCAGCCACCCTGTTTCTCGCCCCCTGTCTCTCGCCCCCTGTTTCACCCCTCTGTTTCAGCCCCTCTGTTTCTCGCCCCCTGTTTCAGCCCCTCTGTTTCAGCCCCTCTGTTTATCGCCCCCTGTTTCAGCCCCTCTGTTTCAGCCCCTCTGTTTCTCACCCTCTGTTTCAGCCCCTCTGTTTCTCGCCCTCTGTTTCTCGCCCTCTGTTTCAGCCCCTCTGTTTCAGCCCCTCTGTTTCTCGCCCTCTGTTTCAGCCCCTCTGTTTCTCGCCCTCTGTTTCAGCCCCGCTGTTTCAGCCCCTCTGTTTCAGCCCCTCTGTTTCTAGCCCTCTGTTTCAGCCCCTCTGTTTCAGCCCCTCTGTTTCTCGCCCTCTGTTTCTCGCACCCTGTTTCAGCCCCTCTGTTTCAGCCCCTCGGTTTCTCGCCCTCTGTTTCTCGCCCTCTGTTTCAGCCCCTCTGTTTCTCGCCCTCTGTTTCAGCCCCTCTGTTTCTCGCCCTCTGTTTCAGCTCCTCTGTTTCAGCCCCTCTGTTCAGCCACTCGGTTTCTCGCCCTCTGTTTCAGCCCCTCGGTTTCTCGCCCTCTGTTTCAGCCCCTCTGTTTCAGCCCTCTGTTTCAGCCCCTCTGTTTCAGCCCCTCTGTTTCTCGCCCTCTGTTTCAGCCCCACTGTTTCTCGCCCTCTGTTTCAGCCCCTCTGTTTCTCACCCTCTGTTTCAGCCCCTCTGTTTCAGCCCCTCTGTTTCTCGCCCCCTGTTTCAGCCCCTCTGTTTCAGCCCCTCTGTTTCTCGCCCTCTGTTTCAGCCCCTCTGTTACTCGCCCTCTGTTTCTCGCCCTCTGTTTCAGCCCCTCTGTTTCAGACCCTCTGTTTCTCGCCCTCTGTTTCAGCCCCTCGGTTTTTCACCCTCTGTTTCCGCCCCTCTGTTTCTCGCCCTCTGTTTCAGACCCTCTGTTTCAGCTCCTCTGTTTCAGCCCCTCTTTTTCTCACCCACTGTTTCAGCCCCTCTGCTTCTCGCCCTCTGTTTCAGCCCCTCTGTTTCAGCCCCTCTGTTTCAGCCCCTCTGTTTCAGCCCCTCGGTTTCTCGCCCTCTGTTTCAGCCCCTCTGTTTCAGCTCCTCTGTTTCAGCCCCTCTGATTCTCGCCCTCTTATTCAGCCCCTCTGTTTCTCGCCCTCTGTTTCAGCCCCTCTGTTTGAGCCCCTCTGTTTCAGCACCTCTGTTTCTCGCCCTCTGTTTCAGCCCCTCGGTTTCTCGCCCTCTGTTTCAGCCCCTCTGTTTCAGCCCGTCTGTTTCAGCCCCTCTGTTTCTCGCCCTCTGTTTCAGCCCCTCTGTTTCTCGCCCTCTGTTTCAGCCCCTCTGTTTCAGCCCCTCTGTTTCAGCCCCTCTGTTTCTCGCCCTCTGTTTCAACCCCTCGGTTTCTCGCCCTCTGTTATAGCCCCTCTGATTCAGCCCCTCTGTTTCAGCCCCTCTGTTTCAGCCCCTCTGTTTCTCAACCTCTGTTTGAGCCCCTCGGTTTCTCGCCCTCTGTTTCAGCCCCTCTGTTTCAGCCCCTCTGTTTCACCCCTCTGTTTCTCGCCCTCTGTTTCAGCCCCTCTGTTACAGCCCCTCTGTTTCTCGCCCTCTGTTTCTCGCCCCCTGTTTCAGCCCCTCTGTTTCAGCCCCATTGTTTCAGCCCTTCTGTTTCTCGCCCTCTGTTTCAGACCCTCTGTTTCAGCCCCTCTGTTTCAGCCACTCTGTTTCAGCCCCTCTGTTTCTTTCCCCCTGTTTCAGCCCCTCTGTTTCAGCCCCTCTGTTTCAGCCCCTCTGTTTCTCGCCCTCTGTTTCAGCCCCTCTGTTTCTCGCCCACTGTTTCAGCCCTTCTGTTTCAGCCCCTCTGTTTCTCGCCCTCTGTTTCAGCCCCTCTGTTTCTCGCCCTCTGTTTCAGCCTCTCTGTTTCAGCCCCTCTGTTTCAGCCCCTCTGTTCAGCCCATCGGTTTCTCGCCCTCTGTTTCAGCCCCTCGGTTTCTCGCCCTCTGTTTCAGCCCCTCTGTTTCAGCCCCTCTGTTTCTCGCCCTCTGTTTCAGCCCCTCTGTTTCTCGCCCTCTGTTGCAGCCCCTCTGTTTCTCACCCTCTGTTTCAGCCCCTCTGTTTCAGCCCCTCTGTTTCTCGCCCTCTGTTTCAGCCCCTCGGATTCTCGCCCTCTGTTTCAGCCCCTCTGTTTCAGGCCCTCTGTTTCTCGCCCTCTGTTTCAGCCCCTCTGTTTCAGCCCCTCTGTTTCAGCACCTCTTTTTCTCGCCCTCTCTTTCAGCCCCTCTGTTTCAGCCCCTCTGTTTCAGCCCCTCTTTTTCTCGCCCTCTGTTTCAGCCCCACTGTTTCAGCCCCTCTGTTTCTCGCCCTCTGTTTCAGCCCCTCTGTTTCTCGCCCCCTGTTTCTCGCCCCTGTTTCAGCCCCTCTGTTTCAGCCCCTCTGTTTCTCGCCCCATGTTTCAGCCCCTCTGTTTCAGCCCCTCTGTTTCTCGCCCCCTGTTTCAGCCCATCTGTTTCAGCCCCTCTGTTTCTCGCCCTCTGTTTCAGCCCCTCTGTTTCTCGCCCTCTGTTTCTCGCCCTCTGTTTCAGCCCCTCTGTTTCAGCCCCTCTGTTTCTCGCCCTCTGTTTCAGCCCCGCTGTTGCAGCCCCTCTGTTTCAGCCCCTCTGTTTCTAGCCCTCTGTTTCAGCCCCTCTGTTTCAGCCCCTCTGTTTCAGCCCCTCTGTTTCTCGCCCTCTGTTTCTCGCCCCCTGTTTCAGCCCCTCTGTTTCAGCCCCTCGGTTTCTCGCCCTCAGTTTCAGCCCCTCTGTTTCAGCCCCTCTGTTTCTCGCCCTCTGTTTCAGCCCCTCTGTTTCTCGCCCTCTGTTTCAGCCCATCTGTTTCAGCCCCTCTGTTCAGCCACTCGGTTTCTCGCCCTCTGTTTCAGCACCTCGGTTTCTCGCCCTCGGTTTCAGCCCCTCTGTTTCAGCCCTCTGTTTCAGCCCCTCTGTTTCAGCCCCTCTGTTTCTCGCCCTCTGTTTCAGCCCCTCTGTTTCAGCCCCTCTGTTTCAGCCCCTCTGTTTCTCGCCCTCTGTTTCAGCCCCTCTGTTTCAGCCCCTCTGTTTCAGCCCCTCTGTTTCTCACCCTCTGTTTCAGCCCCTCTGTTTCTCGCCCCCTGTTTCAGCCCCTCTGTTTCAGCCCTTCTGTTTCTCGTCCTCTGTTTCAGCCCCTCTGTTTCTCGCCCTTTGTTTCAGCCCCTCTGTTTCAGCCCCTCTGTTTCTCGCCCTCTGTTTCAGCCCCTCTGTTTCTTGCCCTCTGTTTAAGCCCATCTGTTTCAGCCCCTCTGTTCAGCCACTCGGTTTCTCGCCCTCTGTTTCAGCCCCTCTGTTTCTCGCCCTCTGTTTCTCGCCCTCTGTTTCAGCCCCACTGTTTCAGCCCCTCTGTTTCTCGCCCTCTGTTTCAGACCCTCTGTTTCAGCTCCTCTGTTTCAGCACCTCTTTTTCTCACCCACTGTTTCAGCCCCTCTGCTTCTCGCCCTCTGTTTCAGCCCCTCTGTTTCAGGCCCTCTGTTTCAGCCCCTCTGTTTCAGCCCCTCGGTTTCTCGCCCTCTGTTTCAGCCCCTCTGTTTCATCTCCTCTGTTTCAGCCCCTCTGTTTCTCGCTCTCTTATTCAGCCCCTCTGTTTCTCGCCCTCTGTTTCAGCCCCTCTGTTTCAGCCCCTCTGTTTCAGCCCCTCTGTTTCTCGCCCTCTGTTTCAGCCCCTCTGTTTCAGCCCCTCTGTTTCTCGCCCTATGTTTCAGCCCCTCTGTTTCAGCCCCTCTTTTTCTCGCCCCCTGTTTCAGCCCCTCTGTTTCAGCCCCTCTGTTTCTCGCCCTCTTTTTCCGCCCCTCTGTTTCTCGCCCTTTGTTTCAGCCCCTATGTTTCAGCCCCTCTGTTTCTCGCCCTCTGTTTCAGCCCCTCTGTTTCTTGCCCTCTGTTTAAGCCCATCTGTTTCAGCCCCTCTGTTCAGCCACTCGGTTTCTCGCCCTCTGTTTCAGCCCCTCTGTTTCTCGCCCTCTGTTTCTCGCCCTCTGTTTCAGCCCCACTGTTTCAGCCCCTCTGTTTCTCGCCCTCTGTTTCAGACCCTCTGTTTCAGCTCCTCTGTTTCAGCACCTCTTTTTCTCACCCACTGTTTCAGCCCCTCTGCTTCTCGCCCTCTGTTTCAGCCCCTCTGTTTCAGGCCCTCTGTTTCAGCCCCTCTGTTTCAGCCCCTCGGTTTCTCGCCCTCTGTTTCAGCCCCTCTGTTTCAGCTCCTCTGTTTCAGCCCCTCTGTTTCTCGCTCTCTTATTCAGCCCCTCTGTTTCTCGCCCTCTGTTTCAGCCCCTCTGTTTGAGCCCCTCTGTTTCAGCCCCTCTGTTTCTCGCCCTCTGTTTCAGCCCCTCGGTTTCTCGCCCTCTGTTTCAGCCCCTCTGTTTCAGCCCCTCTGTTTCGGCCCCTCTGTTTCTCGCCCTCTGTTTCAACCCCTCGGTTTCTCGCCCTCTGTTTTAGCCCCTCTGTTTGAGCCCCTCTGTTTCAGCCCCTCTGTTTCAGCCCCTCTGTTTCTCACCCTCTGTTTGAGCACCTCGGTTTCTCGCCCTCTGTTTCAGCCCCTCTGTTTCAGCCCCTCTGTTTCACCCCTCGGTTTCTCACCCTCTGTTTCAGCCCCACTGTTTCAGCCCTTCTGTTTCTCGCCCTCTGTTTCAGCCCCTCTGTTTCAGCCCCTCTGTTTCTCGCCCTCTGTTTCTCGCCCCCTGTTTCAGCCCCTCTGTTTCAGCCCCTCTGTTTCAGCCCCTCTGTTTCTCGCCCTCAGTTTCAGCCCCTCTGTTTCAGCCCCTCTGTTTCAGCCCCTCTGTTTCAGCCCCTCTGTTTCTCGCCCTCTGTTTCTCGCCCCCTGTTTCAGCCCCTCTGTTTCAGCCCCTCGGTTTCTCGCCCTCTGTTTCAGCCCCTCTGTTTCAGCCCTTCTGTTTCTCGCCCTCTGTTTCTAGCCCTCTGTTTCTCGCCCTCTATTTCAGCCCCTCTGTTTCAGCCCCTCTGTTTCAGCCCCTCTGTTCAACCCCTCGGTTTCTCGCCTCTGTTTCAGCCCCTCTGTTTCAGCGCCTCTGTTTCAGCCCCTCTGTTTCTCGCCCTCTGTTTCAGCCACTCTGTTTCAGCCCCTCTGTTTCTCGCCCTCTGTTTCAGCCCCTCTGTTTCTCACCCTCTGTTTCAGCCCCTCTGTTTCAGCCCCTCTGTTTCTCGCCCTCTGTTTCAGCCCCTCTGTTTCTCGCCCTCTGTTTCTCGCCCTCTGTTTCAGCCCCTCTGTTTCAGCCCCTCTGTTCCAGCCCCTCTGTTTCAGCCCCTCTGTTTCAGCCCCTCTGTTTCTAGCCCTCTGTTTCAGCCCCTCTGTTTTAGCCCCTCTGTTTCAGCCCCTCTGTTTCTCGCCCTCTGTTTCTCGCCCCCTGTTTCAGCCCCACTGTTTCAGCACCTCTGTTTCTCGCCCTCTGTTTCAGCCCCTCTGTTTCAGCCCCTTTGTTTCAGCCCCTCTGTTTCAGCCCCTCTGTTTCTCGCCCTCTGTTTCAGCCCCACTGTTTCAGCCCCTCTGTTTCTCGCCCTCTGTTTCAGACCCTCTGTTTCAGCTCCTCTGTTTCAGCACCTCTTTTTCTCACCCACTGTTTCAGCCACTCTGCTTCTCGCCTTCTGTTTCAGCCCCTCTGTTTCAGGCCCTCTGTTTCAGCCCCTCTGTTTCAGCCCCTCTGTTTCTCGCCCTCTGTTTCAGCCCCTCTGTTTCAGCTCCTCTGTTTCAGCCCCTCTGTTTCTCGCTCTCTTATTCAGCCCCTCTGTTTCTCGCCCTCTGTTTCAGCCCCTCTGTTTGAGCCCCTCTGTTTCAGCCCCTCTGTTTCTCGCCCTCTGTTTCAGCCCCTCGGTTTCTCGCCCTCTGTTTCAGCCCCTCTGTTTCAGCCCCTCTGTTTCGGCCCCTCTGTTTCTCGCCCTCTGTTTCAACCCCTCGGTTTCTCGCCCTCTGTTTTAGCCCCTCTGTTTGAGCCCCTCTGTTTCAGCCCCTCTGTTTCAGCCCCTCTGTTTCTCACCCTCTGTTTGAGCACCTCGGTTTCTCGCCCTCTGTTTCAGCCCCTCTGTTTCAGCCCCTCTGTTTCACCCCTCGGTTTCTCACCCTCTGTTTCAGCCCCACTGTTTCAGCCCTTCTGTTTCTCGCCCTCTGTTTCAGCCCCTCTATTTCAGCCCCTCTGTTTCTCGCCCTCTGTTTCTCGCCCCCTGTTTCAGCCCCTCTGTTTCAGCCCCTCTGTTTCAGCCCCTCTGTTTCTCGCCCTCAGTTTCAGCCCCTCTGTTTCATCCCCTCTGTTTCAGCCCCTCTGTTTCAGCCCCTCTGGTTCTCGCCCTCTGTTTCTCGCCCCCTGTTTCAGCCCCTCTGTTTCAGCCCCTCGGTTTCTCGCCCTCTGTTTCAGCCCCTCTGTTTCAGCCCCTCTGTTTCTCGCCCTCTGTTTCTCGCCCTCTGTTTCTCGCCCTCTGTTTCAGCCCCTCTGTTTCAGCCCCTCTGTTTCAGCCCCTCTGTTCAACCCCTCGGTTTCTCGCCCTCTGTTTCAGCCCCTCTGTTTCAGCCCCTCTGTTTCAGCCCCTCTGTTTCTCGCCCTCTGTTTCAGCCTCTCTGTTTCAGCCCCTCTGTTTCTCGCCCTCTGTTTCAGCCCCTCTGTTTCAGCCCCTTGTTTCTCGCCCCCTGTTTCAGCCCCTCTGTTTCAGCCCCTCTGTTTCTCGCCCTCTGTTTCAGCCCCTCTGTTTCTCGCCCTCTGTTTCTCGCCCTCTGTTTCAGCCCCTCTGTTTCAGCCCCTCTGTTCCAGCCCCTCTGTTTCAGCCCCTTTGTTTCCGCCCCTCTGTTTCAGCCCCTCTGTTTCTCGCCCTCTGTTTCAGCCCCTCTGTTTCTCGCCCTCTGTTTCAGCCCCTCTGTTTCAGGCCCTCTGTTTCAGCCCCTCTGTTCAACCCCTCGGTTTCTCGCCCTCTGTTTCAGCCCCTCGGTTTCTCGCCCTCTGTTTCAGCCCCTCTGTTTCAGCCCCTCTGTTTCTCGCCCTCTGTTTCAGACCCTCTGTTTCTCGCCCTCTGTTTCAGCCCCTCTGTTTCTCACCCTCTGTTTCAGCCCCTCTGTTTCAGCCCCTCTGTTTCAGCCCCTCTGTTTCTCGCCCTCTGTTTCAGTCCCTCGGATTCTCGCCCTCTGTTTCAGCCCCTCTGTTTCAGCCCCTCTGTTTCTCGCCCTCTGTTTCAGCCCCTCTGTTTCAGCCCCTCTTTTTCTCGTCCTCTCTTTCAGCCCCTCTGTTTCAGCCCCTCTGTTTCAGCCCCTCTTTTTCTCGCCCTCTGTTTCAGCCCCACTGTTTCAGCCCCTCTGTTTCTCGCCCTCTGTTTCAGCCCCTCTGTTTCTCGCCCCCTGTTTCTCGCCCCCTGTTTCAGCCCCTCTGTTTCAGCCCCTCTGTTTCTCGCCCCATGTTTCAGCCCCTCTGTTTCAGCCCCTCTGTTTCTCGCCCCCTGTTTCAGCCCCTCTGTTTCAGCCCCTCTGTTTCTCGCCCTCTGTTTCAGTCCCTCTGTTTCTCCCCCGCTGTTTCTCGCCCCCTGTTTCAGCCCCTCTGTTTCAGCCCCATTGTTTCAGCCCTTCTGTTTCTCGCCCTCTGTTTCAGACCCTCTGTTTCAGCCCCTCTGTTTCAGCCACTCTGTTTCAGCCCCTCTGTTTCTTTCCCCCTGTTTCAGCCCCTCTGTTTCAGCCCCTCTGTTTCAGCCCCTCTGTTTCTCGCCCTCTGTTTCAGCCACTCTGTTTCTCGCCCACTGTTTCAGCCCTTCTGTTTCAGCCCCTCTGTTTCTCGCCCTCTGTTTCAGCCCCTCTGTTTCTCGCCCTCTGTTTCAGCCCCTCTGTTTCAGCCCCTCTGTTTCAGCCCATCTGTTCAGCCCATCGGTTTCTCGCCCTCTGTTTCAGCCCCACTGTTTCTCGCCCTCTGTTTCAGCCCCTCTGTTTCTCGCCCTCTGTTTCAGCCCCTCTGTTTCTCGCCCTCTGTTTCAGCCCCTCTGTTTCTCACCCTCTGTTTCAGCCCCTCTGTTTCAGCCCCTCTGTTTCATCGCCCTCTGTTTCAGCCCCTCGGATTCTCGCCCTCTGTTTCAGCCCCTCTGTTTCAGGCCCTCTGTTTCTCGCCCTCTGTTTCAGCCCCTCTGTTTCAGCCCCTCTGTTTCAGCACGTCTTTTTCTCGCCCTCTCTTTCAGCCCCTCTGTTTCAGCCCCTCTGTTTCAGCCCCTCTTTTTCTCGCCCTCTGTTTCAGCCCCACTGTTTCAGCCCCTCTGTTTCTCGCCCTCTGTTTCAGCCCCTCTGTTTCTCGCCCCCTGTTTCTCGCCCCCTGTTTCAGCCCCTCTGTTTCAGCCCCTCTGTTTCTCGCCCCATGTTTCAGCCCCTCTGTTTCAGCCCCTCTGTTTCTCGCCCCCTGTTTCAGCCCATCTGTTTCAGCCCCTCTGTTTCTCGCCCTCTGTTTCAGCCCCTCTGTTTCTCGCCCTCTGTTTCTCGCCCTCTGTTTCAGCCCCTCTGTTTCAGCCCCTCTGTTTCTCGCCCTCTGTTTCAGCCCCGCTGTTGCAGCCCCTCTGTTTCAGCCCCTCTGTTTCTAGCCCTCTGTTTCAGCCCCTCTGTTTCAGCCCCTCTGTTTCAGCCTCTCTGTTTCTCGCCCTCTGTTTCTCGCCCCCTGTTTCAGCCCCTCTGTTTCAGCCCCTCGGTTTCTCGCCCTCAGTTTCAGCCCCTCTGTTTCAGCCCCTCTGTTTCTCGCCCTCTGTTTCAGCCCCTCTGTTTCTCGCCCTCTGTTTCAGCCCATCTGTTTCAGCCCCTCTGTTCAGCCACTCGGTTTCTCGCCCTCTGTTTCAGCACCTCGGTTTCTCGCCGTCGGTTTCAGCCCCTCTGTTTCAGCCCTCTGTTTCAGCCCCTCTGTTTCAGCCCCTCTGTTTCTCGCCCTCTGTTTCAGCCCCTCTGTTTCAGCCCCTCTGTTTCAGCCCCTCTGTTTCTCACCCTCTGTTTCAGCCCCTCTGTTTCAGCCCCTCTGTTTCTCGCCCCCTGTTTCAGCCCCTCTGTTTCAGCCCCTCTGTTTCTCGCCCTCTGTTTCAGCCCCTCTGTTTCTCGCCCTTTGTTTCAGCCCCTCTGTTTCAGCCCCTCTGTTTCTCGCCCTCTGTTTCAGCCCCTCTGTTTCTTGCCCTCTGTTTAAGCCCATCTGTTTCAGCCCCTCTGTTCAGCCACTCGGTTTCTCGCCCTCTGTTTCAGCCCCTCTGTTTCTCGCCCTCTGTTTCTCGCCCTCTGTTTCAGCCCATCTGTTTCAGCCCCTCTGTTTCTCGCCCTCTGTTTCAGCCCCTCTGTTTCTCGCCCTCTGTTTCTCGCCCCCTGTTTCAGCCCATCTGTTTCAGCCCCTCTGTTTCTCGCCCTCTGTTTCAGCCCCTCTGTTTCTCGCCCTCTGTTTCTCGCCCTCTGTTTCAGCCCCTCTGTTTCAGCCCCTCTGTTTCTCGCCCTCTGTTTCAGCCCCGCTGTTGCAGCCCCTCTGTTTCAGCCCCTCTGTTTCTAGCCCTCTGTTTCAGCCCCTCTGTTTCAGCCCCTCTGTTTCAGCCCCTCTGTTTCTCGCCCTCTGTTTCTCGCCCCCTGTTTCAGCCCCTCTGTTTCAGCCCCTCGGTTTCTCGCCCTCAGTTTCAGCCCCTCTGTTTCAGCCCCTCTGTTTCTCGCCCTCTGTTTCAGCCCCTCTGTTTCTCGCCCTCTGTTTCAGCCCATCTGTTTCAGCCCCTCTGTTCAGCCACTCGGTTTCTCGCCCTCTGTTTCAGCACCTCGGTTTCTCGCCCTCGGTTTCAGCCCCTCTGTTTCAGCCCTCTGTTTCAGCCCCTCTGTTTCAGCCCCTCTGTTTCTCGCCCTCTGTTTCAGCCCCTCTGTTTCAGCCCCTCTGTTTCAGCCCCTCTGTTTCTCACCCTCTGTTTCAGCCCCTCTGTTTCAGCCCCTCTGTTTCTCGCCCCCTGTTTCAGCCCCTCTGTTTCAGCCCCTCTGTTTCTCGTCCTCTGTTTCAGCCCCTCTGTTTCTCGCCCTTTGTTTCAGCCCCTCTGTTTCAGCCCCTCTGTTTCTCGCCCTCTGTTTCAGCCCCTCTGTTTCTTGCCCTCTGTTTAAGCCCATCTGTTTCAGACCCTCTGTTCAGCCACTCGGTTTCTCGCCCTCTGTTTCAGCCCCTCTGTTTCTCGCCCTCTGTTTCTCGCCCTCTGTTTCAGCCCCACTGTTTCAGCCCCTCTGTTTCTCGCCCTCTGTTTCAGACCCTCTGTTTCAGCTCCTCTGTTTCAGCACCTCTTTTTCTCACCCACTGTTTCAGCCCCTCTGCTTCTCGCCCTCTGTTTCAGCCCCTCTGTTTCAGGCCCTCTGTTTCAGCCCCTCTGTTTCAGCCCCTCGGTTTCTCGCCCTCTGTTTCAGCCCCTCTGTTTCATCTCCTCTGTTTCAGCCCCTCTGTTTCTCGCTCTCTTATTCAGCCCCTCTGTTTCTCGCCCTCTGTTTCAGCCCCTCTGTTTGAGCCCCTCTGTTTCAGCCCCTCTGTTTCTCGCCCTCTGTTTCAGCACCTCTGTTTCAGCCCCTCTGTTTCTCACCCTCTGTTTCAGCCCCTCTGTTTCAGCCCCTCTTTTTCTCGCCCCCTGTTTCAGCCCCTCTGTTTCAGCCCCACTGTTTCTCGCCCTCTTTTTCCGCCCCTCTGTTTCTCGCCCTTTGTTTCAGCCCCTCTGTTTCAGCCCCTCTGTTTCTCGCCCTCTGTTTCAGCCCCTCTGTTTCTTGCCCTCTGTTTAAGCCCATCTGTTTCAGCCCCTCTGTTCAGCCACTCGGTTTCTCGCCCTCTGTTTCAGCCCCTCTGTTTCTCGCCCTCTGTTTCTCGCCCTCTGTTTCAGCCCCACTGTTTCAGCCCCTCTGTTTCTCGCCCTCTGTTTCAGACCCTCTGTTTCAGCTCCTCTGTTTCAGCACCTCTTTTTCTCACCCACTGTTTCCGCCCCTCTGCTTCTCGCCCTCTGTTTCAGCCCCTCTGTTTCAGGCCCTCTGTTTCAGCCCCTCTGTTTCAGCCCCTCGGTTTCTCGCCCTCTGTTTCAGCCCCTCTGTTTCAGCTCCTCTGTTTCAGCCCCTCTGTTTCTCGCTCTCTTATTCAGCCCCTCTGTTTCTCGCCCTCTGTTTCAGCCCCTCTGTTTGAGCCCCTCTGTTTCAGCCCCTCTGTTTCTCGCCCTCTGTTTCAGCCCCTCGGTTTCTCGCCCTCTGTTTCAGCCCCTCTGTTTCAGCCCCTCTGTTTCGGCCCCTCTGTTTCTCGCCCTCTGTTTCAACCCCTCGGTTTCTCGCCCTCTGTTTTAGCCCCTCTGTTTGAGCCCCTCTGTTTCAGCCCCTCTGTTTCAGCCCCTCTGTTTCTCACCCTCTGTTTGAGCACCTCGGTTTCTCGCCCTCTGTTTCTGCCCCTCTGTTTCAGCCCCTCTGTTTCACCCCTCGGTTTCTCACCCTCTGTTTCAGCCCCACTGTTTCAGCCCTTCTGTTTCTCGCCCTCTGTTTCAGCCCCTCTGTTTCAGCCCCTCTGTTTCTCGCCCTCTGTTTCTCGCCCCCTGTTTCAGCCCCTCTGTTTCAGCCCCTCTGTTTCAGCCCCTCTGTTTCTCGCCCTCAGTTTCAGCCCCTCTGTTTCAGCCCCTCTGTTTCAGCCCCTCTGTTTCAGCCCCTCTGTTTCTCGCCCTCTGTTTCTCGCCCCCTGTTTCAGCCCCTCTGTTTCAGCCCCTCGGTTTCTCGCCCTCTGTTTCAGCCCCTCTGTTTCAGCCCCTCTGTTTCTCGCCCTCTGTTTCTCGCCCTCTGTTTCTCGCCCTCTATTTCAGCCCCTCTGTTTCAGCCCCTCTGTTTCAGCCCCTCTGTTCAACCCCTCGGTTTCTCGCCTCTGTTTCAGCCCCTCTGTTTCAGCGCCTCTGTTTCAGCCCCTCTGTTTCTCGCCCTCTGTTTCAGCCCCTCTGTTTCAGCCCCTCTGTTTCTCGCCCTCTGTTTCAGCCCCTCTGTTTCTCACCCTCTGTTTCAGCCCCTCTGTTTCAGCCCCTCTGTTTCTCGCCCCCTGTTTCAGCCCCTCTGTTTCAGCCCCTCTGTTTCTCGCCCTCTGTTTCAGCCACTCTGTTTCTCGCCCTCTGTTTCTCGCCCTCTGTTTCAGCCCCTCTGTTTCAGCCCCTCTGTTCCAGCCCCTCTGTTTCAGCCCCTCTGTTTCAGCCCCTCTGTTTCTAGCCCTCTGTTTCAGCCCCTCTGTTTTAGCCCCTCTGTTTCAGCCCCTCTGTTTCTCGCCCTCTGTTTCTCGCCCCCTGTTTCAGCCCCACTGTTTCAGCACCTCTGTTTCTCGCCCTCTGTTTCAGCCCCTCTGTTTCAGCCCCTTTGTTTCAGCCCCTCTGTTTCAGCCCCTCTGTTTCTCGCCCTCTGTTTCAGCCCCACTGTTTCAGCCCCTCTGTTTCTCGCCCTCTGTTTCAGCCCCACTGTTTCAGCCCCTCTGTTTCAGCTCCTCTGTTTCAGCACCTCTTTTTCTCACCCACTGTTTCAGCCACTCTGCTTCTCGCCCTCTGTTTCAGGCCCTCTGTTTCAGCCCCTCTGTTTCAGCCCCTCTGTTTCTCGCCCTCTGTTTCAGCCCCTCTGTTTCAGCTCCTCTGTTTCAGCCCCTCTGTTTCTCGCTCTCTTATTCAGCCCCTCTGTTTCTCGCCCTCTGTTTCAGCCCCTCTGTTTGAGCCCCTCTGTTTCAGCCCCTCTGTTTCTCGCCCTCTGTTTCAGCCCCTCGGTTTCTCGCCCTCTGTTTCAGCCCCTCTGTTTCAGCCCCTCTGTTTCGGCCCCTCTGTTTCTCGCCCTCTGTTTCAACCCCTCGGTTTCTCGCCCTCTGTTTTAGCCCCTCTGTTTGAGCCCCTCTGTTTCAGCCCCTCTGTTTCAGCCCCTCTGTTTCTCACGCTCTGTTTGAGCACCTCGGTTTCTCGCCCTCTGTTTCAGCCCCTCTGTTTCAGCCCCTCTGTTTCACCCCTCGGTTTCTCACCCTCTGTTTCAGCCCCACTGTTTCAGCCCTTCTGTTTCTCGCCCTCTGTTTCAGCCCCTCTATTTCAGCCCCTCTGTTTCTCGCTCTCTGTTTCTCGCCCCCTGTTTCAGCCCCTCTGTTTCAGCCCCTCTGTTTCAGCCCCTCTGTTTCTCGCCCTCAGTTTCAGCCCCTCTGTTTCATCCCCTCTGTTTCAGCCCCTCTGTTTCAGCCCCTCTGGTTCTCGCCCTCTGTTTCTCGCCCCCTGTTTCAGCCCCTCTGTTTCAGCCCCTCGGTTTCTCGCCCTCTGTTTCAGCCCCTCTGTTTCAGCCCCTCTGTTTCTCGCCCTCTGTTTCTCGCCCTCTGTTTCTCGCCCTCTGTTTCAGCCCCTCTGTTTCAGCCCCTCTGTTTCAGCCCCTCTGTTCAACCCCTCGGTTTCTCGCCCTCTGTTTCAGCCCCTCTGTTTCAGCCCCTCTGTTTCAGCCCCTCTGTTTCTCGCCCTCTGTTTCAGCCTCTCTGTTTCAGCCCCTCTGTTTCTCGCCCTCTGTTTCAGCCCCTCTGTTTCTCACCCTCTGTTTCAGCCCCTCTGTTTCCGCCCCTCTGTTTCTCGCCCCTTGTTTCAGCCCCTCTGTTTCTCGCCCTCTGTTTCAGCCCCTCTGTTTCTCGCCCTCTGTTTCTCGCCCTCTGTTTCAGCCCCTCTGTTTCAGCCCCTCTGTTCCAGCCCCTCTGTTTCAGCCCCTTTGTTTCAGCCCCTCTGTTTCAGCCCCTCTGTTTCTCGCCCTCTGTTTCAGCCCCTCTGTTTCTCGCCCTCTGTTTCAGCCCCTCTGTTTCAGCCCCTCTGTTTCAGCCCCTCTGTTCAACCCCTCGGTTTCTCGCCCTCTGTTTCAGCCCGTCGTTTTCTCGCCCTCTGTTTCAGCCCCTCTGTTTCAGCCCCTCTGTTTCTCGCCCTCTGTTTCAGACCCTCTGTTTCTCGCCCTCAGTTTCAGCCCCTCTGTTTCTCACCCTCTGTTTCAGCCCCTCTGTTTCAGCCCCTCTGTTTCAGCCCCTCTGTTTCTCGCCCTCTGTTTCAGTCCCTCGGATTCTCGCCCTCTGTTTCAGCCCCTCTGTTTCAGCCCCTCTGTTTCTCGCCCTCTGTTTCAGCCCCTCTGTTTCAGCCCCTCTTTTTCTCGTCCTCTCTTTCAGCCCCTCTGTTTCAGCCCCTCTGTTTCATCCCCTCTTTTTCTCGCCCTCTGTTTCAGCCCCACTGTTTCAGCCCCTCTGTTTCTCGCCCTCTGTTTCAGCCCCTCTGTTTCTCGCCCCCTGTTTCTCGCCCCCTGTTTCAGCCCCTCTGTTTCAGCCCCTCTGTTTCTCGCCCCATGTTTCAGCCCCTCTGTTTCAGCCCCTCTGTTTCTCGCCCCCTGTTTCAGCCCCTCTGTTTCAGCCCCTCTGTTTCTCGCCCTCTGTTTCAGTCCCTCTGTTTCTCCCCCTCTGTTTCTCGCCCCATGTTTCAGCCCCTCTGTTTCAGCCCCATTGTTTCAGCCCTTCTGTTTCTCGCCCTCTGTTTCAGACCCTCTGTTTCAGCCCCTCTGTTTCAGCCACTCTGTTTCAGCCCCTCTGTTTCTTTCCCCCTGTTTCAGCCCCTCTGTTTCAGCCCCTCTGTTTCAGCCCCTCTGTTTCTCGCCCTCTGTTTCAGCCACTCTGTTTCTCGCCCACTGTTTCAGCCCTTCTGTTTCAGCCCCTCTGTTTCTCGCCCTCTGTTTCAGCCCCTCTGTTTCTCGCCCTCTGTTTCAGCCCCTCTGTTTCAACCCCTCTGTTTCAGCCCATCTGTTCAGCCCATCGGTTTCTCGCCCTCTGTTTCAGCCCCTCTGTTTCAGCCCCTCTGTTTCGGCCCCTCTGTTTCTCGCCCTCTGTTTCAACCCCTCGGTTTCTCGCCCTCTGTTTTAGCCCCTCTGTTTGAGCCCCTCTGTTTCAGCCCCTCTGTTTCAGCCCCTCTGTTTCTCACGCTCTGTTTGAGCACCTCGGTTTCTCGCCCTCTGTTTCAGCCCCTCTGTTTCAGCCCCTCTGTTTCACCCCTCGGTTTCTCACCCTCTGTTTCAGCCCCACTGTTTCAGCCCTTCTGTTTCTCGCCCTCTGTTTCAGCCCCTCTATTTCAGCCCCTCTGTTTCTCGCTCTCTGTTTCTCGCCCCCTGTTTCAGCCCCTCTGTTTCAGCCCCTCTGTTTCAGCCCCTCTGTTTCTCGCCCTCAGTTTCAGCCCCTCTGTTTCATCCCCTCTGTTTCAGCCCCTCTGTTTCAGCCCCTCTGGTTCTCGCCCTCTGTTTCTCGCCCCCTGTTTCAGCCCCTCTGTTTCAGCCCCTCGGTTTCTCGCCCTCTGTTTCAGCCCCTCTGTTTCAGCCCCTCTGTTTCTCGCCCTCTGTTTCTCGCCCTATGTTTCTCGCCCTCTGTTTCAGCCCCTCTGTTTCAGCCCCTCTGTTTCAGCCCCTCTGTTCAACCCCTCGGTTTCTCGCCCTCTGTTTCAGCCCCTCTGTTTCAGCCCCTCTGTTTCAGCCCCTCTGTTTCTCGCCCTCTGTTTCAGCCTCTCTGTTTCAGCCCCTCTGTTTCTCGCCCTCTGTTTCAGCCCCTCTGTTTCTCACCCTCTGTTTCAGCCCCTCTGTTTCCGCCCCTCTGTTTCTCGCCCCTTGTTTCAGCCCCTCTGTTTCTCGCCCTCTGTTTCAGCCCCTCTGTTTCTCGCCCTCTGTTTCTCGCCCTCTGTTTCAGCCCCTCTGTTTCAGCCCCTCTGTTCCAGCCCCTCTGTTTCAGCCCCTTTGTTTCAGCCCCTCTGTTTCAGCCCCTCTGTTTCTCGCCCTCTGTTTCAGCCCCTCTGTTTCTCGCCCTCTGTTTCAGCCCCTCTGTTTCAGCCCCTCTGTTTCAGCCCCTCTGTTCAACCCCTCGGTTTCTCGCCCTCTGTTTCAGCCCGTCGTTTTCTCGCCCTCTGTTTCAGCCCCTCTGTTTCAGCCCCTCTGTTTCTCGCCCTCTGTTTCAGACCCTCTGTTTCTCGCCCTCAGTTTCAGCCCCTCTGTTTCTCACCCTCTGTTTCAGCCCCTCTGTTTCAGCCCCTCTGTTTCAGCCCCTCTGTTTCTCGCCCTCTGTTTCAGTCCCTCGGATTCTCGCCCTCTGTTTCAGCCCCTCTGTTTCAGCCCCTCTGTTTCTCGCCCTCTGTTTCAGCCCCTCTGTTTCAGCCCCTCTTTTTCTCGTCCTCTCTTTCAGCCCCTCTGTTTCAGCCCCTCTGTTTCATCCCCTCTTTTTCTCGCCCTCTGTTTCAGCCCCACTGTTTCAGCCCCTCTGTTTCTCGCCCTCTGTTTCAGCCCCTCTGTTTCTCGCACCCTGTTTCTCGCCCCCTGTTTCAGCCCCTCTGTTTCAGCCCCTCTGTTTCTCGCCCCATGTTTCAGCCCCTCTGTTTCAGCCCCTCTGTTTCTCGCCCCCTGTTTCAGCCCCTCTGTTTCAGCCCCTCTGTTTCTCGCCCTCTGTTTCAGTCCCTCTGTTTCTCCCCCTCTGTTTCTCGCCCCATGTTTCAGCCCCTCTGTTTCAGCCCCATTGTTTCAGCCCTTCTGTTTCTCGCCCTCTGTTTCAGACCCTCTGTTTCAGCCCCTCTGTTTCAGCCACTCTGTTTCAGCCCCTCTGTTTCTTTCCCCCTGTTTCAGCCCCTCTGTTTCAGCCCCTCTGTTTCAGCCCCTCTGTTTCTCGCCCTCTGTTTCAGCCACTCTGTTTCTCGCCCACTGTTTCAGCCCTTCTGTTTCAGCCCCTCTGTTTCTCGCCCTCTGTTTCAGCCCCTCTGTTTCTCGCCCTCTGTTTCAGCCCCTCTGTTTCAACCCCTCTGTTTCAGCCCATCTGTTCAGCCCATCGGTTTCTCGCCCTCTGTTTCAGCCCCTCGGTTTCTCGCCCTCTGTTTCAGCCCCTCTGTTTCAGCCCCTCTGTTTCTCGCCCTCTGTTTCAGCCCCTCTGTTTCTCGCCCTCTGTTTCAGCCCCTCTGTTTCTCACCCTCTGTTTCAGCCCCTCTGTTTCAGCCCCTCTGTTTCATCGCCCTCTGTTTCA
Source organism: Chiloscyllium punctatum (assembly GCF_047496795.1). Classification (NCBI taxonomy): domain Eukaryota; kingdom Metazoa; phylum Chordata; class Chondrichthyes; order Orectolobiformes; family Hemiscylliidae; genus Chiloscyllium; species Chiloscyllium punctatum. The sequence continues at coordinate 424,651 of NW_027309896.1, read as the reverse complement.
GCCCCTCGGATTCTCGCCCTCTGTTTCAGCACGTCTTTTTCTCGCCCTCTCTTTCAGCCCCTCTGTTTCAGCCCCTCTGTTTCAGCCCCTCTTTTTCTCGCCCTCTGTTTCAGCCCCACTGTTTCAGCCCCTCTGTTTCTCGCCCTCTGTTTCAGCCCCTCTGTTTCTCGCCCCCTGTTTCTCGCCCCCTGTTTCAGCCCCTCTGTTTCAGCCCCTCTGTTTCTCGCCCCATGTTTCAGCCCCTCTGTTTCAGCCCCTCTGTTTCTCGCCCCCTGTTTCAGCCCATCTGTTTCAGCCCCTCTGTTTCTCGCCCTCTGTTTCAGCCCCTCTGTTTCTCGCCCTCTGTTTCTCGCCCTCTGTTTCAGCCCCTCTGTTTCAGCCCCTCTGTTTCTCGCCCTCTGTTTCAGCCCCGCTGTTGCAGCCCCTCTGTTTCAGCCCCTCTGTTTCTAGCCCTCTGTTTCAGCCCCTCTGTTTCAGCCCCTCTGTTTCAGCCCCTCTGTTTCTCGCCCTCTGTTTCTCGCCCCCTGTTTCAGCCCCTCTGTTTCAGCCCCTCGGTTTCTCGCCCTCAGTTTCAGCCCCTCTGTTTCAGCCCCTCTGTTTCTCGCCCTCTGTTTCAGCCCCTCTGTTTCTCGCCCTCTGTTTCAGCCCATCTGTTTCAGCCCCTCTGTTCAGCCACTCGGTTTCTCGCCCTCTGTTTCAGCACCTCGGTTTCTCGCCCTCGGTTTCAGCCCCTCTGTTTCAGCCCTCTGTTTCAGCCCCTCTGTTTCAGCCCCTCTGTTTCTCGCCCTCTGTTTCAGCCCCTCTGTTTCAGCCCCTCTGTTTCAGCCCCTCTGTTTCTCACCCTCTGTTTCAGCCCCTCTGTTTCAGCCCCTCTGTTTCTCGCCCCCTGTTTCAGCCCCTCTGTTTCAGCCCCTCTGTTTCTCGCCCTCTGTTTCAGCCCCTCTGTTTCACGCCCTTTGTTTCAGCCCCTCCGTTTCAGCCCCTCTGTTTCTCGCCCTCTGTTTCAGCCCCTCTGTTTCTTGCCCTCTGTTTAAGCCCATCTGTTTCAGCCCCTCTGTTCAGCCACTCGGTTTCTCGCCCTCTGTTTCAGCCCCTCTGTTTCTCGCCCTCTGTTTCTCGCCCTCTGTTTCAGCCCCACTGTTTCAGCCCCTCTGTTTCTCGCCCTCTGTTTCAGACCCTCTGTTTCAGATCCTCTGTTTCAGCACCTCTTTTTCTCAGCCACTGTTTCAGCCCCTCTGCTTCTAGCCCTCTGTTTCAGCCCCTCTGTTTCAGGCCCTCTGTTTCAGCCCCTCTGTTTCAGCCCCTCGGTTTCTCGCCCTCTGTTTCAGCCCCTCTGTTTCAGCTCCTCTGTTTCAGCCCCTCTGTTTCTCGCTCTCTTATTCAGCCCCTCTGTTTCTCGCCCTCTGTTTCAGCCCCTCTGTTTGAGCCCCTCTGTTTCAGCCCCTCTGTTTCTCGCCCTCTGTTTCAGCCCCTCTGTTTCAGCCCCTCTGTTTCTCACCCTCTGTTTCAGCCCCTCTGTTTCAGCCCCTCTGTTTCTCGCCCCCTGTTTCAGCCCCTCTGTTTCAGCCCCTCTGTTTCTCGCCCTCTGTTTCAGCCCCTCTGTTTCTCGCCCTTTGTTTCAGCCCCTCTGTTTCAGCCCCTCTGTTTCTCGCCCTCTGTTTCAGCCCCTCTGTTTCTTGCCCTCTGTTTAAGCCCATCTGTTTGAGCCCCTCTGTTCAGCCACTCGGTTTCTCGCCCTCTGTTTCAGCCCCTCTGTTTCTCGCCCTCTGTTTCTCGCCCTCTGTTTCAGCCCCACTGTTTCAGCCCCTCTGTTTCTCGCCCTCTGTTTCAGACCCTCTGTTTCAGCTCCTCTGTTTCAGCACCTCTTTTTCTCACCCACTGTTTCAGCCCCTCTGCTTCTCGCCCTCTGTTTCAGCCCCTCTGTTTCAGGCCCTCTGTTTCAGCCCCTCTGTTTCAGCCCCTCGGTTTCTCGCCCTCTGTTGCAGCCCCTCTGTTTCTCGCCCTCTGTTTCAGCCCCTCTGTTTGAGCCCCTCTGTTTCAGCCCCTCTGTTTCTCGCCCTCTGTTTCAGCCCCTCGGTTTCTCGCCCTCTGTTTCAGCCCCTCTGTTTCAGCCCCTCTGTTTCGGCCCCTCTGTTTCTCGCACTCTGTTTCAACCCCTCGGTTTCTCACCCTCTGTTTTAGCCCCTCTGTTTGAGCCCCTCTGTTTCAGCCCCTCTGTTTCAGCCCCTCTGTTTCTCACCCTCTGTTTGAGCACCTCGGTTTCTCGCCCTCTGTTTCTGCCCCTCTGTTTCAGCCCCTCTGTTTCATCCCTCGGTTTCTCACCCTCTGTTTCAGCCCCACTGTTTCAGCCCTTCTGTTTCTCGCCCTCTGTTTCAGCCCCTCTGTTTCAGCCCCTCTGTTTCTCGCCCTCTGTTTCTCGCCCACTGTTTCAGCCCCTCTGTTTCAGCCCCTCTGTTTCAGCCCCTCTGTTTCTCGCTCTCAGTTTCAGCCCCTCTGTTTCAGCCCCTCTGTTTCAGCCCCTCTGTTTCAGCCCCTCTGTTTCTCGCCCTCTGTTTCTCGCCCCCTGTTTCAGCCCCTCTGTTTCAGCCCCTCGGTTTCTCGCCCTCTGTTTCAGCCCCTCTGTTTCAGCCCCTCAGTTTCTCGCCCTCTGTTTCTCGCCCTCTGTTTCTCGCCCTCTGTTTCAGCCCCTCTGTTTCAGCCCCTCTGTTTCAGCCCCTCTGTTCAACCCCTCGGTTTCTCGCCCTCTGTTTCAGCCCCTCTGTTTCAGCCCCTCTGTTTCAGCCCCTCTGTTTCTCGCCCTCTGTTTCAGCCCCTCTGTTTCAGCCCCTCTGTTTCTCGCCCTCTGTTTCAGCCCCTCTGTTTCTCACCCTCTGTTTCAGCCCCTCTGTTTCAGCCCCTCTGTTTCTCGCCCCCTGTTTCAGCCCCTCTGTTTCAGCCCCTCTGTTTCTCGCCCTCTGTTTCAGCCCCTCTGTTTCTCGCCCTCTGTTTCTCGCCCTCTGTTTCAGCACCTCTGTTTCAGCCCCTCTGTTCCAGCCCCTCTGTTTCAGCCCCTTTGTTTCAGCCCCTCTGTTTCAGCCCCTCTGTTTCTCGCCCTCTGTTTCAGCCCCTCTGTTTCTCGCCCTCTGTTTCAGCCCCTCTGTTTCAGCCCCTCTGTTTCAGCCCCTCTGTTCAACCCCTCGGTTTCTCGCCCTCTGTTTCAGCCCCTCAGTTTCTCGCCCTCTGTTTCAGCCCCTCTGTTTCAGCCCCTCTGTTTCTCGCCCTCTGTTTCAGCCCCTCTGTTTCTCGCCCTCTGTTTCAGCCCCTCTGTTTCTCACCCTCTGTTTCAGCCCCTCTGTTTCAGCCCCTCTGTTTCAGCCCCTCTGTTTCTCGCCCTCTGTTTCAGTCCCTCGGATTCTCGCCCTCTGTTTCAGCCCCTCTGTTTCAGCCCCTCTGTTTCTCGCCCTCTGTTTCAGCCCCTCTGTTTCAGCCCCTCTGTTTCAGCCCCTCTTTTTCTCGCCCTCTCTTTCAGCCCCTCTGTTTCAGCCCCTCTGTTTCAGCCCCTCTTTTTCTCGCCCTCTGTTTCAGCCCCACTGTTTCAGCCCCTCTGTTTCTCGCCCTCTGTTTCAGCCCCTCTGTTTCTCGCCCCCTGTTTCTCGCCCCCTGTTTCAGCCCCTCTGTTTCAGCCCCTCTGTTTCTCGCCCCATGTTTCAGCCCCTCTGTTTCAGCCCCTCTGTTTCTCGCCCCCTGTTTCAGCCCCTCTGTTTCAGCCCCTCTGTTTCTCGCCCTCTGTTTTAGCCCCTCTGTTTCTCCCCCTCTGTTTCTCGCCCTCTGTTTCAGCCCCTCTGTTTGAGCACCTCTGTTTCAGCCCCTCTGTTTCAGCCCCTCTGTTTCAGCCCATCTGTTTCTCGCCCTCTGTTTCAGCCCCTCTGTTTCTCGCCCTCTGTTTCAGCCCATCTGTTTCAGCCCCTCTGTTCAGCCACTCGGTTTCTCGCCCTCTGTTTCACCCCACGGTTTCTCGCCCTCTGTTTCAGCCCCTCTGTTTCAGCCCCTCTGTTTCTCGCCCTCTGTTTCAGCCCCTCTGTTTCTCGCCCTCTGTTTCAGCCCCTCTGTTTCAGCCCCTCGGTTTCAGCCCCTCTGTTTCAGCCCCTCTGTTTCTCGCCCTCTGTTTTTCGCCCTCTGTTTCAGCCCCTCTGTTTCTCGCCCTCTGTTTCAGCCCCTCTGTTTCTCGCCCTCTGTTTCAGCCCATCTGTTTCAGCCCCACTGTTCAGCCACTCGGTTTCTCGCCCTCTGTTTCAGCCCCTCTGTTTCTCGCCCTCTGTTTCTCGCCCTCTGTTTCAGCCCCACTGTTTCTGCCCCTCTGTTTCTCGCCCTCTGTTTCAGACCCTCTGTTTCAGCTCCTCTGTTTCAGCACCTCTTTTTCTCACCCACTGTTTCAGCCCCTCTGCTTCTCGCCCTCTGTTTCAGCGCCTCTGTTTCAGCCCCTCTATTTCAGCCCCTCTGTTTCAGCCCCTCGGTTTCTCGACCTCTGTTTCAGCCCGTCTGTTTCAGCACCTCTGTTTCAGCCCCTCTGTTTCTCGCTCTCTTATTCAGCCCCTCTGTTTCTCGCCCTCTGTTTCAGGCCCTCTGTTTCAGCCCCTCTGTTTCAGACCCTCGGTTTCTCGCCCTCTGTTTCAGCCCCTCTGTTTCAGCTCCTCTGTTTCAGCCCCTCTGTTTCTCGCTCTCTTATTCAGCCCCTCTGTTTCTCGCCCTCTGTTTCAGCCCCTCTGTTTCTCGCCCTCTGTTTCAGCCCCTCTGTTTCTCGCCCACTGTTTCGGCCCCTCTGTTTCTCGCCCTCTGTTTCAACCCCTCGGTTTCTCGCCCTCTGTTTTAGCCCCTCTGTTTGAGCCCCTCTGTTTCAGCCCCTCTGTTTCAGCCCCTCTGTTTCTCACCCTCTGTTTGAGCATCACGGTTTCTCGCCCTCTGTTTCAGCCCCTCTGTTTCAGCCCCTCTGTTTCACCCCTCGGTTTCTCACCCTCTGTTTCAGCCCCACTGTTTCAGCCCTTCTGTTTCTCGCCCTCTGTTTCAGCCCCTCTATTTCAGCCCCTCTGTTTCTCGCTCTCTGTTTCTCGCCCCCTGTTTCAGCCCCTCTGTTTCAGCCCCTCTGTTTCAGCCCCTCTGTTTCTCGCCCTCAGTTTCAGCCCCTCTGTTTCATCCCCTCTGTTTCAGCCCCTCTGTTTCAGCCCCTCTGGTTCTCGCCCTCTGTTTCTCGCCCCCTGTTTCAGCCCCTCTGTTTCAGCCCCTCGGTTTCTCGCCCTCTGTTTCAGCCCCTCTGTTTCAGCCCCTCTGTTTCTCGCCCTCTGTTTCTCGCCCTCTGTTTCTCGCCCTCTGTTTCAGCCCCTCTGTTTCAGCCCCTCTGTTTCAGCCCCTCTGTTCAACCCCTCGGTTTCTCGCCCTCTGTTTCAGCCCCTCTGTTTCAGCCCCTCTGTTTCAGCCCCTCTGTTTCTCGCCCTCTGTTTCAGCCCCTCTGTTTCTCACCCTCTGTTTCAGCCCCTCTGTTTCCGCCCCTCTGTTTCTCGCCCCCTGTTTCAGCCCCTCTGTTTCTCGCCCTCTGTTTCAGCCCCTCTGTTTCTCGCCCTCTGTTTCTCGCCCTCTGTTTCAGCCCCTCTGTTTCAGCCCCTCTGTTCCAGCCCCTCTGTTTCAGCCCCTTTGTTTCAGCCCCTCTGTTTCAGCCCCTCTGTTTCTCGCCCTCTGTTTCAGCCCCTCTGTTTCTCGCCCTCTGTTTCAGCCCCTCTGTTTCAGCCCCTCTGTTTCAGCCCCTCTGTTCAACCCCTCGGTTTCTCGCCCTCTGTTTCAGCCCGTCGTTTTCTCGCCCTCTGTTTCAGCCCCTCTGTTTCAGCCCCTCTGTTTCTCGCCCTCTGTTTCAGACCCTCTGTTTCTCGCCCTCAGTTTCAGCCCCTCTGTTTCTCACCCTCTGTTTCAGCCCCTCTGTTTCAGCCCCTCTGTTTCAGCCCCTCTGTTTCTCGCCCTCTGTTTCAGTCCCTCGGATTCTCGCCCTCTGTTTCAGCCCCTCTGTTTCAGCCCCTCTGTTTCTCGCCCTCTGTTTCAGCCCCTCTGTTTCAGCCCCTCTTTTTCTCGTCCTCTCTTTCAGCCCCTCTGTTTCAGCCCCTCTGTTTCATCCCCTCTTTTTCTCGCCCTCTGTTTCAGCCCCACTGTTTCAGCCCCTCTGTTTCTCGCCCTCTGTTTCAGCCCCTCTGTTTCTCGCCCCCTGTTTCTCGCCCCCTGTTTCAGCCCCTCTGTTTCAGCCCCTCTGTTTCTCGCCCCATGTTTCAGCCCCTCTGTTTCAGCCCCTCTGTTTCTCGCCCCCTGTTTCAGCCCCTCTGTTTCAGCCCCTCTGTTTCTCGCCCTCTGTTTCAGTCCCTCTGTTTCTCCCCCTCTGTTTCTCGCCCCATGTTTCAGCCCCTCTGTTTCAGCCCCATTGTTTCAGCCCTTCTGTTTCTCGCCCTCTGTTTCAGACCCTCTGTTTCAGCCCCTCTGTTTCAGCCACTCTGTTTCAGCCCCTCTGTTTCTTTCCCCCTGTTTCAGCCCCTCTGTTTCAGCCCCTCTGTTTCAGCCCCTCTGTTTCTCGCCCTCTGTTTCAGCCACTCTGTTTCTCGCCCACTGTTTCAGCCCTTCTGTTTCAGCCCCTCTGTTTCTCGCCCTCTGTTTCAGCCCCTCTGTTTCTCGCCCTCTGTTTCAGCCCCTCTGTTTCAACCCCTCTGTTTCAGCCCATCTGTTCAGCCCATCGGTTTCTCGCCCTCTGTTTCAGCCCCTCGGTTTCTCGCCCTCTGTTTCAGCCCCTCTGTTTCAGCCCCTCTGTTTCTCGCCCTCTGTTTCAGCCCCTCTGTTTCTCGCCCTCTGTTTCAGCCCCTCTGTTTCTCACCCTCTGTTTCAGCCCCTCTGTTTCAGCCCCTCTGTTTCATCGCCCTCTGTTTCAGCCCCTCGGATTCTCGCCCTCTGTTTCAGCACGTCTTTTTCTCGCCCTCTCTTTCAGCCCCTCTGTTTCAGCCCCTCTGTTTCAGCCCCTCTTTTTCTCGCCCTCTGTTTCAGCCCCACTGTTTCAGCCCCTCTGTTTCTCGCCCTCTGTTTCAGCCCCTCTGTTTCTCGCCCCCTGTTTCTCGCCCCCTGTTTCAGCCCCTCTGTTTCAGCCCCTCTGTTTCTCGCCCCATGTTTCAGCCCCTCTGTTTCAGCCCCTCTGTTTCTCGCCCCCTGTTTCAGCCCATCTGTTTCAGCCCCTCTGTTTCTCGCCCTCTGTTTCAGCCCCTCTGTTTCTTGCCCTCTGTTTCTCGCCCTCTGTTTCAGCCCCTCTGTTTCAGCCCCTCTGTTTCTCGCCCTCTGTTTCAGCCCCGCTGTTGCAGCCCCTCTGTTTCAGCCCCTCTGTTTCTAGCCCTCTGTTTCAGCCCCTCTGTTTCAGCCCCTCTGTTTCAGCCCCTCTGTTTCTCGCCCTCTGTTTCTCGCCCCCTGTTTCAGCCCCTCTGTTTCAGCCCCTCGGTTTCTCGCCCTCAGTTTCAGCCCCTCTGTTTCAGCCCCTCTGTTTCTCGCCCTCTGTTTCAGCCCCTCTGTTTCTCGCCCTCTGTTTCAGCCCATCTGTTTCAGCCCCTCTGTTCAGCCACTCGGTTTCTCGCCCTCTGTTTCAGCACCTCGGTTTCTCGCCCTCGGTTTCAGCCCCTCTGTTTCAGCCCTCTGTTTCAGCCCCTCTGTTTCAGCCCCTCTGTTTCTCGCCCTCTGTTTCAGCCCCTCTGTTTCAGCCCCTCTGTTTCAGCCCCTCTGTTTCTCACCCTCTGTTTCAGCCCCTCTGTTTCAGCCCCTCTGTTTCTCGCCCCCTGTTTCAGCCCCTCTGTTTCAGCCCCTCTGTTTCTCGCCCTCTGTTTCAGCCCCTCTGTTTCACGCCCTTTGTTTCAGCCCCTCCGTTTCAGCCCCTCTGTTTCTCGCCCTCTGTTTCAGCCCCTCTGTTTCTTGCCCTCTGTTTAAGCCCATCTGTTTCAGCCCCTCTGTTCAGCCACTCGGTTTCTCGCCCTCTGTTTCAGCCCCTCTGTTTCTCGCCCTCTGTTTCTCGCCCTCTGTTTCAGCCCCACTGTTTCAGCCCCTCTGTTTCTCGCCCTCTGTTTCAGACCCTCTGTTTCAGATCCTCTGTTTCAGCACCTCTTTTTCTCAGCCACTGTTTCAGCCCCTCTGCTTCTAGCCCTCTGTTTCAGCCCCTCTGTTTCAGGCCCTCTGTTTCAGCCCCTCTGTTTCAGCCCCTCGGTTTCTCGCCCTCTGTTTCAGCCCCTCTGTTTCAGCTCCTCTGTTTCAGCCCCTCTGTTTCTCGCTCTCTTATTCAGCCCCTCTGTTTCTCGCCCTCTGTTTCAGCCCCTCTGTTTGAGCCCCTCTGTTTCAGCCCCTCTGTTTCTCGCCCTCTGTTTCAGCCCCTCTGTTTCAGCCCCTCTGTTTCTCACCCTCTGTTTCAGCCCCTCTGTTTCAGCCCCTCTGTTTCTCGCCCCCTGTTTCAGCCCCTCTGTTTCAGCCCCTCTGTTTCTCGCCCTCTGTTTCAGCCCCTCTGTTTCTCGCCCTTTGTTTCAGCCCCTCTGTTTCAGCCCCTCTGTTTCTCGCCCTCTGTTTCAGCCCCTCTGTTTCTTGCCCTCTGTTTAAGCCCATCTGTTTCAGCCCCTCTGTTCAGCCACTCGGTTTCTCGCCCTCTGTTTCAGCCCCTCTGTTTCTCGCCCTCTGTTTCTCGCCCTCTGTTTCAGCCCCACTGTTTCAGCCCCTCTGTTTCTCGCCCTCTGTTTCAGACCCTCTGTTTCAGCTCCTCTGTTTCAGCACCTCTTTTTCTCACCCACTGTTTCAGCCCCTCTGCTTCTCGCCCTCTGTTTCAGCCCCTCTGTTTCAGGCCCTCTGTTTCAGCCCCTCTGTTTCAGCCCCTCGGTTTCTCGCCCTCTGTTTCAGCCCCTCTGTTTCTCGCCCTCTGTTTCAGCCCCTCTGTTTGAGCCCCTCTGTTTCAGCCCCTCTGTTTCTCGCCCTCTGTTTCAGCCCCTCGGTTTCTCGCCCTCTGTTTCAGCCCCTCTGTTTCAGCCCCTCTGTTTCGGCCCCTCTGTTTCTCGCCCTCTGTTTCAACCCCTCGGTTTCTCACCCTCTGTTTTAGCCCCTCTGTTTGAGCCCCTCTGTTTCAGCCCCTCTGTTTCAGCCCCTCTGTTTCTCACCCTCTGTTTGAGCACCTCGGTTTCTCGCCCTCTGTTTCTGCCCCTCTGTTTCAGCCCCTCTGTTTCACCCCTCGGTTTCTCACCCTCTGTTTCAGCCCCACTGTTTCAGCCCTTCTGTTTCTCGCCCTCTGTTTCAGCCCCTCTGTTTCAGCCCCTCTGTTTCTCGCCCTCTGTTTCTCGCCCACTGTTTCAGCCCCTCTGTTTCAGCCCCTCTGTTTCAGCCCCTCTGTTTCTCGCTCTCAGTTTCAGCCCCTCTGTTTCAGCCCCTCTGTTTCAGCCCCTCTGTTTCAGCCCCTCTGTTTCTCGCCCTCTGTTTCTCGCCCCCTGTTTCAGCCCCTCTGTTTCAGCCCCTCGGTTTCTCGCCCTCTGTTTCAGCCCCTCTGTTTCAGCCCCTCAGTTTCTCGCCCTCTGTTTCTCGCCCTCTGTTTCTCGCCCTCTGTTTCAGCCCCTCTGTTTCAGCCCCTCTGTTTCAGCCCCTCTGTTCAACCCCTCGGTTTCTCGCCCTCTGTTTCAGCCCCTCTGTTTCAGCCCCTCTGTTTCAGCCCCTCTGTTTCTCGCCCTCTGTTTCAGCCCCTCTGTTTCAGCCCCTCTGTTTCTCGCCCTCTGTTTCAGCCCCTCTGTTTCTCACCCTCTGTTTCAGCCCCTCTGTTTCAGCCCCTCTGTTTCTCGCCCCCTGTTTCAGCCCCTCTGTTTCAGCCCCTCTGTTTCTCGCCCTCTGTTTCAGCCCCTCTGTTTCTCGCCCTCTGTTTCTCGCCCTCTGTTTCAGCCCCTCTGTTTCAGCCCCTCTGTTCCAGCCCCTCTGTTTCAGCCCCTTTGTTTCAGCCCCTCTGTTTCAGCCCCTCTGTTTCTCGCCCTCTGTTTCAGCCCCTCTGTTTCTCGCCCTCTGTTTCAGCCCCTCTGTTTCAGCCCCTCTGTTTCAGCCCCTCTGTTCAACCCCTCGGTTTCTCGCCCTCTGTTTCAGCCCCTCGGTTTCTCGCCCTCTGTTTCAGCCCCTCTGTTTCAGCCCCTCTGTTTCTCGCCCTCTGTTTCAGCCCCTCTGTTTCTCGCCCTCTGTTTCAGCCCCTCTGTTTCTCACCCTCTGTTTCAGCCCCTCTGTTTCAGCCCCTCTGTTTCAGCCCCTCTGTTTCTCGCCCTCTGTTTCAGTCCCTCGGATTCTCGCCCTCTGTTTCAGCCCCTCTGTTTCAGGCCCTCTGTTTCTCGCCCTCTGTTTCAGCCCCTCTGTTTCAGCCCCTCTGTTTCAGCCCCTCTTTTTCTCGCCCTCTCTTTCAGCCCCTCTGTTTCAGCCCCTCTGTTTCAGCCCCTCTTTTTCTCGCCCTCTGTTTCAGCCCCACTGTTTCAGCCCCTCTGTTTCTCGCCCTCTGTTTCAGCCCCTCTGTTTCTCGCCCCCTGTTTCTCGCCCCCTGTTTCAGCCCCTCTGTTTCAGCCCCTCTGTTTCTCGCCCCATGTTTCAGCCCCTCTGTTTCAGCCCCTCTGTTTCTCGCCCCCTGTTTCAGCCCCTCTGTTTCAGCCCCTCTGTTTCTCGCCCTCTGTTTTAGCCCCTCTGTTTCTCCCCCTCTGTTTCTCGCCCTCTGTTTCAGCCCCTCTGTTTGAGCACATCTGTTTCAGCCCCTCTGTTTCAGCCCCTCTGTTTCAGCCCCTCTGTTTCTCGCCCTCTGTTTCAGACCCTCTGTTTCAGCCCCTCTGTTTCAGCCCCTCTGTTTCTCGCCCTCTGTTTCTCGCCCCCTGTTTCAGCCCCTCTGTTTCAGCCCCTCGGTTTCTCGCCCTCTGTTTCAGCCCCTCTGTTTCAGCCCCTCTGTTTCTCGCCCTCTGTTTCAGCCCCTCTGTTTCTCGCCCTCTGTTTCAGCCCATCTGTTTCAGCCCCTTTGTTCAGCCACTCGGTTTCTCGCCCTCTGTTTCACACCACGGTTTCTCGCCCTCTGTTTCAGCCCCTCTGTTTCAGCCCCTCTGTTTCTCGCCCTCTGTTTCAGCCCCTCTGTTTCTCGCCCTCTGTTTCAGCCCCTCTGTTTCAGCCCCTCGGTTTCAGCCCCTCTGTTTCAGCCCCTCTGTTTCTCGCCCTCTGTTTTTCGCCCTCTGTTTCAGCCCCTCTGTTTCTCGCCCTCTGTTTCAGCCCCTCTGTTTCTCGCCCTCTGTTTCAGCCCATCTGTTTCAGCCCCACTGTTCAGCCACTCGGTTTCTCGCCCTCTGTTTCAGCCCCTCTGTTTCTCGCCCTCTGTTTCTCGCCCTCTGTTTCAGCCCCACTGTTTCTGCCCCTCTGTTTCTCGCCCTATGTTTCAGACCCTCTGTTTCAGCTCCTCTGTTTCAGCACCTCTTTTTCTCACCCACTGTTTCAGCCCCTCTGCTTCTCGCCCTCTGTTTCAGCCCCTCTGTTTCAGCCCCTCTATTTCAGCCCCTCTGTTTCAGCCCCTCGGTTTCTCGACCTCTGTTTCAGCCCGTCTGTTTCAGCACCTCTGTTTCAGCCCCTCTGTTTCTCGCTCTCTTATTCAGCCCCTCTGTTTCTCGCCCTCTGTTTCAGGCCCTCTGTTTCAGTCCCTCTGTTTCAGCCCCTCGGTTTCTCGCCCTCTGTTTCAGCCCCTCTGTTTCAGCTCCTCTGTTTCAGCCCCTCTGTTTCTCGCTCTCTTATTCAGCCCCTCTGTTTCTCGCCCTCTGTTTCAGCCCCTCTGTTTCTCGCCCTCTGTTTCAGCCCCTCTGTTTCTCGCCCACTGTTTCGGCCCCTCTGTTTCTCGCCCTCTGTTTCAACCCCTCGGTTTCTCGCCCTCTGTTTTAGCCCCTCTGTTTGAGCCCCTCTGTTTCAGCCCCTCTGTTTCAGCCCCTCTGTTTCTCACCCTCTGTTTGAGCATCACGGTTTCTCGCCCTCTGTTTCAGCCCCTCTGTTTCAGCCCCTCTGTTTCACCCCTCGGTTTCTCACCCTCTGTTTCAGCCCCACTGTTTCAGCCCTTCTGTTTCTCGCCCTCTGTTTCAGCCCCTCTGTTTCAGCCCCTCTGTTTCTCGCCCTCTGTTTTTCGCCCCCTGTTTCAGCCCCTCTGTTTCAGCCCCTCTGTTTCAGCCCCTCTGTTTCTCGCCCTCTGTTTCAGCCCCTCTGTTTCAGCCCCTCTGTTTCAGCCCCTCTGTTCAGCCCCTCGGTTTCTCGCCCTCTGTTTCAGCCCCTCGGTTTCTCGCCCTCTGTTTCAGACCCTCTGTTTCAGCCCCTCTGTTTCTCGCCCTCTGTTTCAGCCCCTCTGTTCCTCGCCCTCTGTTTCAGCCCCTCGGTTTCTCACCCTCTGTTTCAGCCCCTCTGTTTCAGCCCCTCTGTTTCAGCCCCTCTGTTTCAGCCCCTCTGTTTCAGCCCCTCTTTTTCTCGCCCTCTCTTTCAGCCCCTCTGTTTCAGCCCCTCTGTTTCAGCCCCTCTTTTGCTCGCCCTCTGTTTCAGCCCCAGTGTTTCAGCCACTCTGTTTCTCGCCCTCTGTTTCAGCCCCTCTGTTTCTCGCCCCCTGTTTCTCGCCCCCTGTTTCAGCCCCTCTGTTTCAGCCCCTCTGTTTCTCGCCCCATGTTTCAGCCCCTCTGTTTCAGCCCCTTTGTTTCAGCCCCTCTGTTTCAGCCCCTCTGTTTCTCGCCCTCTGTTTCAGCCCCTCTGTTTCTCGCCCTCTGTTTCAGCCCCTCTGTTTCAGCCCCTCTGTTTCAGCCCCTCTGTTCAGCCCCTCGGTTTCTCGCCCTCTGTTTCAGCCCCTCGGTTTCTCGCCCTCTGTTTCAGCCCCTCTGTTTCAGCCCCTCTGTTTCTCGCCCTCTGTTTCAGCCCCTCTGTTTCTCGCCCTCTGTTTCAGCCCCTCTGTTTCTTGCCCTCTGTTTCAGCCCCTCTGTTTCAGCCCCTCTGTTTCAGCCCCTCTGTTTCTCGCCGTCTGTTTCAGTCTCTCGGATTCTCGCCCTCTGTTTCAGCCCCTCTGTTTCAGCCCCTCTGTTTCTCGCCCTCTGTTTCAGCCCCTTGGTTTCTCGCCCTCTGTTTTAGCGCCTCTGTTTCAGCCCCTCTGTTTCAGCCCCTCTGTTTCAGCACCTCTGTTTCTCGCCCTCTGTTTCAGCCCCTCTGTTTCTCGCCCCCTGTTTCAGCCCCTCTGTTTCAGCCCCTCTGTTTCTCGCCCTCTGTTTCAGCCCCTCTGTTTCTCGCCCTCTGTTTCTCGCCCTCTGTTTCAGCCCCTCTGTTTCAGCCCCACTGTTTCAGCCCCTCTGTTTCTCGCCCTCTGTTTCAGCCCCTCTGTTTCAGGCCCTCTGTTTCAGCCCCTCTTTTTCTCGCCCTCTCTTTCAGCCCCTCTGTTTCAGCCCCTCTGTTTCAGCCCCTCTTTTTCTCGCCCTCTGTTTCAGCCCCTCTGTTTCAGCCCCTCTGTTTCTCGCCCTCTGTTTCAGCCCCTCTGTTTCAGCCCCTCTGTTTCTCGCCCTCTGTTTCTCGCCCCCTGTTTCAGCCCCACTGTTTCAGCCCCTCGGTTTCTCGCCCTCTGTTTCAGCCCCTCTGTTTCAGCCCCTTTGTTTCAGCCCCTCTGTTTCAGCCCCTCTGTTTCTCGCCCTCTGTTTCAGCCCCTCTGTTTCTCGCCCTCTGTTTCAGCCCCTCTGTTTCAGCCCCTCTGTTTCAGCCCCTCAGTTCAGCCCCTCGGTTTCTCGCCCTCTGTTTCAGCCCCTCGGTTTCTCGCCCTCTGTTTCAGCCCCTCTGTTTCAGCCCCTCTGTTTCTCGCCCTCTGTTTCAGCCCCTCTGTTTCTCACCCTCTGTTTCAGCCCCTCTGTTTCAGCCCCTCTGTTTCAGCCCCTCTGTTTCTCGCCCTCTGTTTCAGCCCCTCTGTTTCAGCCCCTCTGTTTCAGCCCCTCTTTTTCTCGCCCTCTCTTTCAGCCCCTCTGTTTCAGCCCCTCTGTTTCAGCCCCTCTTTTTCTCGCCCTCTGTTTCAGCCCCACTGTTTCAGCCCATCTGTTTCTCGCCCTCTGTTTCCGCCCCTCTGTTTCTCGCCCCCTGTTTCTCGCCCCCTGTTTCAGCCCCTCTCTTTCAGCCCCTCTGTTTCTCGCCCCATGTTTCAGCCCCTCTGTTTCAGCCCCTCTGTTTCTCGCCCACTGTTTCAGACCCTCTGTTTCAGCCCCTCTGTTTCTCGCCCTCTGTTTCAGCCCCTCTGTTTCTCGCCCTCTGTTTCTCGCCCTCTGTTTCAGCCCCTCTGTTTCAGCCCCTCTGTTTCAGCCCCTCTGTTTCAGCCCCGCTGTTTCTCGCCCTCTGTTTCAGCCCCTCGGTTTCTCGCCCTCTGTTTCCGCCCATCTCTTTCTCGCCCTCTGTTTCAGACCCTCTGTTTCAGCTCCTCTGTTTCAGCCACTCTTTTTCTCACCCACTGTTTCAGCCCCTCTGCTTCTCGCCCTCTGTTTCAGCCCCTCTGTTTCAGCCCATCGGTTTCTCGCCCTGTGTTTCAGCCCCTCTGTTTCAGCTCCTCTGTTTCAGCCCCTCTGTTTCAGCCCCTCGGTTTCTCGCCCTCTGTTTCAGCCCCTCTGTTTCAGCTCCTCTGATTCAGCCCCTCTGTTTCTCGCCCTCTTATTCAGCCCCTCTGTTTCTCGCCCTCTGTTTCAGCCCCTCTGTTTGAGCCCCTCTGTTTCAGCACCTCTGTTTCTCGCCCTCTGTTTCAGCCCCTCTGTTTCTCGCCCTCTGTTTCAGCCCCTCTGTTTCAGCCCCTCTGTTTCAGCCCCTCTGTTTCTCGCCCTCTGTTTCAGCCCCTCTGTTTCAGCCCCTCTGTTTCAGCCCCTCTGTTTCTCGCCCTCTGTTTCAACCCCTTGGTTTCTCGCCCTCTGTTTTAGCGCCTCTGTTTCAGCCCCTCTGTTTCAGCCCCTCTGTTTCAGCACCTCTGTTTCTCGCCCTCTGTTTCAGCCCCTCTGTTTCTCGCCCCCTGTTTCAGCCCCTCTGTTTCAGCCCCTCTGTTTCTCGCCCTCTGTTTCAGCCCCTCTGTTTCTCGCCCTCTGTTTCTCGCCCTCTGTTTCAGCCCCACTGTTTCAGCCCCTCTGTTTCAGCCCCACTGTTTCAGCCCCTCTGTTTCTCGCCCTCTGTTTCAGCCCCACTGTTTCAGCCCCTCTGTTTCTCGCCCTCTGTTTCAGCCCCACTGTTTCAGCCCCTCGGTTTCTCGCCCTCTGTTTCAGCCCCTCTGTTTCAGCCCCTTTGTTTCAGCCCCTCTGTTTCAGCCCCTCTGTTTCTCGCCCTCTGTTTCAGCCCCTCTGTTTCTCGCCCTCTGTTTCAGCCCCTCTGTTTCAGCCCCTCTGTTTCAGCCCCTCTGTTCAGCCCCTCGGTTTCTCGCCCTCTGTTTCAGCCCCTCGGTTTCTCGCCCTCTGTTTCAGCCCCTCTGTTTCAGCCCCTCTGTTTCTCGCCCTCTGTTTCAGCCCCTCTGTTTCTCGCCCTCTGTTTCAGCCCCTCTGTTTCTCACCCTCTGTTTCAGCCCCTCTGTTTCAGCCCCTCTGTTTCAGCCCCTCTGTTTCTCGCCCTCTGTTTCAGCCCCTCTGTTTCAGCCCCTCTGTTTCAGCCCCTCTTTTTCTCGCCCTCTCTTTCAGCCCCTCTGTTTCAGCCCCTCTGTTTCAGCCCCTCTTTTTCTCGCCCTCTGTTTCAGCCCCACTGTTTCAGCCCATCTGTTTCTCGCCCTCTGTTTCCGCCCCTCTGTTTCTCGCCCCCTGTTTCTCGCCCCCTGTTTCAGCCCCTCTCTTTCAGCCCCTCTGTTTCTCGCCCCATGTTTCAGCCCCTCTGTTTCAGCCCCTCTGTTTCTCGCCCACTGTTTCAGACCCTCTGTTTCAGCCCCTCTGTTTCTCGCCCTCTGTTTCAGCCCCTCTGTTTCTCGCCCTCTGTTTCTCGCCCTCTGTTTCAGCCCCTCTGTTTCAGCCCCTCTGTTTCAGCCCCTCTGTTTCAGCCCCTCTGTTTCTCGCCCTCTGTTTCAGCCCCGCTGTTTCAGCCCCTCTGTTTCAGCCCCTCTGTTTCTAGCCCTCAGTTTCAGGCCCTCTGTTTCAGCCCCTCTGTTTCAGCCCCTCTGTTTCTCGCCCTCTGTTTCTCGCCCCCTGTTTCAGCCCCTCTGTGTCAGCCCCTCTGTTTCTCGCCCTCTGTTTCAGCCCCTCTGTTTCAGCCCTTCTGTTTCAGCCCCTCTGCTTCAGCCCCTCTGTTTCTCGCCGTCTGTTTCTCGCCCTCTGTTTCTCGCCTTCTGTTTCAGCCCCTCTGTTTCAGCCCCTCTGTTTCAGCCCCTCTGTTTCAGCCCCTCGGTTTCTCGCCCTCTGTTTCAGCCCCTCTGTTTCTCGCCCTCCGTTTCAGCCCCTCTGTTTCTCGCACTCTATTTCAGCCCATCTGTTTCAGCCCCCCTGTTCAGCCGCTCGGTTTCTCGCCCTCTGTTTCAGCCCCTCGGTTTCTCGCCCTCTGTTTCAGCCCCTCTGTTTCAGCCCTTCTGTTTCAGCCCCTCTGCTTCAGCCCCTCTGTTTCTCGCCGTCTGTTTCTCGCCCTCTGTTTCTCGCCTTCTGTTTCAGCCCCTCTGTTTCAGCACCTCTGTTTCAGCCCCTCTGTTTCAGCCCCTCTGTTTCTCGCCCTCTGTTTCAGCCCCTCTGTTTCTCGCCCTCTGTTTCAGCCCCTCTGTTTCTCACCCTCTGTTTCAGCCCCTCTGTTTCAGCCCCTCTGTTTCTCGCCCCCTGTTTCAGCCCCTCTGTTTCAGCCCCTCTGTTTCTCGCCCTCTGTTTCAGCCCCTCTGTTTCTCGCCCTCTGTTTCTCGCCCTCAGTTTCAGCCCCTCTGTTTCAGCCCCTCTGTTTCTCGCCCTCTGTTTCAGCCCCTCGGTTTCTCGCCCTCTGTTTCCGCCCATCTGTTTCTCGCCCTCTGTTTCAGACCCACTGTTTCAGCTCCTCTGTTTCAGCCCCTCTTTTTCTCACCCACTGTTTCAGCCCCTCTGCTTCTCGCCCTCTGTTTCAGCCCCTCTGTTTCAGCCCATCGGTTTCTCGCCCTGTGTTTCAGCCCCTCTGTTTCAGCTCCTCTGTTTCAGCCCCTCTGTTTCAGCCCCTCGGTTTCTCGCCCTCTGTTTCAGCCCCTCTGTTTCAGCTCCTCTGATTCAGCCCCTCTGTTTCTCGCCCTCTTATTCAGCCCCTCTGTTTCTCGCCCTCTGTTTCAGCCCCTCTGTTTGAGCCCCTCTGTTTCAGCACCTCTGTTTCTCGCCCTCTGTTTCAGCCCCTCGGTTTCTCGCCCTCTGTTTCAGCCCCTCTGTTTCAGCCCCTCTGTTTCAGCCCCTCTGTGTCTCGCCCTCTGTTTCAGCCCCTCTGTTTCTCGCCCTCTGTTTCAGCCCCTCTGTTTCAGCCCCTCTGTTTCAGCCCCTCTGTTTCTCTCCCTCTGTTTCAACCCCTCGGTTTCTCGTCCCTCTGTTTTAGCGCCTCTGTTTCAGCCCCTCTGTTTCAGCCCCTCTGTTTCAGCCCCTCTGTTTCTCACCCTCTGTTTGAGCCCCTCGGTTTCTCGCCCTCTGTTTCAGCCCCTCTGTTTCAGCCCCTCTGTTTCACCCCTCGGTTTCACACCCTCTGTTTCAGCCCCACTGTTTCAGCCCTTCTGTTTCTCGCCCTCTGTTTCAGCCCCTCTGTTTCAGCCCCTCTGTTTCTCGCCCTCTGTTTCTCGCCCCCTGTTTCAGCCCCTCTGTTTCAGCCCCACTGTTTCAGCCCCTCTGTTTCAGCCCCTCTGTTTCTCGCCCCCTGTTTCAGCCCCTCTGTTTCAGCCCCTCTGGTTCAGCCCCTCTGTTTCTCGCCCTCTGTTTCAGCCCCTCTGTTTCTCGCCCACTGTTTCAGCCCCTCTGTTTCAGCCACTATGTTTCTCGCCCTCTGTTTCAGCCCTTCTGTTTCTGGCCCTCTGTTTCTCGCCCTCAGTTTCAGCCCCTCTGTTTCAGCCCCTCTGTTTCAGCCACTCTGTTTCAGACCCTCGGTTTCTCGCCCTCTGTTTCAGCCCCTCTGTTTCTCGCCCTCTGTTTCAGCCCCTCTGTTTCAGCCCTTCTGTTTCAGCCACTCTGTTTCAGCCCCTCTGTTTCTCGCCCTCTGTTTCTCGCCTTCTGTTTCAGCCCCTCTGTTTCTCGCCCTCTGTTTCAGCCCCTCTGTTTCAGCCCCTATGTTTCTCGCACTCGTTTTCAGCCCCTCTGTTTCTCGCCCTCTGTTTCAGCCCCTCTGTTTCTCACCCTCTGTTTCAGCCCCTCTGTTTCAGCCCCTCTGTTTCTCGCCCTCTGTTTCAGCCCCTCGGATTCTCGCCCTCTGTTTCAGCCCCTCTGTTTCAGCCCTTCTGTTTCAGCCCCTCTGTTTCAGCCCCTCTTTTTCTCGCCCTCTCTTTCAGCCCCTCTGTTTCAGCCCCTCTGTTTCAGCCCCTATGTTTCAGCCCCTATTTTTCTCGCCCTCTGTTTCAGCCCCACTGTTTCAGCCCCTCTGTTTCTCGCCCTCTGTTTCAGCCCCTCTGTTTCAGCCCCTCTTTTTCTCGCCCTCTGTTGCAGCCCCTCTGTTTCAGCCCCTCTGTTTCAGCCCCTCTGTTTCTCGCCCTCTGTTTCAGCCCCTCGGTTTCTCGCCCTCTGTTTCAGCGCCTCTGTTTCAGCCCCTCTCTTTCAGCCCCTCTGTTTCAGCCCCTCTGTCTCTCGCCCTCTGTTTCAGCACCTCTGTTTCTCGCTCCCTGTTTCAGCCCCTCTGATTCAGCCCCTCTGTTTCTCGCCCTCTGTTTCAGCCCCTCTGTTTCAGCCCCTCTGTTTCTCGCCCTCTGTTTCAACCCCTCGGTTTCTCGCCCTCTGTTTTAGCCCCTCTGTTTCAGCCCCTCTGTTTCAGCCCCTCTGTTTCAGCCCCTCTGTTTCTCACCCTCTGTTTCAGCCCCTCGGTTTCTCGCCCTCTGTTTCAGCCCCTCTGTTTCAGCCCCTCTGATTCAGCCCCTCTGTTTCTCGCCCCTGTTTCAACCCCTCTGTTTCAGCCCTTCTGTTTCTCGCCCTATGTTTCAGCCGCTCTGTTTCAGCCCCTCTGTTTCTCGCCCCCTGTTTCAGCCCCTCTGTTTCAGCCCCTCTGTTTCAGCCCCTCTGTTTCAGCCCCTCTGTTTCTCGCCCTCTGTTTCAGCCCCTCTGTTTCTCGCCCCCTGTTTCAGCCCCTCTGTTTCAGCCCCTCTGTTTCTCGCCCTCTGTTTCAGCCCCTCTGTTTCCCCCCCTCTGTTTCTCGCCCTCTGTTTCAGCCCCTCTATTTCAGCCCCTCTGTTTCAGCCCCTCTGTTTCAGCCCCTCTGTTCAGCCCCTCGGTTTCTCGCCCTCTGTTTCAGCCCCTCGGTTTCTCGCCCTCTGTTTCAGACCCTCTGTTACTCGCCCTCTGTTTCAGCCCCTCTGTTTCAGCCCCTCTGTTTCAGCCCCTCTTTTTCTCGCCCTCTCTTTCAGCCCCTCTGTTTCAGCCCCTCTGTTTCAGCCCCTCTGTTCAGCCCCTCGGTTTCTCGCCCTCTGTTTCAGCCCCTCGGTTTCTCGCCCTCTGTTTCAGACCCTCTGTTACTCGCCCTCTGTTTCAGCCCCTCTGTTTCAGCCCCTCTGTTTCAGCCCCTCTTTTTCTCGCCCTCTCTTTCAGCCCCTCTGTTTCAGCCCCTCTGTTTCAGCCCCTCTTTTTCTCGCCCTCTGTTTCAGCCCCACTGTTTCAGCCCCTCTGTTTCTTGCCCTCTGTTTCAGCCCCTCTGTTTCTCGCCCCCTGTTTCTCGCCCCCTTTTCAGCCCCTCTGTTTCAGCCCCCCTGTTTCCCGCCCCCTGTTTCAGCCCCTCTGTTTCAGCCCCTCTGTTTCTCGCCCTCTGTTTCAGCCCCTCTGTTTCTCGCCCTCTGTTTCTCGCCCTCTGTTTCAGCCCCTCTGTTTCAGCCCCTCTGTTTCAGCCCCTCTGTTTCAGCCCCTCTGTTTCTCGCCCTCTGTTTCAGCCCCGCTGTTTCAGCCCCTCTGTTTCAGCCCCTCTGTTTCTCGCCCTCTGTTTCAGCCCCTCTGTTTCAGCCCCTCTGTTTCTCGCCCTCTGTTTCAGCCCCTCTGTTTCAGCCCCTCTGTTTCAGCCCCTCTTTTTCTCGCCCTCTCTTTCAGCCCCTCTGTTTCAGCCCCTCTGTTTCAGCCCCTCTTTTTCTCGCCCTCTGTTTCAGCCCCACTGTTTCAGCCCCTCTGTTTCTCGCCCTCTGTTTCAGCCCCTCTGTTTCTCGCCCCCTGTTTCTCGCCCCCTGTTTCAGCCCCTCTGTTTCAGCCCCCCTGTTTCTCGCCCCCTGTTTCAGCCCCTCTGTTTCAGCCCCTCTGTTTCTCGCCCTCTGTTTCAGCCCCTCTGTTTCTCGCCCTCTGTTTCTCGCCCTCTGTTTCAGCCCCTCTGTTTCAGCCCCTCTGTTTCAGCCCCTCTGTTTCAGCCCCTCTGTTTCTCGCCCTCTGTTTCAGCCCCGCTGTTTCAGCCTATCTGTTTCAGCCCCTCTGTTTCTCGCCCTCTGTTTCAGCCCCTCTGTTTCAGCCCCTCTGTTTCTCGCCCTCTGTTTCAGCCCCTCTGTTTCAGCCCCTCTGTTTCAGCCCCTCTTTTTCTCGCCCTCTCTTTCAGCCCCTCTGTTTCAGCCCCTCTGTTTCAGCCCCTCTTTTTCTCGCCCTCTGTTTCAGCCCCACTGTTTCAGCCCCTCTGTTTCTCGCCCTCTGTTTCCGCCCCTCTGTTTCTCGCCCCCTGTTTCTCGCCCCCTGTTTCAGCCCCTCTGTTTCAGCCCCTCTGTTTCTCGCCCTCTGTTTCAGCCCCTCTGTTTCTCGCCCTCTGTTTCTCGCCCTCTGTTTCAGCCCCTCTGTTTCAGCCCCTCTGTTTCAGCCCCTCTGTTTCAGCCCCTCTGTTTCTCGCCCTCTGTTTCAGCCCCGCTGTTTCAGCCCCTCTGTTTCAGCCTCTCTGTTTCTAGCCCTCAGTTTCAGGCCCTCTGTTTCAGCCCCTCTGTTTCAGCCCCTCTGTTTCTCGCCCTCTGTTTCTCGCCCCCTGTTTCAGCCCCTCTGTTTCAGCCCCTCTGTTTCTCGCCCTCTGTTTCAGCCCCTCTGTTTCTCGCCCTCTGTTTCAGCCCCTCTGTTTCTCACCCTCTGTTTCAGCCCTCAGTTTCAGCCCCTCTGTTTCAGCCCCTCTGTTTCTCGCCCTCGGATTCTCGCCCTCTGTTTCAGCCCCTCTGTTTCAGCCCCTCTGTTTCTCGCCCTCTGTTTCAGCCCCTCTGTTTCAGCCCCTCTGTTTCAGCCCCTCTTTTTCTCGCCCTCTCTTTCAGCCCCTCTGTTTCAGCCCCTCTGTTTCAGCCCCTCTTCTTCTCACCCTCTGTTTCAGCCCCTCTGTTCAGCCCCTCTGTTTCTCGCCCTCTGTTTCAGCCCCTCTATTTCAGCCCCTCTGTTTCAGCCCCTCTCTTTCAGCCCCTCTGTTTCAGCCCCTCTGTTCAGCCCCTCGGTTTCTCGCCCTCTGTTTCAGCCCCTCTGTTTCAGCCCCTCTGTTTCTCGCCCTCTGTTTCAGCCCCTCTGTTTCAGCCCCTCTCTTTCAGCCCCTCTTTTTCTCGCCCTCTCTTTCAGCCCCTCGGTTTCAGCCCCTCTGTTTCAGCCCCTCTTTTTCTCGCCCTCTGTTTCAGCCCCACTGTTTCAGCCCCTCTGTTTCTCGCCCTCTGTTTCAGCCCCTCTGTTTCTCGCCCCCTGTTTCTCGCCCCCTGTTTCAGCCCCTCTGTTTCAGCCCCTCTGTTTCTCGCCCCATGTTTCAGCCCCTCTGTTTCAGCCCCCCTGTTTCTCGCCCCCTGTTTCAGCCCCTTTGTTTCAGCCCCTCTGTTTCTCGCACTCTGTTTCAGCCCCTCTGTTTCTCGCCCTCTGTTTCTCGCCCTCTGTTTCAGCCCCTCTGTTTCAGCCCCTCTGTTTCAGCCCCTCTGTTTCAGCCCCTCTGTTTCTCGCCCTCTGTTTCAGCCCCGCTGTTTCAGCCCCTCTGTTTCAGCCCCTCTGTTTCTCGCCCTCTGTTTCAGCCCCTCTGTTTCAGCCCCTCTGTTTCTCGCCCTCTGTTTCAGCCCCTCTGTTTCAGCCCCTCTGTTTCAGCCCCTCTTTTTGTCGCCCTCTCTTTCAGCCCCTCTGTTTCAGCCCCTCTGTTTCAGCCCCTCTTTTTCTCGCCCTCTGTTTCAGCCCCACTGTTTCAGCCCCTCTGTTTCTCGCCCTCTGTTTCCGCCCCTCTGTTTCTCGCCCCCTGTTTCTCGCCCCCTGTTTCAGCCCCTCTCTTTCAGCCCCTCTGTTTCTCGCCCCATGTTTCAGCCCCTCTGTTTCAGCCACTCTGTTTCTCGCCCTCTGTTTCAGCCCCTCTGTTTCTCGCCCTCTGTTTCTCGCCCTCTGTTTCAGCCCCTCTGTTTCAGCCCCTCTGTTTCAGCCCCTCTGTTTCAGCCCCTCTGTTTCTCGCCCTCTGTTTCAGCCCCGCTGTTTCAGCCCCTCTGTTTCAGCCCCTCTGTTTCTAACCCTCAGTTTCAGGCCCTCTGTTTCAGCCCCTCTGTTTCAGCCCCTCTGTTTCTCGCCCTCTGTTTCTCGCCCCCTGTTTCAGCCCCTCTGTTTCAGCCCCTCTGTTTCTCGCCCTCTGTTTCAGCCCCTCTGTTTCTCGCCCTCTGTTTCAGCCCCTCTGTTTCTCACCCTCTGTTTCAGCCCCTCTGTTTCAGCCCCTCTGTTTCAGCCCCTCTGTTTCTCGCCCTCGGATTCTCGCCCTCTGTTTCAGCCCCTCTGTTTCAGCCCCTCTGTTTCTCGCCCTCTGTTTCAGCCCCTCTGTTTCAGCCCCTCTGTTTCAGCCCCTCTTTTTCTCGCCCTCTCTTTCAGCCCCTCTGTTTCAGCCCCTCTGTTTCAGCACCTCTTCTTCTCGCCCTCTGTTTCAGCCCCACTGTTTCAGCCCCTCTGTTTCTCGCCCTCTGTTTCCGCCCCTCTGTTTCTCGCCCCCTGTTTCTCGCCCCCTGTTTCAGCCCATCTCTTTCAGCCCCTCTGTTTCTCGCCCCATGTTTCAGCCCCTCTGTTTCAGCCCCTCTGTTTCTCGCCCACTGTTTCAGACCCTCTGTTTCAGCCCCTCTGTTTCTCGCCCTCTGTTTCAGCCCCTCTGTTTCTCGCCCTCTGTTTCTCGCCCTCTGTTTCAGCCCCTCTGTTTCAGCCCCTCTGTTTCAGCCCCTCTGTTTCAGCCCCTCTGTTTCTCGCCCTCTGTTTCAGCCCCGCTGTTTCAGCCCCTCTGTTTCAGCCCCTCTGTTTCTAGCCCTCAGTTTCAGGCCCTCTGTTTCAGCCCCTCTGTTTCAGCCCCTCCGTTTCTCGCCCTCTGTTTCTCGCCCCCTGTTTCAGCCCCTCTGTTTCAGCCCCTCTGTTTCTCGCCCTCTGTTTCAGCCCCTCTGTTTCAGCCCTTCTGTTTCAGCCCCTCTGCTTCAGCCCCTCTGTTTCTCGCCGTCTGTTTCTCGCCCTCTGTTTCTCGCCTTCTGTTTCAGCCCCTCTGTTTCAGCACCTCTGTTTCAGCCCCTCTGTTTCAGCCCCTCGGTTTCTCGCCCTCTGTTTCAGCCCCTCTGTTTCTCGCCCTCTGTTTCTCGCACTCTGTTTCAGCCCATCTGTTTCAGCCCCCCTGTTCCGCCGCTCGGTTTCTCGCCCTCTGTTTCAGCCCCTCGGTTTCTCGCCCTCTGTTTCAGCCCCCCTGTTTCAGCCCTCTGTTTCAGCCCCTCTGTTTCAGCCCCTCTGTTTCTCGCCCTCTGTTTCAGCCCCTCTGTTTCTCGCCCTGGTTTCAGCCCCTCTGTTTCTCACCCTCTGTTTCAGCCCCTCTGTTTCAGCCCCTCTGTTTCTCGCCCCCTGTTTCAGCCCCTCTGTTTCAGCCCCTCTGTTTCTCGCCCTCTGTTTCAGCCCCTCTATTTCTCGCCCTCTGTTTCTCGCCCTCTGTTTCAGCCCCTCTGTTTCAGCCCATCGGTTTCTCGCCCTCTGTTTCAGCCCCTCTGTTTCAGCTCCTCTGTTTCAGCCCCTCTGTTTCAGCCCCTCGGTTTCTCGCCCTCTGTTTCAGCCCCTCTGTTTCAGCTCCTCTGTTTCAGCCCCTCTGTTTCTCGCCCTCTTATTCAGCCCCTCTGTTTCTCGCCCTCTGTTTCAGCCCCTCTGTTTGAGCCCCTCTGTTTCAGCACCTCTGTTTCTCGCCCTCTGTTTCAGCCCCTCGGTTTCTCGCCCTCTGTTTCAGCCCCTCTGTTTCAGCCCCTCTGTTTCAGCCCCTCTGTTTCTCGCCCTCTGTTTCAGCCCCTCTGTTTCTCGCCCGCTGTTTCAGCCCCTCTGTTTCAGCCCCTCTGTTTCTCGCCCTCTGTTTCAGCCCCTCGGATTCTCGCCCTCTGTTTCAGCCCCTCTGTTTCAGCCCCTCTGTTTCTCGCCCTCTGTTTCAGCCCTTCTGTTTCAGCCCCTCTGTTTCAGCCCCTCTTTTTCTCGCCCTCTCTTTCTGCCCCTCTGTTTCAGCCCCTCTGTTTAAGCCCCTATGTTTCAGCCCCTATTTTTCTCGCCCTCTGTTTCAGCCCCACTGTTTCAGCCCCTCTGTTTCTCGCCCTGTGTTTCAGCCCCTCTGTTTCAGCTCCTCTGTTTCAGCCCCTCTGTTTCAGCCCCTCGGTTTCTCGCCCTCTGTTTCAGCCCCTCTGTTTCAGCTCCTCTGATTCAGCCCCTCTGTTTCTCGCCCTCTTATTCAGCCCCTCTGTTTCTCGCCCTCTGTTTCAGCCCCTCTGTTTGAGCCCCTCTGTTTCAGCACCTCTGTTTCTCGCCCTCTGTTTCAGCCCCTCGGTTTCTCGCCCTCTGTTTCAGCCCCTCTGTTTCAGCCCCTCTGTTTCAGCCCCTCTGTTTCTCGCCCTCTGTTTCAGCCCCTCTGTTTCTCGCCCTCTGTTTCAGCCCCTCTGTTTCAGCCCCTCTGTTTCAGCCCCTCTGTTTCTCGACCTCTGTTTCAACCCCTCGGTTTCTCGCCCTCTGTTTTAGCGCCTCTGTTTCAGCCCCTCTGTTTCAGCCCCTCTGTTTCAGCCCCTCTGTTTCTCACCCTCTGTTTGAGCCCCTCGGTTTCTCGCCCTCTGTTTCAGCCCCTCTGTTTCAGCCCCTCTGTTTCACCCCTCGGTTTCACACCCTCTGTTTCAGCCCCACTGTTTCAGCCCTTCTGTTTCTCGCCCTCTGTTTCAGCCCCTCTGTTTCAGCCCCTCTGTTTCTCGCCCTCTGTTTCTCGCCCCCTGTTTCAGCCCCTCTGTTTCAGCCCCTCTGTTTCAGCCCCTCTGTTTCAGCCCCTCTGTTTCAGCCCCTCTGTTTCTCGCCCTCTGTTTCAGCCCCTCTGTTTCTCGCCCACTGTTTCAGCCCCTCTGTTTCAGCCACTATGTTTCTCGCCCTCTGTTTCAGCCCTTCTGTTTCTGGCCCTCTGTTTCTCGCCCTCAGTTTCAGCCCCTCTGTTTCAGCCCCTCTGTTCCAGCCACTCTGTTTCAGACCCTCGGTTTCTCGCCCTCTGTTTCAGCCCCTCTGTTTCTCGCCCTCTGTTTCAGCCCCTCTGTTTCAGCCCTTCTGTTTCAGCCACTCTGTTTCAGCCCCTCTGTTTCTCGCCCTCTGTTTCTCACCTTCTGTTTCAGCCCCTCTGTTTCTCGCCCTCTGTTTCAGCCCCTCTGTTTCAGCACCTATGTTTCTCGCACTCGTCTTCAGCCCCTCTGTTTCTCGCCCTCTGTTTCAGCCCCTCTGTTTCTCACCCTCTGTTTCAGCCCCTCTGTTTCAGCCGCTCTGTTTCTCGCCCTCTGTTTCAGCCCCTCGGATTCTCGCCCTCTGTTTCAGCCCCTCTGTTTCAGCCCCTCTGTTTCTCGCCCTCTGTTTCAGCCCTTCTGTTTCAGCCCCTCTGTTTCAGCCCCTCTTTTTCTCGCCCTCTCTTTCAGCCCCTCTGTTTCAGCCCCTCTGTTTCAGCCCCTATGTTTCAGCCCCTCTTTTTCTCGCCCTCTCTTTCAGCCCCTCTGTTTCAGCCCCTCTGTTTCAGCACCTCTTCTTCTCGCCCTCTGTTTCAGCCCCACTGTTTCAGCCCCTCTGTTTCTCGCCCTCTGTTTCAGCCCTTCTGTTTCCGCCCCTCTGTTTCAGCCCCTCTTTTTCTCGCCCTCTCTTTCAGCCCCTCTGTTTCAGCCCCTCTGTTTCAGCCCCTATGTTTCAGCCCCTCTTTTTCTCGCCCTCTCTTTCAGCCCCTCTGTTTCAGCCCCTCTGTTTCAGCACCTGTTCTTCTCGCCCTCTGTTTCAGCCCCACTGTTTCAGCCCCTCGGTTTCTCGCCCTCTGTTTCAGCCCTTCTGTTTCAGCCCCTCTGTTTCAGCCCCTCTTTTTCTCGCCCTCTCTTTCAGCCCCTCTGTTTCAGCCCCTCTGTTTCAGCCCCTCTGTTTCAGCCCCTCTGTTTCTCGCCCTCTGTTTCAGCCCTTCTGTTTCAGCCCCTCTGTTTCAGCCCCTCTTTTTCTCGCCCTCTCTTTCAGCCCCTCTGTTTCAGCCCCTCTGTTTCAGCCCCTATGTTTCAGCCCCTCTTTTTCTCGCCCTCTCTTTCAGCCCCTCTGTTTCAGCCCCTCTGTTTCAGCACCTCTTCTTCTCGCCCTCTGTTTCAGCCCCACTGTTTCAGCCCCTCGGTTTCTCGCCCTCTGTTTCAGCCCCTCTGTTTCTCGCCCTCTGTTTCAGCCCCTCTGTTTCAGCCCCACTGTTTCAGCCCCTCTGTTTCTCGCCCTCTGTTTCAGCCCCTCTGTTTCAGCCCCTCTTTTTCTCGCCCTCTGTTGCAGCCCCTCTGTTTCAGCCCCTCTGTTTCAGCCCCTCTGTTTCTCGCCCTCTGTTTCAGCCCCTCGGTTTCTCGCCCTCTGTTTCAGCGCCTCTGTTTCAGCCCCTCTCTTTCAGCCCCTCTGTTTCAGCCCCTCTGTCTCTCGCCCTCTGTTTCAGCACCTCTGTTTCTCGCTCCCTGTTTCAGCCCCTCTGATTCAGCCCCTCTGTTTCTCGCCCTCTGTTTCAGCCCCTCTGTTTCAGCCCCTCTGTTTCTCGCCCTCTGTTTCAACCCCTCGGTTTCTCGCCCTCTTTTTTAGCCCCTCTGTTTCAGCCCCTCTGTTTCAGCCCCTCTGTTTCAGCCCCTCTGTTTCTCACCCTCTGTTTCAGCCCCTCGGTTTCTCGCCCTCTGTTTCAGCCCCTCTGTTTCAGCCCCTCTGATTCAGCCCCTCTGTTTCTCGCCCCTGTTTCAACCCCTCTGTTTCAGCCCTTCTGTTTCTCGCCCTATGTTTCAGCCCCTCTGTTTCAGCCCCTCTGTTTCTCGCCCCCTGTTTCAGCCCCTCTGTTTCAGCCCCTCTGTTTCAGCCCCTATGTTTCAGCCCCTCTGTTTCTCGCCCTCTGTTTCAGCCCCTCTGTTTCTCGCCCCCTATTTCAGCCCCTCTG
Source organism: Chiloscyllium punctatum (assembly GCF_047496795.1). Classification (NCBI taxonomy): domain Eukaryota; kingdom Metazoa; phylum Chordata; class Chondrichthyes; order Orectolobiformes; family Hemiscylliidae; genus Chiloscyllium; species Chiloscyllium punctatum. The sequence continues at coordinate 397,159 of NW_027309896.1, read as the reverse complement.
TTTCAGCCCCTCTGTTTCTCGCCCTCTGTTTCAGCCCCTCTGTTTCTCGCCCTCTGTTTCTCGCCCTCTGTTTCAGCCCCTCTATTTCAGCCCCTCTGTTTCAGCCCCTCTGTTTCAGCCCCTCTGTTTCAGCCCCTCTGTTCAGCCCCTCGGTTTCTCGCTCTCTGTTTCAGCCCCTCGGTTTCTCGCCCTCTGTTTCAGACCCTCTGTTTCTCGCCCTCTGTTTCCGCCCCTCTGTTTCAGCCCCTCTGTTTCAGCCCCTCTTTTTCTCGCCCTCTCTTTCAGCCCCTCTGTTTCAGCCCCTCTGTTTCAGCCCCTCTTTTTCTCGCCCTCTGTTTCAGCCCCACTGTTTCAGCCCCTCTGTTTCTCGCCCTCTGTTTCAGCCCCTCTGTTTCTCGCCCCCTGTTTCTCGCCCCCTGTTTCAGCCCCTCTGTTTCAGCCCCTCTGTTTCTCGCCCCATGTTTCAGCCCCTCTGTTTCAGCCCCCCTGTTTCTCGCCCCCTGTTTCAGCCCCTCTGTTTCAGCCCCTCTGTTTCTCGCCCTCTGTTTCAGCCCCTCTGTTTCTCGCCCTCTGTTTCTCGCCCTCTGTTTCAGCCCCTCTGTTTCAGCCCCTCTGTTTCAGCCCCTCTGTTTCAGCCCCTCTGTTTCTCGCCCTCTGTTTCAGCCCCTCTGTTTCTCGCCCTCTGTTTCTCGCCCTCTGTTTCAGCCCCTCTGTTTCAGCCCCTCTCTTTCAGCCCCTCTGTTTCAGCCCCTCTGTTTCAGCCCCTCTTTTTCTCGCCCTCTGTTTCAGCCCCACTGTTTCAGCCCCTCTGTTTCTCGCCCTCTGTTTCCGCCCCTCTGTTTCTCGCCCCCGTTTCTCGCCCCCTGTTTCAGCCCCTCTCTTTCAGCCCCTCTGTTTCTCGCCCCATGTTTCAGCCCCTCTGTTTCAGCCCCTCTGTTTCTCGCCCTCTGTTTCAGCCCCTCTGTTTCTCGCCCTCTGTTTCTCGCCCTCTGTTTCAGCCCCTCTGTTTCAGCCCCTCTGTTTCAGCCCCTCTGTTTCAGCCCCTCTGTTTCTAGCCCTCAGTTTCAGGCCCTCTGTTTCAGCCCCTCTGTTTCAGCCCCTCTGTTTCTCGCCCTCTGTTTCTCGCCCCCTGTTTCAGCCCCTCTGTTTCAGCCCCTCTGTTTCTCGCCCTCTGTTTCAGCCCCTCTGTTTCTCGCCCTCTGTTTCAGCCCCTCTGTTTCTCACCCTCTGTTTCAGCCCCTCTGTTTCAGCCCCTCTGTTTCAGCCCCTCTGTTTCTCGCCCTCGGATTCTCGCCCTCTGTTTCAGCCCCTCTGTTTCAGCCCCTCTGTTTCTCGCCCTCTGTTTCAGCCCCTCTGTTTCAGCCCCTCTGTTTCAGCCCCTCTGTTTCTCGCCCTCTGTTTCAGCCCCTCTATTTCAGCCCCTCTGTTTCAGCCCCTCTGTTTCAGCCCCTCTGTTTCAGCCCCTCTGTTCAGCCCCTCGGTTTCTCGCCCTCTGTTTCAGCCCCTCTGTTTCAGCCCCTCTGTTTCTCGCCCTCTGTTTCAGCCCCTCTGTTTCAGTCCCTCTGTTTCAGCCCCTCTTTTTCTCGCCCTCTCTTTCAGCCCCTCTGTTTCAGCCCCTCTGTTTCAGCCCCTCTTTTTCTCGCCCTCTGTTTCAGCCCCACTGTTTCAGCCCCTCTGTTTCTCGCCCTCTGTTTCAGCCCCTCTGTTTCTCGCCCCCTGTTTCTCGCCCCCTGTTTCAGCCCCTCTGTTTCAGCCCCTCTGTTTCTCGCCCCATGTTTCAGCCCCTCTGTTTCAGCCCCCCTGTTTCTCGCCCCCTGTTTCAGCCCCTCTGTTTCAGCCCCTCTGTTTCTCGCCCTCTGTTTCAGCCCCTCTGTTTCTCGCCCTCTGTTTCTCGCCCTCTGTTTCAGCCCCTCTGTTTCAGCCCCTCTGTTTCAGCCCCTCTGTTTCAGCCCCTCTGTTTCTCGCCCTCTGTTTCAGCCCCGCTGTTTCAGCCCCTCTGTTTCAGCCCCTCTGTTTCTCGCCCTCTGTTTCAGCCCCTCTGTTTCAGCCCCTCTGTTTCTCGCCCTCTGTTTCAGCCCCTCTGTTTCAGCCCCTCTGTTTCAGCCCCTCTTTTTCTCGCCCTCTCTTTCAGCCCCTCTGTTTCAGCCCCTCTGTTTCAGCCCCTCTTTTTCTCGCCCTCTGTTTCAGCCCCACTGTTTCAGCCCCTCTGTTTCTCGCCCTCTGTTTCCGCCCCTCTGTTTCTCGCCCCCTGTTTCTCGCCCCCTGTTTCAGCCCCTCTCTTTCAGCCCCTCTGTTTCTCGCCCAATGTTTCAGCCCCTCTGTTTCAGCCCCTCTGTTTCTCGCCCTCTGTTTCAGCCCCTCTGTTTCTCGCCCTCTGTTTCTCGCCCTCTGTTTCAGCCCCTCTGTTTCAGCCCCTCTGTTTCAGCTCCTCTGTTTCAGCCCCTCTGTTTCAGCCCCTCGGTTTCTCGCCCTCTGTTTCAGCCCCTCTGTTTCAGCTCCTCTGTTTCAGCCCCTCTGTTTCTCGCCCTCTTATTCAGCCCCTCTGTTTCTCGCCCTCTGTTTCAGCCCCTCTGTTTGAGCCCCTCTGTTTCAGCACCTCTGTTTCTCGCCCTCTGTTTCAGCCCCTCGGTTTCTCGCCCTCTGTTTCAGCCCCTCTGTTTCAGCCCCTCTGTTTCAGCCCCTCTGTTTCTCGCCCTCTGTTTCAGCCCCTCTGTTTCAGCCCCTCTGTTTCAGCCCCTCTGTTTCTCGCCCTCTGTTTCAGCCCCTCTGTTTCAGCCCCTCGGATTCTCGCCCTCTGTTTCAGCCCCTCTGTTTCTCGCCCTCTGTTTCAGCCCTTCTGTTTCAGCCCCTCTGTTTCAGCCCCTCTTTTTCTCGCCCTCTCTTTCAGCCCCTCTGTTTCAGCGCCTCTGTTTAAGCCCCTATGTTTCAGCCCCTATTTTTCTCGCCCTCTGTTTCAGCCCCACTGTTTCAGCCCCTCTGTTTCTCGCCCTCTGTTTCAGCCCCTCTGTTTCAGCCCCTCTTTTTCTCGCCCTCTGTTGCAGCCCCTCTGTTTCAGCCCCTCTGTTTCTCGCCCTCTGTTTCAGCCCCTCTGTTTCTCGCCCTCTGTTTCAGCGCCTCTGTTTCAGCCCCTCTCTTTCAGCCCCTCTGTTTCAGCCCCTCTGTCTCTTGCCCTCTGTTTCAGCACCTCTGTTTCTCGCTCCCTGTTTCAGCCCCTCTGATTCGGCCCCTCTGTTTCTCGCCCTCTGTGTCAGCCCCTCTGTTTCAGCCCCTCTGTTTCTCGCCCTCTGTTTCAACCCCTCGGTTTCTCGCCCTCTGTTTTAGCCCCTCTGTTTCAGCCCCTCTGTTTCAGCCCCTCTGTTTCAGCCCCTCTGTTTCAGCCCCTCTGTTTCTCACCCTCTGTTTCAGCCCCTCGGTTTCTCGCCCTCTGTTTCAGCCCCTCTGTTTCAGCCCCTCTGATTCAGCCCCTCTGTTTCTCGCCCCTGTTTCAACCCCTCTGTTTCAGCCCTTCTGTTGCTCGCCCTCTGTTTCAGCCCTTCTGTTTCAGCCCCTCTGTTTCAGCCCCTCTTTTTCTCGCCCTCTCTTTCAGCCCCTCTGTTTCAGCCCCTCTGTTTCAGCCCCTATGTTTCAGCCCCTATTTTTCTCGCCCTCTGTTTCAGCCCCACTGTTTCAGCCCCTCTGTTTCTCGCCCTCTGTTTCAGCCCCTCTGTTTCAGCCCCTCTTTTTCTCCCCCTCTGTTGCAGCCCCTCTGTTTCAGCCCCTCTGTTTCAGCCCCTCTGTTTCTCGCCCTCTGTTTCAGCCCCTCGGTTTCTCGCCCTCTGTTTCAGCGCCTCTGTTTCAGCCCCTCTCTTTCAACCCCTCTGTTTCAGCCCCTCTGTCTCTCGCCCTCTGTTTCAGCACCTCTGTTTCTCGCTCCCTGTTTCAGCCCCTCTGATTCAGCCCCTCTGTTTCTCGCCCTCTGTTTCAGCCCCTCTGTTTCAGCCCCTCTGTTTCTCGCCCTCTGTTTCAACCCCTCGGTTTCTCGCCCTCTGTTTTAGCCCCCCTGTTTCAGCCCCTCTGTTTCAGCCCCTCTGTTTCAGCCCCTCTGTTTCTCACCCTCTGTTTCAGCCCCTCGGTTTCTCGCCCTCTGTTTCAGCCCCTCTGTTTCAGCCCCTCTGATTCAGCCCCTCTGTTTCTCGCCCCTGTTTCAACACCTCTGTTTCAGCCCTTCTGTTTCTCGCCCTATGTTTCAGCCCCTCTGTTTCAGCCCCTCTGTTTCTCGCCCCCTGTTTCAGCCCCTCTGTTTCAGCCAGTCTGTTTCAGCCCCTCTGTTTCAGCCCCTCTGTTTCTCGCCCTCTGTTTCAGCCCCTCTGTTTCTCGCCCCCTGTTTCAGCCCCTCTGATTCAGCCCCTCTGTTTCTCGCCCTCTGTTTCAGCCCCTCTGTTTCAGCCCCTCTGTTTCTCGCCCTCTGTTTCAACCCCTCGGTTTCTCGCCCTCTGTTTTAGCCCCTCTGTTTCAGCCCCTATGTTTCAGCCCCTATTTTTCTCGCCCTCTGTTTCAGCCCCACTGTTTCAGCCCCTCTGTTTCTCGCCCTCTGTTTCAGCCCCTCTGTTTCAGCCCCTCTTTTTCTCGCCCTCTGTTGCAGCCCCTCTGTTTCAGCCCCTCTGTTTCAGCCCCTCTGTTTCTCGCCTTCTGTTTCAGCCCCTCGGTTTCTCGCCCTCTGTTTCAGCGCCTCTGTTTCAGCCCCTCTCTTTCAGCCCCTCTGTTTCAGCCCCTCTGTCTCTCGCCCTCTGTTTCTCGCTCCCTGTTTCAGCCCCTCTGATTCAGCCCCTCTGTTTCTCGCCCTCTGTTTCAGCCCCTCTGTTTCAGCCCCTCTGTTTCTCGCCCTCTGTTTCAACCCCTCGGTTTCTCGCCCTCTGTTTTAGCCCCCCTGTTTCAGCCCCTCTGTTTCAGCCCCTCTGTTTCAGCCCCTCTGTTTCTCACCCTCTGTTTCAGCCCCTCGGTTTCTCGCCCTCTGTTTCAGCCCCTCTGTTTCAGCCCCTCTGATTCAGCCCCTCTGTTTCTCGCCCCTGTTTCAACACCTCTGTTTCAGCCCTTCTGTTTCTCGCCCTATGTTTCAGCCCCTCTGTTTCAGCCCCTCTGTTTCTCGCCCCCTGTTTCAGCCCCTCTGTTTCAGCCCCTCTGTTTCAGCCCCTCTGTTTCAGCCCCTCTGTTTCTCGCCCTCTGTTTCAGCCCCTCTGTTTCTCGCCCCCTGTTTCAGCCCCTCTGTTTCAGCCCCTCTGTTTCTCGCCCTCTGTTTCAGCACCTCTGTTTCTCGCCCTCTGTTTCTCGCCCTCTGTTTCAGCCCCTCTATTTCAGCCCCTCTGTTTCAGCCCCTCTGTTTCAGCCCCTCTGTGTCAGCCCCTCTGTTCAGCCCCTCGGTTTCTCGCCCTCTGTTTCAGCCCCTCAGTTTCTCGCCCTCTGTTTCAGACCCTCTGTTTCTCGCCCTCTGTTTCAGCCCCTCTGTTTCAGCCCCTCTGTTTCAGCCCCTCTTTTTCTCGCCCTCTCTTTCAGCCCCTCTGTTTCAGCCTCTCTGTTTCTGCCCCTCTTTTTCTCGCCCTCTGTTTCAGCCCCACTGTTTCAGCCCCTCTGTTTCTCGCCCTCTGTTTCAGCCCCTCTGTTTCTCGCCCTCTGTTTCTTGCCCTCTGTTTCAGCCCCTCTGTTTCAGCCCCTCTGTTTCAGCCCCTCTGTTTCAGCCCCTCTGTTTCTCGCCCTCTGTTTCAGCCCCGCTGTTTCAGCCCCTCTGTTTCAGCCCCTCTGTTTCTCGCCCTCTGTTTCAGCCCCTCTGTTTCAGCCCCTCTGTTTCTCGCCCTCTGTTTCAGCCCCTCTGTTTCAGCCCCTCTGTTTCAGCCCCTCTTTTTCTCGCCCTCTCTTTCAGCCCCTCTGTTTCAGCCCCTCTGTTTCAGCCCCTCTTTTTCTCGCCCTCTGTTTCAGCCCCACTGTTTCAGCCCCTCTGTTTCTCGCCCTCTGTTTCCGCCCCTCTGTTTCTCGCCCCCTGTTTCTCGCCCCCTGTTTCAGCCCCTCTCTTTCAGTCCCTCTGTTTCTCGCCCCATGTTTCAGCCCCTCTGTTTCAGCCCCTCTGTTTCTCGCCCTCTGTTTCAGTCCCTCTGTTTCTCGCCCTCTGTTTCTCGCCCTCTGTTTCAGCCCCTCTGTTTCAGCCCCTCTGTTTCAGCCCCTCTGTTTCTCGCCCTCTGTTTCAGCCCCGCTGTTTCAGCCCCTCTGTTTCAGCCCCTCTGTTTCTAGCCCTCAGTTTCAGGCCCTCTGTTTCAGCCCCTCTGTTTCAGCCCCTCTGTTTCTCGCCCTCTGTTTCTCGCCCCCTGTTTCAGCCCCTCTGTTTCAGCCCCTCTGTTTCTCGCCCTCTGTTTCAGCCCCTCTGTTTCTCGCCCTCTGTTTCAGCCCCTCTGTTTCTCACCCTCTGTTTCAGCCCCTCTGTTTCAGCCCCTCTGTTTCAGCCCCTCTGTTTCTCGCCCTCGGATTCTCGCCCTCTGTTTCAGCCCCTCTGTTTCAGCCCCTCTGTTTCTCGCCCTCTGTTTCAGCCCCTCTGTTTCAGCCCCTCTGTTTCAGCCCCTCTTTTTCTCGCCCTCTCTTTCAGCCCCTCTGTTTCAGCCCCTCTGTTTCAGCCCCTCTTCTTCTCGCCCTCTGTTTCAGCCCCACTGTTTCAGCCCCTCTGTTTCTCGCCCTCTGTTTCCGCCCCTCTGTTTCTCGCCCCCTGTTTCTCGCCCCCTGTTTCAGCCCCTCTCTTTCAGCCCCTCTGTTTCTCGCCCCATGTTTCAGCCCCTCTGTTTCAGCCCCTCTGTTTCTCGCCCACTGTTTCAGACCCTCTGTTTCAGCCCCTCTGTTTCTCGCCCTCTGTTTCAGCCCCTCTGTTTCTCGCCCTCTGTTTCTCGCCCTCTGTTTCAGCCCCTCTGTTTCAGCCCCTCTGTTTCAGCCCCTCTGTTTCAGCCCCTCTGTTTCTCGCCCTCTGTTTCAGCCCCGCTGTTTCAGCCCCTCTGTTTCAGCCCCTCTGTTTCTAGCCCTCAGTTTCAGGCCCTCTGTTTCAGCCCCTCTGTTTCAGCCCCTCTGTTTCAGCCCCTCTGTTTCTCGCCCCCTGTTTCAGTCCCTCTGTTTCAGCCCCTCTGTTTCTCGCCCTCTGTTTCAGCCCCTCTGTTTCAGCCCTTCTGTTTCAGCCCCTCTGCTTCAGCCCCTCTGTTTCTCGCCGTCTGTTTCTCGCCCTCTGTTTCTCGCCTTCTGTTTCAGCCCCTCTGTTTCAGCCCCTCGGTTTCTCGCCCTCTGTTTCAGCCCCTCTGTTTCTCGCCCTCTGTTTCAGCCCCTCTGTTTCTCGCACTCTGTTTCAGCCCATCTGTTTCAGCCCCCCTGTTCCGCCGCTCGGTTTCTCGCCCTCTGTTTCAGCCCCTCGGTTTCTCGCCCTCTGTTTCAGCCCCTCTGTTTCAGCCCTCTGTTTCAGCCCCTCTGTTTCAGCCCCTCTGTTTCTTGCCCTCTGTTTCAGCCCCTCTGTTTCTCGCCCTGGTTTCAGCCCCTCTGTTTCTCACCCTCTGTTTCAGCCCCTCTGTTTCAGCCCCTCTGTTTCTCGCCCCCTGTTTCAGCCCCTCTGTTTCAGCCCCTCTGTTTCTCGCCCTCTGTTTCAGCCCCTCTATTTCTCGCCCTCTGTTTCTCGCCCTCTGTTTCAGCCCCTCTGTTTCAGCCCATCGGTTTCTCGCCCTCTGTTTCAGCCCCTCTGTTTCAGCTCCTCTGTTTCAGCCCCTCTGTTTCAGCCCCTCGGTTTCTCGCCCTCTGTTTCAGCCCCTCTGTTTCAGCTCCTCTGTTTCAGCCCCTCTGTTTCTCGCCCTCTTATTCAGCCCCTCTGTTTCTCGCCCTCTGTTTCAGCCCCTCTGTTTGAGCCCCTCTGTTTCAGCACCTCTGTTTCTCGCCCTCTGTTTCAGCCCCTCGGTTTCTCGCCCTCTGTTTCAGCCCCTCTGTTTCAGCCCCTCTGTTTCAGCCCCTCTGTTTCTCGCCCTCTGTTTCAGCCCCTCTGTTTCTCGCCCGCTGTTTCAGCCCCTCTGTTTCAGCCCCTCTGTTTCTCGCCCTCTGTTTCAGCCCCTCGGATTCTCGCCCTCTGTTTCAGCCCCTCTGTTTCAGCCCCTCTGTTTCTCGCCCTCTGTTTCAGCCCTTCTGTTTCAGCCCCTCTGTTTCAGCCCCTCTTTTTCTCGCCCTCTGTTTCAGCCCCTCTGTTTCAGCCCCTCTGTTTCAGCCCCTCTGTTTCAGCCCCTCTGTTTCTCGCCCACTGTTTCAGTCCCTCTGTTTCAGCCCCTCTGTTTCTCGCCCTCTGTTTCAGCCCCTCTGTTTCTCGCCCTCTGTTTCAGCCCCTCTGTTTCAGCCCCTCTGTTTCAGCCCCTCTTTTTCTCGCCCTCTCTTTCAGCCCCTCTGTTTCAGCCCCTCTGTTTCAGCCCCTCTTCTTCTCGCCCTCTGTTTCAGCCCCACTGTTTCAGCCCCTCTGTTTCTCGCCCTCTGTTTCCGCCCCTCTGTTTGTCGCCCCCTGTTTCTCGCCCCCTGTTTCAGCCCCTCTCTTTCAGCCCCTCTGTTTCTCGCCCCATGTTTCAGCCCCTCTGTTTCAGCCCCTCTGTTTCTCGCCCACTGTTTCAGACCCTCTGTTTCAGCCACTCTGTTTCTCGCCCTCTGTTTCAGCCCCTCTGTTTCTCGCCCTCTGTTTCTCGCCCTCTGTTTCAGCCCCTCTGTTTCAGCCCCTCTGTTTCAGCCCCTCTGTTTCAGCCCCTCGATTTCTCGCCCTCTGTTTCAGCCCCTCTGTTTCAGCCCTCTGTTTCAGCCCCTCTGTTTCAGCCCCTCTGTTTCTCGCCCTCTGTTTCAGCCCCTCTGTTTCTCGCCCTGGTTTCAGCCCCTCTGTTTCTCACCCTCTGTTTCAGCCCCTCAGTTTCTCGCCCTCTGTTTCAGACCCTCTGTTTCTCGCCCTCTGTTTCAGCCCCTCTGTTTCAGACCCTCTGTTTCAGCCCCTCTTTTTCTCGCCCTCTCTTTCAGCCCCTCTGTTTCAGCCCCTCGGTTTCTGCCCCTCTTTTTCTCGCCCTCTGTTTCAGCCCCACTGTTTCAGCCCCTCTGTTTCTCGCCCTCTGTTTCAGCCCCTCTGTTTCTCGCCCTCTGTTTCTTGCCCTCTGTTTCAGCCCCTCTGTTTCAGCCCCTCTGTTTCAGCCCCTCTGTTTCAGCCCCTCTGTTTCTCGCCCTCTGTTTCAGCCCCGCTGTTTCAGCCCCTCTGTTTCAGCCCCTCTGTTTCTCGCCCTCTGTTTCAGCCCCTCTGTTTCAGCCCCTCTGTTTCTCGCCCTCTGTTTCAGCCCCTCTGTTTCAGCCCCTCTTTTTCTCGCCCTCTCTTTCAGCCCCTCTGTTTCAGCCCCTCTGTTTCAGCCCCTCTTTTTCTCGCCCTCTGTTTCAGCCCCACTGTTTCAGCCCCTCTGTTTCTCGCCCTCTGTTTCCGCCCCTCTGTTTCTCGCCCCCTGTTTCTCGCCCCCTGTTTCAGCCCCTCTCTTTCAGTCCCTCTGTTTCTCGCCCCATGTTTCAGCCCCTCTGTTTCAGCCCCTCTGTTTCTCGCCCTCTGTTTCAGCCCCTCTGTTTCTCGCCCTCTGTTTCTCGCCCTCTGTTTCAGCCCCTCTGTTTCAGCCCCTCTGTTTCAGCCCCTCTGTTTCAGCCCCTCTGTTTCTCGCCCTCTGTTTCAGCCCCGCTGTTTCAGCCCCTCTGTTTCAGCCCCTCTGTTTCTAGCCCTCAGTTTCAGGCCCTCTGTTTCAGCCCCTCTGTTTCAGCCCCTCTGTTTCTCGCCCTCTGTTTCTCGCCCCCTGTTTCAGCCCCTCTGTTTCAGCCCCTCTGTTTCTCGCCCTCTGTTTCAGCCCCTCTGTTTCTCGCCCTCTGTTTCAGCCCCTCTGTTTCTCACCCTCTGTTTCAGCCCCTCTGTTTCAGCCCCTCTGTTTCAGCCCCTCTGTTTCTCGCCCTCGGATTCTCGCCCTCTGTTTCAGCCCCTCTGTTTCAGCCCCTCTGTTTCTCGCCCTCTGTTTCAGCCCTTCTGTTTCAGCCCCTCTGTTTCAGCCCCTCTTTTTCTCGCCCTCTCTTTCAGCCCCTCTGTTTCAGCCCCTCTGTTTCAGCCCCTCTTCTTCTCGCCCTCTGTTTCAGCCCCACTGTTTCAGCCCCTCTGTTTCTCGCCCTCTGTTTCCGCCCCTCTGTTTCTCGCCCCCTGTTTCTCGCCCCCTGTTTCAGCCCCTCTCTTTCAGCCCCTCTGTTTCTCGCCCCATGTTTCAGCCCCTCTGTTTCAGCCCCTCTGTTTCTCGCCCACTGTTTCAGACCCTCTGTTTCAGCCCCTCTGTTTCTCGCCCTCTGTTTCAGCCCCTCTGTTTCTCGCCCTCTGTTTCTCGCCCTCTGTTTCAGCCCCTCTGTTTCAGCCCCTCTGTTTCAGCCCCTCTGTTTCAGCCCCTCTGTTTCTCGCCCTCTGTTTCAGCCCCGCTGTTTCAGCCCCTCTGTTTCAGCCCCTCTGTTTCTAGCCCTCAGTTCCAGGCCCTCTGTTTCAGCCCCTCTGTTTCAGCCCCTCTGTTTCTCGCCCTCTGTTTCTCGCCCCCTGTTTCAGTCCCTCTGTTTCAGCCCCTCTGTTTCTCGCCCTCTGTTTCAGCCCCTCTGTTTCAGCCCTTCTGTTTCAGCCCCTCTGCTTCAGCCCCTCTGTTTCTCGCCGTCTGTTTCTCGCCCTCTGTTTCTCGCCTTCTGTTTCAGCCCCTCTGTTTCAGCCCCTCGGTTTCTCGCCCTCTGTTTCAGCCCCTCTGTTTCTCGCCCTCTGTTTCAGCCCCTCTGTTTCTCGCACTCTGTTTCAGCCCATCTGTTTCAGCCCCCCTGTTCCGCCGCTCGGTTTCTCGCCCTCTGTTTCAGCCCCTCGGTTTCTCGCCCTCTGTTTCAGCCCCTCTGTTTCAGCCCTCTGTTTCAGCCCCTCTGTTTCAGCCCCTCTGTTTCTCGCCCTCTGTTTCAGCCCCTCTGTTTCTCGCCCTGGTTTCAGCCCCTCTGTTTCTCACCCTCTGTTTCAGCCCGTCTGTTTCAGCCCCTCTGTTTCTCGCCCCCTGTTTCAGCCCCTCTGTTTCAGCCCCTCTGTTTCTCGCCCTCTGTTTCAGCCCCTCTATTTCTCGCCCTCTGTTTCTCGCCCTCTGTTTCAGCCCCTCTGTTTCAGCCCATCGGTTTCTCGCCCTCTGTTTCAGCCCCTCTGTTTCAGCTCCTCTGTTTCAGCCCCTCTGTTTCAGCCCCTCGGTTTCTCGCCCTCTGTTTCAGCCCCTCTGTTTCAGCTCCTCTGTTTCAGCCCCTCAGTTTCTCGCCCTCTTATTCAGCCCCTCTGTTTCTCGCCCTCTGTTTCAGCCCCTCTGTTTGAGCCCCTCTGTTTCAGCACCTCTGTTTCTCGCCCTCTGTTTCAGCCCCTCGGTTTCTCGCCCTCTGTTTCAGCCCCTCTGTTTCAGCCCCTCTGTTTCAGCCCCTCTGTTTCTCGCCCTCTGTTTCAGCCCCTCTGTTTCTCGCCCTCTGTTTCAGCCCCTCTGTTTCAGCCCCTCTGTTTCTCGCCCTCTGTTTCAGCCCCTCGGATTCTCGCCCTCTGTTTCAGCCCCTCTGTTTCAGCCCCTCTGTTTCTCGCCCTCTGTTTCAGCCCTTCTGTTTCAGCCCCTCTGTTTCAGCCCCTCTTTTTCTCGCCCTCTGTTTCAGCCCCTCTGTTTCAGCCCCTCTGTTTCAGCCCCTCTGTTTCAGCCCCTCTGTTTCTCGCCCACTGTTTCAGTCCCTCTGTTTCAGCCCCTCTGTTTCTCGCCCTCTGTTTCAGCCCCTCTGTTTCTCGCCCTCTGTTTCAGCCCCTCTGTTTCAGCCCCTCTGTTTCAGCCCCTCTTTTTCTCGCCCTCTCTTTCAGCCCCTCTGTTTCAGCCCCTCTGTTTCAGCCCCTCTTCTTCTCGCCCTCTGTTTCAGCCCCACTGTTTCAGCCCGTCTGTTTCTCGCCCTCTGTTTCCGCCCCTCTGTTTGTCGCCCCCTGTTTCTCGCCCCCTGTTTCAGCCCCTCTCTTTCAGCCCCTCTGTTTCTCGCCCCATGTTTCAGCCCCTCTGTTTCAGCCCCTCTGTTTCTCGCCCACTGTTTCAGACCCTCTGTTTCAGCCCCTCTGTTTCTCGCCCTCTGTTTCAGCCCCTCTGTTTCAGCCCCTCTGTTTCAGCCCCTCTGTTTCAGCCCCTCGATTTCTCGCCCTCTGTTTCAGCCCCTCTGTTTCAGCCCTCTGTTTCAGCCCCTCTGTTTCAGCCCCTCTGTTTCTCGCCCTCTGTTTCAGCCCCTCTGTTTCTCGCCCTGGTTTCAGCCCCTCTGTTTCTCACCCTCTGTTTCAGCCCCTCTGTTTCAGCCCCTCTGTTTCTCGCCCCCTGTTTCAGCCCCTCTGTTTCAGCCCCTCTGTTTCTCGCCCTCTGTTTCAGCCCCTCTATTTCTCGCCCTCTGTTTCTCGCCCTCTGTTTCAGCCCCTCTGTTTCAGCCCATCGGTTTCTCGCCCTCTGTTTCAGCCCCTCTGTTTCAGCTCCTCTGTTTCAGCCCCTCTGTTTCAGCCCCTCGGTTTCTCGCCCTCTGTTTCAGCCCCTCTGTTTCAGCTCCTCTGTTTCAGCCCCTCTGTTTCTCGCCCTCTTATTCAGCCCCTCTGTTTCTCGCCCTCTGTTTCAGCCCCTCTGTTTCAGCCCCTCTGTTTCAGCACCTCTGTTTCTCGCCCTCTGTTTCAGCCCCTCGGTTTCTCGCCCCCTGTTTCAGCCCCTCTGTTTCAGCCCCTCTGTTTCAGCCCCTCTGTTTCTCGCCCTCTGTTTCAGCCCCTCTGTTTCTCGCCCTCTGTTTCAGCCCCTCTGTTTCAGCCCCTCTGTTTCTCGCCCTCTGTTTCAGCCCCTCGGATTCTCGCCCTCTGTTTCAGCCCCTCTGTTTCAGCTCCTCTGTTTCAGCCCCTCTGTTTCTCGCCCTCTTATTCAGCCCCTCTGTTTCTCGCCCTCTGTTTCAGCCCCTCTGTTTCAGCCCCTCTGTTTCAGCACCTCTGTTTCTCGCCCTCTGTTTCAGCCCCTCGGTTTCTCGCCCTCTGTTTCAGCCCCTCTGTTTCAGCCCCTCTGTTTCAGCCCCTCTGTTTCTCGCCCTCTGTTTCAGCCCCTCTGTTTCTCGCCCTCTGTTTCAGCCCCTCTGTTTCAGCCCCTCTGTTTCTCGCCCTCTGTTTCAGCCCCTCGGATTCTCGCCCTCTGTTTCAGCCCCTCTGTTTCAGCCCCTCTGTTTCTCGCCCTCTGTTTCAGCCCCTCTGTTTCAGCCCCTCTGTTTCAGCCCCTCTGTTTCTCGCCCACTGTTTCAGACCCTCTGTTTCAGCCCCTCTGTTTCTCGCCCTCTGTTTCAGCCCCTCTGTTTCTCGCCCTCTGTTTCAGCCCCTCTGTTTCAGCCCCTCTGTTTCAGCCCCTCTTTTTCTCGCCCTCTCTTTCAGCCCCTCTGTTTCAGCCCCTCTGTTTCAGCCCCTCTTCTTCTCGCCCTCTGTTTCAGCCCCACTGTTTCAGCCCCTCTGTTTCTCGCCCTCTGTTTCAGCCCCTCGGATTCTCGCCCTCTGTTTCAGCCCCTCTGTTTCAGCCCCTCTGTTTCTCGCCCTCTGTTTCTGCCCCTCTGTTTCAGCCCCTCTGTTTCAGCCCCTCTGTTTCTCGCCCACTGTTTCAGACCCTCTGTTTCAGCCCCTCTGTTTCTCGCCCTCTGTTTCAGCCCCTCTGTTTCTCGCCCTCTGTTTCAGCCCCTCTGTTTCAGCCCCTCTGTTTCAGCCCCTCTTTTTCTCGCCCTCTCTTTCAGCCCCTCTGTTTCAGCCCCTCTGTTTCAGCCCCTCTTCTTCTCGCCCTCTGTTTCAGCCCCACTGTTTCAGCCCCTCTGTTTCTCGCCCTCTGTTTCCGCCCCTCTGTTTCTCGCCCCCTGTTTTTCGCCCCCTGTTTCAGCCCCTCTCTTTCAGCCCCTCTGTTTCTCGCCCCATGTTTCAGCCCCTCTGTTTCAGCCCCTCTGTTTCTCGCCCACTGTTTCAGACCCTCTGTTTCAGCCCCTCTGTTTCTCGCCCTCTGTTTCAGCCCCTCTGTTTCTCGCCCTCTGTTTCTCGCCCTCTGTTTCAGCCCCTCTGTTTCAGCCCCTCTGTTTCAGCCCCTCTGTTTCAGCCCCTCTGTTTCTCGCCCTCTGTTTCAGCCCCGCTGTTTCAGCCCCTCTGTTTCAGCCCCTCTGTTTCTAGCCCTCAGTTTCAGGCCCTCTGTTTCAGCCCCTCTGTTTCAGCCCCTCTGTTTCTCGCCCTCTGTTTCTCGCCCCCTGTTTCAGCCCCTCTGTTTCAGCCCCTCTGTTTCTCGCCCTCTGTTTCAGCCCCTCTGTTTCAGCCATTCTGTTTCAGCCCCTCTGCTTCAGCCCCTCTGTTTCTCGCCGTCTGTTTCTCGCCCTCTGTTTCTCGCCTTCTGTTTCAGCCCCTCTGTTTCAGCACCTCTGTTTCAGCCCCTCTGTTTCAGCCCATCGGTTTCTCGCCCTCTGTTTCAGCCCCTCTGTTTCTCGCCCTCTGTTTCAGCCCCTCTGTTTCTCGCACTCTGTTTCAGCCCATCTGTTTCAGCCCCCCTGTTCCGCCGCTCGGTTTCTCGCCCTCTGTTTCAGCCCCTCGGTTTCTCGCCCTCTGTTTCAGCCCCTCTGTTTCAGCCCTCTGTTTCAGCCCCTCTGTTTCAGCCCCTCTGTTTCTCGCCCTCTGTTTCAGCCCCTCTGTTTCTCGCCCTCTGTTTCAGCCCCTCTGTTTCTCACCCTCTGTTTCAGCCCCTCTGTTTCAGCCCCTCTGTTTCTCGCCCCCTGTTTCAGCCCCTCTGTTTCAGCCCCTCTGTTTCTCGCCCTCTGTTTCAGCCCCTCTATTTCTCGCCCTCTGTTTCTCGCCCTCTGTTTCAGCCCCTCTGTTTCAGCCCATCGGTTTCTCGCCCTCTGTTTCAGCCCCTCTGTTTCAGCTCCTCTGTTTCAGCCCCTCTGTTTCAGCCCCTCGGTTTCTCGCCCTCTGTTTCAGCCCCTCTGTTTCAGCTCCTCTGTTTCAGCCCCACTATTTCTCGCCCTCTGTTTCTCGCCCTCTGTTTCAGCCCCTCTGTTTCAGCCCATCGGTTTCTCGCCCTCTGTTTCAGCCCCTCTGTTTCAGCTCCTCTGTTTCAGCCCCTCTGTTTCAGCCCCTCGGTTTCTCGCCCTCTGTTTCAGCCCCTCTGTTTCAGCCCCCCTGTTCCGCCGCTCGGTTTCTCGCCCTCTGTTTCAGCCCCTCGGTTTCTCGCCCTCTGTTTCAGCCCCTCTGTTTCTCGCCCTCTGTTTCAGCCCCTCTGTTTCTCGCACTCTGTTTCAGCCCATCTGTTTCAGCCCCCCTGTTCCGCCGCTCGGTTTCTCGCCCTCTGTTTCAGCCCCTCGGTTTCTCGCCCTCTGTTTCAGCCCCTCTGTTTCAGCCCTCTGTTTCAGCCCCTCTGTTTCAGCCCCTCTGTTTCTCGCCCTCTGTTTCAGCCCCTCTGTTTCTCGCCCTCTGTTTCAGCCCCTCTGTTTCTCACCCTCTGTTTCAGCCCCTCTGTTTCAGCCCCTCTGTTTCTCGCACCCTGTTTCAGCCCCTCTGTTTCAGCCCCTCTGTTTCTCGCCCTCTGTTTCAGCCCCTCTATTTCTCGCCCTCTGTTTCTCGCCCTCTGTTTCAGCCCCTCTGTTTCAGCCCATCGGTTTCTCGCCCTCTGTTTCAGCCCCTCTGTTTCAGCTCCTCTGTTTCAGCCCCTCTGTTTCAGCCCCTCGGTTTCTCGCCCTCTATTCAGCCCCTCTGTTTCAGCTCCTCTGTTTCAGCCCCTCTATTTCTCGCCCTCTGTTTCTCGCCCTCTGTTTCAGCCCCTCTGTTTCAGCCCATCGGTTTCTCGCCCTCTGTTTCAGCCCCTCTGTTTCAGCTCCTCTGTTTCAGCCCCTCTGTTTCAGCCCCTCGGTTTCTCGCCCTCTGTTTCAGCCCCTCTGTTTCAGCTCCTCTGTTTCAGCCCCTCTGTTTCTCGCCCTCTTATTCAGCCCCTCTGTTTCTCGCCCTCTGTTTCAGCCCCTCTGTTTGAGCCCCTCTGTTTCAGCACCTCTGTTTCTCGCCCTCTGTTTCAGCCCCTCGGTTTCTCGCCCTCTGTTTCAGCCCCTCTGTTTCAGCCCCTTTGTTTCAGCCCCTCTGTTTCTCGCCCTCTGTTTCAGCCCCTCTGTTTCTCGCCCTCTGTTTCAGCCCCTCAGTTTCAGCCCCTCTGTTTCTCGCCCTCTGTTTCAGCCCCTCGGATTCTCGCCCTCTGTTTCAGCCCCTCTGTTTCAGCCCCTCTGTTTCTCGCCCTCTGTTTCAGCCCTTCTGTTTCAGCCCCTCTGTTTCAGCCCCTCTTTTTCTCGCCCTCTCTTTCAGCCCCTCTGTTTCAGCCCCTCTGTTTCAGCCCCTCTGTTTCAGCCCCTCTGTTTCTCGCCCACTGTTTCAGACCCTCTGTTTCAGCCCCTCTGTTTCTCGCCCTCTGTTTCAGCCCCTCTGTTTCTCGCCCTCTGTTTCTCGCCCTCTGTTTCAGCCCCTCTGTTTCAGCCCCTCTGTTTCAGCCCCTCTGTTTCATCCCCTCTGTTTCTCGCCCTCTGTTTCAGCCCCGCTGTTTCAGCCCCTCTGTTTCAGCCCCTCTGTTTCTAGCCCTCAGTTTCAGGCCCTCTGTTTCAGCCCCTCTGTTTCAGCCCCTCTGTTACTCGCCCTCTGTTTCAGCCCCGCTGTTTCAGCCCCTCTGTTTCAGCCCCTCTGTTTCTAGCCCTCAGTTTCAGGCCCTCTGTTTCAGCCCCTCTGTTTCAGCCCCTCTGTTTCAGCCCCTCTGTTTCTCGCCCTCTGTTTCAGCCCCTCTGTTTCAGCCCTTCTGTTTCAGCCCCTCTGCTTCAGCCCCTCTGTTTCTCGCCGTCTGTTTCTCGCCCTCTGTTTCTCGCCTTCTGTTTCAGCCCCTCTGTTTCAGCACCTCTGTTTCAGCCCCTCTGTTTCAGCCCCTCGGTTTCTCGCCCTCTGTTTCAGCCCCTCTGTTTCTCGCCCTCTGTTTCAGCCCCTCTGTTTCTCGCACTCTGTTTCAGCCCATCTGTTTCAGCCCCCCTGTTCCGCCGCTCGGTTTCTCGCCCTCTGTTTCAGCCCCTCGGTTTCTCGCCCTCTGTTTCAGCCCCTCTGTTTCAGCCCTCTGTTTCAGCCCCTCTGTTTCAGCCCCTCTGTTTCTCGCCCTCTGTTTCAGCCCCTCTGTTTCTCGCCCTGGTTTCAGCCCCTCTGTTTCTCACCCTCTGTTTCAGCCCCTCTGTTTCAGCCCCTCTGTTTCTCGCCCCCTGTTTCAGCCCCTCTGTTTCAGCCCCTCTGTTTCTCGCCCTCTGTTTCAGCCCCTCTATTTCTCGCCCTCTGTTTCTCGCCCTCTGTTTCAGCCCCTCTGTTTCAGCCCATCGGTTTCTCGCCCTCTGTTTCAGCCCCTCTGTTTCAGCTCCTCTGTTTCAGCCCCTCTGTTTCAGCCCCTCGGTTTCTCGCCCTCTGTTTCAGCCCCTCTGTTTCAGCTCCTCTGTTTCAGCCCCTCTGTTTCTCGCCCTCTTATTCAGCCCCTCTGTTTCTCGCCCTCTGTTTCAGCCCCTCTGTTTGAGCCCCTCTGTTTCAGCACCTCTGTTTCTCGCCCTCTGTTTCAGCCCCTCGGTTTCTCGCCCTCTGTTTCAGCCCCTCTGTTTCAGCCCCTCTGTTTCAGCCCCTCTGTTTCTCGCCCTCTGTTTCAGCCCCTCTGTTTCTCGCCCTCTGTTTCAGCCCCTCTGTTTCAGCCCCTCTGTTTCTCGCCCTCTGTTTCAGCCCCTCGGATTCTCGCCCTCTGTTTCAGCCCCTCTGTTTCAGCCCCTCTGTTTCTCGCCCTCTGTTTCAGCCCTTCTGTTTCAGCCCCTCTGTTTCAGCCCCTCTTTTTCTCGCCCTCTCTTTCAGCCCCTCTGTTTCAGCCCCTCTGTTTCAGCCCCTATGTTTCAGCCCCTATTTTTCTCGCCCTCTGTTTCAGCCCCACTGTTTCAGCCCCTCTGTTTCTCGCCCTCTGTTTCAGCCCCTCTGTTTCAGCCCCTCTTTTTCTCGCCCTCTGTTGCAGCCCCTCTGTTTCAGCCCCTCTGTTTCAGCCCCTCTGCTTCTCGCCCTCTGTTTCAGCCCCTCGGTTTCTCGCCCTCTGTTTCAGCGCCTCTGTTTCAGCCCCTCTCTTTCAGCCCCTCTGTTTCAGCCCCTCTGTCTCTCGCCCTCTGTTTCAGCACCTCTGTTTCTCGCTCCCTGTTTCAGCCCCTCTGATTCACCCCCTCTGTTTCTCGCCCTCTGTTTCAGCCCCTCTGTTTCAGCCCCTCTGTTTCTCGCCCTCTGTTTCAACCCCTCGGTTTCTCGCCCTCTGTTTTAGCCCCTCTGTTTCAGCCCCTCTGTTTCAGCCCCTCTGTTTCAGCCCCTCTGTTTCTCACACTCTGTTTCAGCCCCTCGGTTTCTCGCCCTCTGTTTCAGCCCCTCTGTTTCAGCACCTCTGATTCAGCCCCTCTGTTTCTCGCCCCTGTTTCAACCCCTCTGTTTCAGCCCTTCTGTTTCTCGCCCTCTGTTTCAGCCCCTCTGTTTCAGCCCCTCTGTTTCTCGCCCCCTGTTTCAGCCCCTCTGTTTCAGCCCCTCTGTTTCAGCCCCTCTGTTTCAGCCCCTCTGTTTCTCGCCCTCTGTTTCAGCCCCTCTGTTTCTCGCCCCCTGTTTCAACCCCTCTGTTTCAGCCCCTCTGTTTCTCGCCCTCTGTTTCAGCCCCTCTGTTTCTCGCCCTCTGTTTCTCGCCCTCTGTTTCAGCCCCTCTATTTCAGCCCCTCTGTTTCAGCCCCTCTGTTTCAGCCCCTCTGTTTCAGCCCCTCTGTTCAGCCCCTCGGTTTCTCGCCCTCTGTTTCAGCCCCTCGGTTTCTCGCCCTCTGTTTCAGACCCTCTGTTTCTCGCCCTCTGTTTCAGCCCCTCTGTTTCAGCCCCTCTGTTTCTCGCCCCCTGTTTCAGCCCCTCTGTTTCAGCCCCTCTGTTTCTCGCCCTCTGTTTCAGCCCCTCTGTTTCTCGCCCTCTGTTTCTCGCCCTCTGTTTCAGCCCCTCTGTTTCAGCCCCTCTGTTTCTCGCCCTCTGTTTCAGCCCCTCGGTTTCTCGCCCTCTGTTTCCGCCCATCTGTTTCTCGCCCTCTGTTTCAGACCCTCTGTTTCAGCTCCTCTGTTACAGCCCCTCTTTTTCTCACCCACTGTTTCAGCCCCTCTGCTTCTCGCCCTCTGTTTCAGCCCATCGGTTTCTCGCCCTGTGTTTCAGCCCCTCTGTTTCAGCTCCTCTGTTTCAGCCCCTCTGTTTCAGCCCCTCGGTTTCTCGCCCTCTGTTTCAGCCCCTCTGTTTCAGCTCCTCTGATTCAGCCCCTCTGTTTCTCGCCCTCTTATTCAGCCCCTCTGTTTCTCGCCCTCTGTTTCAGCCCCTCTGTTTGAGCCCCTCTGTTTCAGCACCTCTGTTTCTCGCCCTCTGTTTCAGCCCCTCGGTTTCTCGCCCTCTGTTTCAGCCCCTCTGTTTCAGCCCCTCTGTTTCAGCCCCTCTGTTTCTCGCCCTCTGTTTCAGCCCCTCTGTTTCTCGCCCTCTGTTTCAGCCCCTCTGTTTCAGCCCCTCTGTTTCAGCCCCTCTGTTTCTCGCCCTCTGTTTCAACCCCTCGGTTCCTCGCCCTCTGTTTTAGCGCCTCTGTTTCAGCCCCTCTATTTCAGCCCCTCTGTTTCTCACCCTCTGTTTGAGCCCCTCGGTTTCTCGCCCTCTGTTTCAGCCCCTCTGTTTCAGCCCCTCTGTTTCACCCCTCGGTTTCACACCCTCTGTTTCAGACCCACTGTTTCAGCCCTTCTGTTTCTCGCCCTCTGTTTCAGCCCCTCTGTTTCAGCCCCTCTGTTTCTCGCCCTCTGTTTCTCGCCCCCTGTTTCAGCCCCTCTGTTTCAGCCCCTCTGTTTCAGCCCCTCTGTTTCAGCCCCTCTGTTTCTCGCCCCCTGTTTCAGCCCCTCTGTTTCAGCCCCTCTGTTTCAGCCCCTCTGTTTCTCGCCCTCTGTTTCAGCCCCTCTGTTTCTCGCCCACTGTTTCAGCCCCTCTGTTTCAGCCACTATGTTTCTCGCCCTCTGTTTCAGCCCTTCTGTTTCTGGCCCTCTGTTTCTCGCCCTCAGTTTCAGCCCCTCTGTTTCAGCCCCTGTTTCAGCCACTCTGTTTCAGACCCTCGGTTTCTCGCCCTCTGTTTCAGCCCCTCTGTTTCTCGCCCTCTGTTTCTCGCCTTCTGTTTCAGCCCCTCTGTTTCTCGCCCTCTGTTTCAGCCCCTCTGTTTCAGCCCCTCTGTTTCTCGCACTCTGTTTCAGCCCCTCTGTTTCTCGCCCTCTGTTTCAGCCCCTCTGTTTCTCACCCTCTGTTTCAGCCCCTCTGTTTCAGCCCCTCTGTTTCTCGCCCTCTGTTTCAGCCCCTCGGATTCTCGCCCTATGTTTCAGCCCCTCTGTTTCAGCCCCTCTGTTTCTCGCCCTCTGTTTCAGCCCTTCTGTTTCAGCCCCTCTGTTTCAGCCCCTCTTTTTCTCGCCCTCTCTTTCAGCCCCTCTGTTTCAGCCCCTCTGTTTCAGCCCCTATGTTTCAGCCCCTATTTTTCTCGCCCTCTGTTTCAGCCCCACTGTTTCAGCCCCTCTGTTTCTCGCCCTCTGTTTCAGCCCCTCTGTTTCAGCCCCTCTTTTTCTCGCCCTCTGTTGCAGCCCCTCTGTTTCAGCCCCTCTGTTTCAGCCCCTCTGTTTCTCGCCCTCTGTTTCATCCCCTCGGTTTCTCGCCCTCTGTTTCAGCGCCTATGTTTCAGCCCCTCTCTTTCAGCCCCTCTGTTTCAGCCCCTCTGTCTCTCGCCCTCTGTTTCAGCACCTCTGTTTCTCGCTCCCTGTTTCAGCCCCTCTGATTCAGCCCCTCTGTTTCTCGCCCTCTGTTTCAGCCCCACTGTTTCAGCCCCTCTGTTTCTCGCCCTCTGTTTCAGCCCCTCTGTTTCAGCCCCTCTTTTTCTCGCCCTCTGTTGCAGCCCCTCTGTTTCAGCCCCTCTGTTTCAGCCCCTCTGTTTCTCGCCCTCTGTTTCATCCCCTCGGTTTCTCGCCCTCTGTTTCAGCGCCTCTGTTTCAGCCCCTCTCTTTCAGCCCCTCTGTTTCAGCCCCTCTGTCTCTCGCCCTCTGTTTCAGCACCTCTGTTTCTCGCTCCCTGTTTCAGCCCCTCTGATTCAGCCCCTCTGTTTCTCGCCCTCTGTTTCAGCCCCACTGTTTCAGCCCCTCTGTTTCTCGCCCTCTGTTTCAGCCCCTCTGTTTCAGCCCCTCTTTTTCTCGCCCTCTGTTGCAGCCCCTCTGTTTCAGCCCCTCTGTTTCAGCCCCTCTGTTTCTCGCCCTCTGTTTCAGCCCCTCGGTTTCTCGCCCTCTGTTTCAGCCCCTCTGTTTCAGCCCCTCTGATTCAGCCCCTCTGTTTCTCGCCCCTGTTTCAACACCTCTGTTTCAGCCCCTCTGTTTCAGCCCCTCTGTTTCTCGCCCTCTGTTTCAGCCCCTCGGATTCTCGCCCTCTGTTTCAGCCCCTCTGTTTCAGCCCCTCGGATTCTCGCCCTCTGTTTCAGCCCCTCTGTTTCAGCCCCTCTGTTTCTCGCCCTCTGTTTCAGCCCCTCTGTTTCAGCCCCTCTGTTTCAGCCCCTCTGTTCAGCCCCTCGGTTTCTCGCCCTCTGTTTCAGCCCCTCGGTTTCTCGCCCTCTGTTTCAGACCCTCTGTTTCTCGCCCTCTGTTTCAGCCCCTCTGTTTCAGCCCCTCTGTTTCTCGCCCCCTGTTTCAGCCCCTCTGTTTCAGCCCCTCTGTTTCTCGCCCTCTGTTTCAGCCCCTCTGTTTCTCGCCCTCTGTTTCTCGCCCTCTGTTTCAGCCCCTCTGTTTCAGCCCCTCTGTTTCTCGCCCTCTGTTTCAGCCCCTCGGTTTCTCGCCCTCTGTTTCCGCCCATCTGTTTCTCGCCCTCTGTTTCAGACCCTCTGTTTCAGCTCCTCTGTTACAGCCCCTCTTTTTCTCACCCACTGTTTCAGCCCCTCTGCTTCTCGCCCTCTGTTTCAGCCCATCGGTTTCTCGCCCTGTGTTTCAGCCCCTCTGTTTCAGCTCCTCTGTTTCAGCCCCTCTGTTTCAGCCCCTCGGTTTCTCGCCCTCTGTTTCAGCCCCTCTGTTTCAGCTCCTCTGATTCAGCCCCTCTGTTTCTCGCCCTCTTATTCAGCCCCTCTGTTTCTCGCCCTCTGTTTCAGCCCCTCTGTTTGAGCCCCTCTGTTTCAGCACCTCTGTTTCTCGCCCTCTGTTTCAGCCCCTCGGTTTCTCGCCCTCTGTTTCAGCCCCTCTGTTTCAGCCCCTCTGTTTCAGCCCCTCTGTTTCTCGCCCTCTGTTTCAGCCCCTCTGTTTCTCGCCCTCTGTTTCAGCCCCTCTGTTTCAGCCCCTCTGTTTCAGCCCCTCTGTTTCTCGCCCTCTGTTTCAACCCCTCGGTTCCTCGCCCTCTGTTTTAGCGCCTCTGTTTCAGCCCCTCTATTTCAGCCCCTCTGTTTCTCACCCTCTGTTTGAGCCCCTCGGTTTCTCGCCCTCTGTTTCAGCCCCTCTGTTTCAGCCCCTCTGTTTCACCCCTCGGTTTCACACCCTCTGTTTCAGCCCCACTGTTTCAGCCCTTCTGTTTCTCGCCCTCTGTTTCAGCCCCTCTGTTTCAGCCCCTCTGTTTCTCGCCCTCTGTTTCTCGCCCCCTGTTTCAGCCCCTCTGTTTCAGCCCCTCTGTTTCAGCCCCTCTGTTTCAGCCCCTCTGTTTCTCGCCCCCTGTTTCAGCCCCTCTGTTTCAGCCCCTCTGTTTCAGCCCCTCTGTTTCTCGCCCTCTGTTTCAGCCCCTCTGTTTCTCGCCCACTGTTTCAGCCCCTCTGTTTCAGCCACTATGTTTCTCGCCCTCTGTTTCAGCCCTTCTGTTTCTGGCCCTCTGTTTCTCGCCCTCAGTTTCAGCCCCTCTGTTTCAGCCCCTGTTTCAGCCACTCTGTTTCAGACCCTCGGTTTCTCGCCCTCTGTTTCAGCCCCTCTGTTTCTCGCCCTCTGTTTCTCGCCTTCTGTTTCAGCCCCTCTGTTTCTCGCCCTCTGTTTCAGCCCCTCTGTTTCAGCCCCTCTGTTTCTCGCACTCTGTTTCAGCCCCTCTGTTTCTCGCCCTCTGTTTCAGCCCCTCTGTTTCTCACCCTCTGTTTCAGCCCCTCTGTTTCAGCCCCTCTGTTTCTCGCCCTCTGTTTCAGCCCCTCGGATTCTCGCCCTATGTTTCAGCCCCTCTGTTTCAGCCCCTCTGTTTCTCGCCCTCTGTTTCAGCCCTTCTGTTTCAGCCCCTCTGTTTCAGCCCCTCTTTTTCTCGCCCTCTCTTTCAGCCCCTCTGTTTCAGCCCCTCTGTTTCAGCCCCTATGTTTCAGCCCCTATTTTTCTCGCCCTCTGTTTCAGCCCCACTGTTTCAGCCCCTCTGTTTCTCGCCCTCTGTTTCAGCCCCTCTGTTTCAGCCCCTCTTTTTCTCGCCCTCTGTTGCAGCCCCTCTGTTTCAGCCCCTCTGTTTCAGCCCCTCTGTTTCTCGCCCTCTGTTTCATCCCCTCGGTTTCTCGCCCTCTGTTTCAGCGCCTCTGTTTCAGCCCCTCTCTTTCAGCCCCTCTGTTTCAGCCCCTCTGTCTCTCGCCCTCTGTTTCAGCACCTCTGTTTCTCGCTCCCTGTTTCAGCCCCTCTGATTCAGCCCCTCTGTTTCTCGCCCTCTGTTTCAGCCCCACTGTTTCAGCCCCTCTGTTTCTCGCCCTCTGTTTCAGCCCCTCTGTTTCAGCCCCTCTTTTTCTCGCCCTCTGTTGCAGCCCCTCTGTTTCAGCCCCTCTGTTTCAGCCCCTCTGTTTCTCGCCCTCTGTTTCAGCCCCTCGGTTTCTCGCCCTCTGTTTCAGCCCCTCTGTTTCAGCCCCTCTGATTCAGCCCCTCTGTTTCTCGCCCCTGTTTCAACCCCTCTGTTTCAGCCCCTCTGTTTCAGCCCCTCTGTTTCTCGCCCTCTGTTTCAGCCCCTCGGATTCTCGCCCTCTGTTTCAGCCCCTCTGTTTCAGCCCCTCTGTTTCTCGCCCTCTGTTTCAGCCCCTCGGTTTCTCGCCCTCTGTTTCAGCGCCTCTGTTTCAGCCCCTCTCTTTCAGCCCCTCTGTTTCAGCCCCTCTGTCTCTCGCCCTCTGTTTCAGCACCTCTGTTTCTCGCTCCCTGTTTCAGCCCCTCTGATTCACCCCCTCTGTTTCTCGCCCACTGTTTCAGCCCCTCTGTTTCAGCCCCTCTGTTTCTCGCCCTCTGTTTCAACCCCTCGGTTTCTCGCCCTCTGTTTTAGCCCCTCTGTTTCAGCCCCTCTGTTTCAGCCCCTCTGTTTCAGCCCCTCTGTTTCTCACCCTCTGTTTCAGCCCCTCGGTTTCTCGCCCTCTGTTTCAGCCCCTCTGTTTCAGCACCTCTGATTCAGCCCCTCTGTTTCTCGCCCCTGTTTCAACCCCTCTGTTTCAGCCCTTCTGTTTCTCGCCCTCTGTTTCAGCCCCTCTGTTTCAGCCCCTCTGTTTCTCGCCCCCTGTTTCAGCCCCTCTGTTTCAGCCCCTCTGTTTCAGCCCCTCTGTTTCAGCCCCTCTGTTTCTCGCCCTCTGTTTCAGCCCCTCTGTTTCTCGCCCCCTGTTTCAACCCCTCTGTTTCAGCCCCTCTGTTTCTCGCCCTGTGTTTCAGCCCCTCTGTTTCTCGCCCTCTGTTTCTCGCCCTCTGTTTCAGCCCCTCTATTTCAGCCCCTCTGTTTCAGCCCCTCTGTTTCAGCCCCTCTGTTTCAGCCCCTCTGTTCAGCCCCTCGGTTTCTCGCCCTCTGTTTCAGCCCCTCGGTTTCTCGCCCTCTGTTTCAGACCCTCTGTTTCTCGCCCTCTGTTTCAGCCCCTCTGTTTCAGCCCCTCTGTTTCTCGCCCCCTGTTTCAGCCCCTCTGTTTCAGCCCCTCTGTTTCTCGCCCTCTGTTTCAGCCCCTCTGTTTCTCGCCCTCTGTTTCTCGCCCTCTGTTTCAGCCCCTCTGTTTCAGCCCCTCTGTTTCTCGCCCTCTGTTTCAGCCCCTCGGTTTCTCGCCCTCTGTTTCCGCCCATCTGTTTCTCGCCCTCTGTTTCAGACCCTCTGTTTCAGCTCCTCTGTTACAGCCCCTCTTTTTCTCACCCACTGTTTCAGCCCCTCTGCTTCTCGCCCTCTGTTTCAGCCCATCGGTTTCTCGCCCTGTGTTTCAGCCCCTCTGTTTCAGCTCCTCTGTTTCAGCCCCTCTGTTTCAGCCCCTCGGTTTCTCGCCCTCTGTTTCAGCCCCTCTGTTTCAGCTCCTCTGATTCAGACCCTCTGTTTCTCGCCCTCTTATTCAGCCCCTCTGTTTCTCGCCCTCTGTTTCAGCCCCTCTGTTTGAGCCCCTCTGTTTCAGCACCTCTGTTTCTCGCCCTCTGTTTCAGCCCCTCGGTTTCTCGCCCTCTGTTTCAGCCCCTCTGTTTCAGCCCCTCTGTTTCAGCCCCTCTGTTTCTCGCCCTCTGTTTCAGCCCCTCTGTTTCTCGCCCTCTGTTTCAGCCCCTCTGTTTCAGCCCCTCTGTTTCAGCCCCTCTGTTTCTCGCCCTCTGTTTCAACCCCTCGGTTCCTCGCCCTCTGTTTTAGCGCCTCTGTTTCAGCCCCTCTATTTCAGCCCCTCTGTTTCTCACCCTCTGTTTGAGCCCCTCGGTTTCTCGCCCTCTGTTTCAGCCCCTCTGTTTCAGCCCCTCTGTTTCACCCCTCGGTTTCACACCCTCTGTTTCAGCCCCACTGTTTCAGCCCTTCTGTTTCTCGCCCTCTGTTTCAGCCCCTCTGTTTCAGCCCCTCTGTTTCTCGCCCTCTGTTTCTCGCCCCCTGTTTCAGCCCCTCTGTTTCAGCCCCTCTGTTTCAGCCCCTCTGTTTCAGCCCCTCTGTTTCTCGCCCCCTGTTTCAGCCCCTCTGTTTCAGCCCCTCTGTTTCAGCCCCTCTGTTTCTCGCCCTCTGTTTCAGCCCCTCTGTTTCTCGCCCACTGTTTCAGCCCCTCTGTTTCAGCCACTATGTTTCTCGCCCTCTGTTTCAGCCCTTCTGTTTCTGGCCCTCTGTTTCTCGCCCTCAGTTTCAGCCCCTCTGTTTCAGCCCCTGTTTCAGCCACTCTGTTTCAGACCCTCGGTTTCTCGCCCTCTGTTTCAGCCCCTCTGTTTCTCGCCCTCTGTTTCTCGCCTTCTGTTTCAGCCCCTCTGTTTCTCGCACTCTGTTTCAGCCCCTCTGTTTCTCGCCCTCTGTTTCAGCCCCTCTGTTTCTCACCCTCTGTTTCAGCCCCTCTGTTTCAGCCCCTCTGTTTCTCGCCCTCTGTTTCAGCCCCTCGGATTCTCGCCCTCTGTTTCAGCCCCTCTGTTTCAGCCCCTCTGTTTCTCGCCCTCTGTTTCAGCCCTTCTGTTTCAGCCCCTCTGTTTCAGCCCCTCTTTTTCTCGCCCTCTCTTTCAGCCCCTCTGTTTCAGCCCCTCTGTTTCAGCCCCTATGTTTCAGCCCCTATTTTTCTCGCCCTCTGTTTCAGCCCCACTGTTTCAGCCCCTCTGTTTCTCGCCCTCTGTTTCAGCCCCTCTGTTTCAGCCCCTCTTTTTCTCGCCCTCTGTTGCAGCCCCTCTGTTTCAGCCCCTCTGTTTCAGCCCCTCTGTTTCTCGCCCTCTGTTTCATCCCCTCGGTTTCTCGCCCTCTGTTTCAGCGCCTCTGTTTCAGCCCCTCTCTTTCAGCCCCTCTGTTTCAGCCCCTCTGTCTCTCGCCCTCTGTTTCAGCACCTCTGTTTCTCGCTCCCTGTTTCAGCCCCTCTGATTCAGCCCCTCTGTTTCTCGCCCTCTGTTTCAGCCCCACTGTTTCAGCCCCTCTGTTTCTCGCCCTCTGTTTCAGCCCCTCTGTTTCAGCCCCTCTTTTTCTCGCCCTCTGTTGCAGCCCCTCTGTTTCAGCCCCTCTGTTTCAGCCCCTCTGTTTCTCGCCCTCTGTTTCAGCCCCTCGGTTTCTCGCCCTCTGTTTCAGCGCCTCTGTTTCAGCCCCTCTCTTTCAGCCCCTCTGTTTCAGCCCCTCTGTTTCTCGCCCTCTGTTTCAGCCCCTCGGTTTCTCGCCCTCTGTTTCAGCCCCTCTGTTTCAGCCCCTCTGATTCAGCCCCTCTGTTTCTCGCCCCTGTTTCAACCCCTCTGTTTCAGCCCCTCTGTTTCAGCCCCTCTGTTTCTCGCCCTCTGTTTCAGCCCCTCGGATTCTCGCCCTCTGTTTCAGCCCCTCTGTTTCAGCCCCTCTGTTTCTCGCCCTCTGTTTCAGCCCTTCTGTTTCAGCCCCTCTGTTTCAGCCCCTCTTTTTCTCGCCCTCTCTTTCAGCCCCTCTGTTTCAGCCCCTCTGTTTCAGCCCCTATGTTTCAGCCCCTATTTTTCTCGCCCTCTGTTTCAGCCCCACTGTTTCAGCCCCTCTGTTTCTCGCCCTCTGTTTCAGCCCCTCTGTTTCAGCCCCTCGGTTTCTCGCCCTCTGTTTCAGCGCCTCTGTTTCAGCCCCTCTCTTTCAGCCCCTCTGTTTCAGCCCCTCTGTCTCTCGCCCTCTGTTTCAGCACCTCTGTTTCTCGCTCCCTGTTTCAGCCCCTCTGATTCACCCCCTCTGTTTCTCGCCCTCTGTTTCAGCCCCTCTGTTTCAGCGCCTCTGTTTCTCGCCCTCTGTTTCAACCCCTCGGTTTCTCGCCCTCTGTTTTAGCCCCTCTGTTTCAGCCCCTCTGTTTCAGCCCCTCTGTTTCAGCCCCTCTGTTTCTCACCCTCTGTTTCAGCCCCTCGGTTTCTCGCCCTCTGTTTCAGCCCCTCTGTTTCAGCACCTCTGATTCAGCCCCTCTGTTTCTCGCCCCTGTTTCAACCCCTCTGTTTCAGCCCTTCTGTTTCTCGCCCTCTGTTTCAGCCCCTCTGTTTCAGCCCCTCTGTTTCTCGCCCCCTGTTTCAGCCCCTCTGTTTCAGCCCCTCTGTTTCAGCCCCTCTGTTTCAGCCCCTCTGTTTCTCGCCCTCTGTTTCAGCCCCTCTGTTTCTCGCCCCCTGTTTCAACCCCTCTGTTTCAGCCCCTCTGTTTCTCGCCCTCTGTTTCAGCCCCTCTGTTTCTCGCCCTCTGTTTCTCGCCCTCTGTTTCAGCCCCTCTATTTCAGCCCCTCTGTTTCAGCCCCTCTGTTTCAGCCCCTCTGTTTCAGCCCCTCTGTTCAGCCCCTCGGTTTCTCGCCCTCTGTTTCAGCCCCTCGGTTTCTCGCCCTCTGTTTCAGACCCTCTGTTTCTCGCCCTCTGTTTCAGCCCCTCTGTTTCAGCCCCTCTGTTTCTCGCCCCCTGTTTCAGCCCCTCTGTTTCAGCCCCTCTGTTTCTCGCCCTCTGTTTCAGCCCCTCTGTTTCTCGCCCTCTGTTTCTCGCCCTCTGTTTCAGCCCCTCTGTTTCAGCCCCTCTGTTTCTCGCCCTCTGTTTCAGCCCCTCGGTTTCTCGCCCTCTGTTTCCGCCCATCTGTTTCTCGCCCTCTGTTTCAGACCCTCTGTTTCAGCTCCTCTGTTACAGCCCCTCTTTTTCTCACCCACTGTTTCAGCCCCTCTGCTTCTCGCCCTCTGTTTCAGCCCATCGGTTTCTCGCCCTGTGTTTCAGCCCCTCTGTTTCAGCTCCTCTGTTTCAGCCCCTCTGTTTCAGCCCCTCGGTTTCTCGCCCTCTGTTTCAGCCCCTCTGTTTCAGCTCCTCTGATTCAGCCCCTCTGTTTCTCGCCCTCTTATTCAGCCCCTCTGTTTCTCGCCCTCTGTTTCAGCCCCTCTGTTTGAGCCCCTCTGTTTCAGCACCTCTGTTTCTCGCCCTCTGTTTCAGCCCCTCGGTTTCTCGCCCTCTGTTTCAGCCCCTCTGTTTCAGCCCCTCTGTTTCAGCCCCTCTGTTTCTCGCCCTCTGTTTCAGCCCCTCTGTTTCTCGCCCTCTGTTTCAGCCCCTCTGTTTCAGCCCCTCTGTTTCAGCCCCTCTGTTTCTCGCCCTCTGTTTCAACCCCTCGGTTCCTCGCCCTCTGTTTTAGCGCCTCTGTTTCAGCCCCTCTATTTCAGCCCCTCTGTTTCTCACCCTCTGTTTGAGCCCCTCGGTTTCTCGCCCTCTGTTTCAGCCCCTCTGTTTCAGCCCCTCTGTTTCACCCCTCGGTTTCACACCCTCTGTTTCAGACCCACTGTTTCAGCCCTTCTGTTTCTCGCCCTCTGTTTCAGCCCCTCTGTTTCAGCCCCTCTGTTTCTCGCCCTCTGTTTCTCGCCCCCTGTTTCAGCCCCTCTGTTTCAGCCCCTCTGTTTCAGCCCCTCTGTTTCAGCCCCTCTGTTTCTCGCCCCCTGTTTCAGCCCCTCTGTTTCAGCCCCTCTGTTTCAGCCCCTCTGTTTCTCGCCCTCTGTTTCAGCCCCTCTGTTTCTCGCCCACTGTTTCAGCCCCTCTGTTTCAGCCACTATGTTTCTCGCCCTCTGTTTCAGCCCTTCTGTTTCTGGCCCTCTGTTTCTCGCCCTCAGTTTCAGCCCCTCTTTTTCAGCCCCTGTTTCAGCCACTCTGTTTCAGACCCTCGGTTTCTCGCCCTCTGTTTCAGCCCCTCTGTTTCTCGCCCTCTGTTTCTCGCCTTCTGTTTCAGCCCCTCTGTTTCTCGCCCTCTGTTTCAGCCCCTCTGTTTCAGCCCCTCTGTTTCTCGCACTCTGTTTCAGCCCCTCTGTTTCTCGCCCTCTGTTTCAGCCCCTCTGTTTCTCACCCTCTGTTTCAGCTCCTCTGTTTCAGCCCCTCTGTTTCTCGCCCTCTGTTTCAGCCCCTCGGATTCTCGCCCACTGTTTCAGCCCCTCTGTTTCAGCCCCTCTGTTTCTCGCCCTCTGTTTCAGCCCTTCTGTTTCAGCCCCTCTGTTTCAGCCCCTCTTTTTCTCGCCCTCTCTTTCAGCCCCTCTGTTTCAGCCCCTCTGTTTCAGCCCCTCTGTTTCTCGCCCCTGTTTCAACCCCTCTGTTTCAGCCCTTCTGTTTCTCGCCCTCTGTTTCAGCCCCTCTGTTTCAGCCCCTCTGTTTCTCGCCCCCTGTTTCAGCCCCTCTGTTTCAGCCCCTCTGTTTCAGCCCCTCTGTTTCAGCCCCTCTGTTTCTCGCCCTCTGTTTCAGCCCCTCTGTTTCTCGCCCCCTGTTTCAACCCCTCTGTTTCAGCCCCTCTGTTTCTCGCCCTCTGTTTCAGCCCCTCTGTTTCTCGCCCTCTGTTTCTCGCCCTCTGTTTCAGCCCCTCTATTTCAGCCCCTCTGTTTCAGCCCCTCTGTTTCAGCCCCTCTGTTTCAGCCCCTCTGTTCAGCCCCTCGGTTTCTCGCCCTCTGTTTCAGCCCCTCGGTTTCTCGCCCTCTGTTTCAGACCCTCTGTTTCTCGCCCTCTGTTTCAGCCCCTCTGTTTCAGCCCCTCTGTTTCTCGCCCCCTGTTTCAGCCCCTCTGTTTCAGCCACTCTGTTTCTCGCCCTCTGTTTCAGCCCCTCTGTTTCTCGCCCTCTGTTTCTCGCCCTCTGTTTCAGCCCCTCTGTTTCAGCCCCTCGGTTTCTCGCCCTCTGTTTCCGCCCATCTGTTTCTCGCCCTCTGTTTCAGACCCTCTGTTTCAGCTCCTCTGTTACAGCCCCTCTTTTTCTCACCCACTGTTTCAGCCCCTCTGCTTCTCGCCCTCTGTTTCAGCCCATCGGTTTCTCGCCCTGTGTTTCAGCCCCTCTGTTTCAGCTCCTCTGTTTCAGCCCCTCTGTTTCAGCCCCTCGGTTTCTCGCCCTCTGTTTCAGCCCCTCTGTTTCAGCTCCTCTGATTCAGCCCCTCTGTTTCTCGCCCTCTTATTCAGCCCCTCTGTTTCTCGCCCTCTGTTTCAGCCCCTCTGTTTGAGCCCCTCTGTTTCAGCACCTCTGTTTCTCGCCCTCTGTTTCAGCCCCTCGGTTTCTCGCCCTCTGTTTCAGCCCCTCTGTTTCAGCCCCTCTGTTTCAGCCCCTCTGTTTCTCGCCCTCTGTTTCAGCCCCTCTGTTTCTCGCCCTCTGTTTCAGCCCCTCTGTTTCAGCCCCTCTGTTTCAGCCCCTCTGTTTCTCGCCCTCTGTTTCAACCCCTCGGTTCCTCGCCCTCTGTTTTAGCGCCTCTGTTTCAGCCCCTCTATTTCAGCCCCTCTGTTTCTCACCCTCTGTTTGAGCCCCTCGGTTTCTCGCCCTCTGTTTCAGCCCCTCTGTTTCAGCCCCTCTGTTTCACCCCTCGGTTTCACACCCTCTGTTTCAGACCCACTGTTTCAGCCCTTCTGTTTCTCGCCCTCTGTTTCAGCCCCTCTGTTTCAGCCCCTCTGTTTCTCGCCCTCTGTTTCTCGCCCCCTGTTTCAGCCCCTCTGTTTCAGCCCCTCTGTTTCAGCCCCTCTGTTTCAGCCCCTCTGTTTCTCGCCCCCTGTTTCAGCCCCTCTGTTTCAGCCCCTCTGTTTCAGCCCCTCTGTTTCTCGCCCTCTGTTTCAGCCCCTCTGTTTCTCGCCCACTGTTTCAGCCCCTCTGTTTCAGCCACTATGTTTCTCGCCCTCTGTTTCAGCCCTTCTGTTTCTGGCCCTCTGTTTCTCGCCCTCAGTTTCAGCCCCTCTGTTTCAGCCCCTGTTTCAGCCACTCTGTTTCAGACCCTCGGTTTCTCGCCCTCTGTTTCAGCCCCTCTGTTTCTCGCCCTCTGTTTCTCGCCTTCTGTTTCAGCCCCTCTGTTTCTCGCCCTCTGTTTCAGCCCCTCTGTTTCAGCCCCTCTGTTTCTCGCACTCTGTTTCAGCCCCTCTGTTTCTCGCCCTCTGTTTCAGCCCCTCTGTTTCTCACCCTCTGTTTCAGCCCCTCTGTTTCAGCCCCTCTGTTTCTCGCCCTCTGTTTCAGCCCCTCGGATTCTCGCCCTCTGTTTCAGCCCCTCTGTTTCAGCCCCTCTGTTTCTCGCCCTCTGTTTCAGCCCTTCTGTTTCAGCCCCTCTGTTTCAGCCCCTCTTTTTCTCGCCCTCTCTTTCAGCCCCTCTGTTTCAGCCCCTCTGTTTCAGCCCCTATGTTTCAGCCCCTATTTTTCTCGCCCTCTGTTTCAGCCCCACTGTTTCAGCCCCTCTGTTTCTCGCCCTCTGTTTCAGCCCCTCTGTTTCATCCCC
The DNA here is from genome assembly GCF_047496795.1 of Chiloscyllium punctatum. Lineage (NCBI taxonomy): Eukaryota > Metazoa > Chordata > Chondrichthyes > Orectolobiformes > Hemiscylliidae > Chiloscyllium > Chiloscyllium punctatum. The sequence continues at coordinate 364,988 of NW_027309896.1, read as the reverse complement.
TCTTTTTCTCGCCCTCTGTTGCAGCCCCTCTGTTTCAGCCCCTCTGTTTCAGCCCCTCTGTTTCTCGCCCTCTGTTTCATCCCCTCGGTTTCACGCCCTCTGTTTCAGCGCCTCTGTTTCAGCCCCTCTCTTTCAGCCCCTCTGTTTCAGCCCCTCTGTCTCTCGCCCTCTGTTTCAGCACCTCTGTTTCTCGCTCCCTGTTTCAGCCCCTCTGATTCAGCCCCTCTGTTTCTCGCCCTCTGTTTCAGCCCCACTGTTTCAGCCCCTCTGTTTCTCGCCCTCTGTTTCAGCCCCTCTGTTTCAGCCCCTCTTTTTCTCGCCCTCTGTTGCAGCCCCTCTGTTTCAGCCCCTCTGTTTCAGCCCCTCTGTTTCTCGCCCTCTGTTTCAGCCCCTCGGTTTCTCGCCCTCTGTTTCAGCGCCTCTGTTTCAGCCCCTCTCTTTCAGCCCCTCTGTTTCAGCCCCTCTGTTTCTCGCCCTCTGTTTCAGCCCCTCGGTTTCTCGCCCTCTGTTTCAGCCCCTCTGTTTCAGCCCCTCTGATTCAGCCCCTCTGTTTCTCGCCCCTGTTTTAACCCCTCTGTTTCAGCCCTTCTGTTTCTCGCCCTCTGTTTCAGCCCCTCTGTTTCAGCCCCTCTGTTTCTCGCCCCCTGTTTCAGCCCCTCTGTTTCAGCCCCTCTGTTTCAGCCCCTCTGTTTCAGCCCCTCTGTTTCTCGCCCTCTGTTTCAGCCCCTCTGTTTCTCGCCCCCTGTTTCAGCACCTCTGTTTCAGCCCCTCTGTTTCTCGCCCTCTGTTTCAGCCCCTCTGTTTCTCGCCCTCTGTTTCTCGCCCTCTGTTTCAGCCCCTCTATTTCAGCCCCTCTGTTTCAGCCCCTCTGTTTCAGCCCCTCTGTTTCTCGCCCTCTGTTTCAGCCCCTCTGTTTCTCGCCCTCTGTTTCTCGCCCTCTGGTTCAGCCCCTCTATTTCAGCCCCTCTGTTTCAGCCCCTCTGTTTCAGCCCCTCTGTTTCAGCCCCTCTGTTCAGCCCCTCTGTTTCTCGCCCTCTGTTTCAGCCCCTCTATTTCAGCCCCTCTGTTTCAGCCCCTCTGTTTCAGCCCCTCTGTTTCAGCCCCTCTGTTCAGCCCCTCGGTTTCTCGCGCTCTGTTTCAGCCCCTCTGTTTCAGCCCCTCTGTTTCTCGCCCTCTGTTTCAGCCCCTCTGTTTCAGCCCCTCTGTTTCAGCCCCTCTTTTTCTCGCCCTCTCTTTCAGCCCCTCTGTTTCAGCCCCTCTGTTTCAGCCCCTCTTTTTCTCGCCCTCTGTTTCAGCCCCACTGTTTCAGCCCCTCTGTTTCTCGCCCTCTGTTTCAGCCCCTCTGTTTCTCGCCCCCTGTTTCTCGCCCCCTGTTTCAGCCCCTCTGTTTCAGCCCCTCTGTTTCTCGCCCCATGTTTCAGCCCCTCTGTTTCAGCCCCCCTGTTTCTCGCCCCCTGTTTCAGCCCCTCTGTTTCAGCCCCTCTATTTCTCGCCCTCTGTTTCAGCCCCTCTGTTTCTCGCCCTCTGTTTCTCGCCCTCTGTTTCAGCCCCTCTGTTTCAGCCCCTCTGTTTCAGCCCCTCTGTTTCAGCCCCTCTGTTTCTCGCCCCTGTTTCAACCCCTCTGTTTCAGCCCTTCTGTTTCTCGCCCTCTGTTTCAGCCCCTCTGTTTCAGCCCCTCTGTTTCTCGCCCCCTGTTTCAGCCCCTCTGTTTCAGCCCCTCTGTTTCAGCCCCTCTGTTTCAGCCCCTCTGTTTCTCGCCCTCTGTTTCAGCCCCTCTGTTTCTCGCCCCCTGTTTCAACCCCTCTGTTTCAGCCCCTCTGTTTCTCGCCCTCTGTTTCAGCCCCTCTGTTTCTCGCCCTCTGTTTCTCGCCCTCTGTTTCAGCCCCTCTATTTCAGCCCCTCTGTTTCAGCCCCTCTGTTTCAGCCCCTCTGTTTCAGCCCCTCTGTTCAGCCCCTCGGTTTCTCGCCCTCTGTTTCAGCCCCTCGGTTTCTCGCCCTCTGTTTCAGACCCTCTGTTTCTCGCCCTCTGTTTCAGCCCCTCTGTTTCAGCCCCTCTGTTTCTCGCCCCCTGTTTCAGCCCCTCTGTTTCAGCCCCTCTGTTTCTCGCCCTCTGTTTCAGCCCCTCTGTTTCTCGCCCTCTGTTTCTCGCCCTCTGTTTCAGCCCCTCTGTTTCAGCCCCTCTGTTTCTCGCCCTCTGTTTCAGCCCCTCGGTTTCTCGCCCTCTGTTTCCGCCCATCTGTTTCTCGCCCTCTGTTTCAGACCCTCTGTTTCAGCTCCTCTGTTACAGCCCCTCTTTTTCTCACCCACTGTTTCAGCCCCTCTGCTTCTCGCCCTCTGTTTCAGCCCATCGGTTTCTCGCCCTGTGTTTCAGCCCCTCTGTTTCAGCTCCTCTGTTTCAGCCCCTCTGTTTCAGCCCCTCGGTTTCTCGCCCTCTGTTTCAGCCCCTCTGTTTCAGCTCCTCTGATTCAGCCCCTCTGTTTCTCGCCCTCTTATTCAGCCCCTCTGTTTCTCGCCCTCTGTTTCAGCCCCTCTGTTTGAGCCCCTCTGTTTCAGCACCTCTGTTTCTCGCCCTCTGTTTCAGCCCCTCGGTTTCTCGCCCTCTGTTTCAGCCCCTCTGTTTCAGCCCCTCTGTTTCAGCCCCTCTGTTTCTCGCCCTCTGTTTCAGCCCCTCTGTTTCTCGCCCTCTGTTTCAGCCCCTCTGTTTCAGCCCCTCTGTTTCAGCCCCTCTGTTTCTCGCCCTCTGTTTCAACCCCTCGGTTCCTCGCCCTCTGTTTTAGCGCCTCTGTTTCAGCCCCTCTATTTCAGCCCCTCTGTTTCTCACCCTCTGTTTGAGCCCCTCGGTTTCTCGCCCTCTGTTTCAGCCCCTCTGTTTCAGCCCCTCTGTTTCACCCCTCGGTTTCACACCCTCTGTTTCAGACCCACTGTTTCAGCCCTTCTGTTTCTCGCCCTCTGTTTCAGCCCCTCTGTTTCAGCCCCTCTGTTTCTCGCCCTCTGTTTCTCGCCCCCTGTTTCAGCCCCTCTGTTTCAGCCCCTCTGTTTCAGCCCCTCTGTTTCAGCCCCTCTGTTTCTCGCCCCCTGTTTCAGCCCCTCTGTTTCAGCCCCTCTGTTTCAGCCCCTCTGTTTCTCGCCCTCTGTTTCAGCCCCTCTGTTTCTCGCCCACTGTTTCAGCCCCTCTGTTTCAGCCACTATGTTTCTCGCCCTCTGTTTCAGCCCTTCTGTTTCTGGCCCTCTGTTTCTCGCCCTCAGTTTCAGCCCCTCTGTTTCAGCCCCTGTTTCAGCCACTCTGTTTCAGACCCTCGGTTTCTCGCCCTCTGTTTCAGCCCCTCTGTTTCTCGCCCTCTGTTTCTCGCCTTCTGTTTCAGCCCCTCTGTTTCTCGCCCTCTGTTTCAGCCCCTCTGTTTCAGCCCCTCTGTTTCTCGCACTCTGTTTCAGCCCCTCTGTTTCTCGCCCTCTGTTTCAGCCCCTCTGTTTCTCACCCTCTGTTTCAGCCCCTCTGTTTCAGCCCCTCTGTTTCTCGCCCTCTGTTTCAGCCCCTCGGATTCTCGCCCTCTGTTTCAGCCCCTCTGTTTCAGCCCCTCTGTTTCTCGCCCTCTGTTTCAGCCCTTCTGTTTCAGCCCCTCTGTTTCAGCCCCTCTTTTTCTCGCCCTCTCTTTCAGCCCCTCTGTTTCAGCCCCTCTGTTTCAGCCCCTATGTTTCAGCCCCTATTTTTCTCGCCCTCTGTTTCAGCCCCACTGTTTCAGCCCCTCTGTTTCTCGCCCTCTGTTTCAGCCCCTCTGTTTCATCCCCTCTTTTTCTCGCCCTCTGTTGCAGCCCCTCTGTTTCAGCCCCTCTGTTTCAGCCCCTCTGTTTCTCGCCCTCTGTTTCATCCCCTCGGTTTCTCGCCCTCTGTTTCAGCGCCTCTGTTTCAGCCCCTCTCTTTCAGCCCCTCTGTTTCAGCCCCTCTGTCTCTCGCCCTCTGTTTCAGCACCTCTGTTTCTCGCTCCCTGTTTCAGCCCCTCTGATTCAGCCCCTCTGTTTCTCGCCCTCTGTTTCAGCCCCACTGTTTCAGCCCCTCTGTTTCTCGCCCTCTGTTTCAGCCCCTCTGTTTCAGCCCCTCTTTTTCTCGCCCTCTGTTGCAGCCCCTCTGTTTCAGCCCCTCTGTTTCAGCCCCTCTGTTTCTCGCCCTCTGTTTCAGCCCCTCGGTTTCTCGCCCTCTGTTTCAGCGCCTCTGTTTCAGCCCCTCTCTTTCAGCCCCTCTGTTTCAGCCCCTCTGTTTCTCGCCCTCTGTTTCAGCCCCTCGGTTTCTCGCCCTCTGTTTCAGCCCCTCTGTTTCAGCCCCTCTGATTCAGCCCCTCTGTTTCTCGCCCCTGTTTTAACCCCTCTGTTTCAGCCCTTATGTTTCTCGCCCTCTGTTTCAGCCCCTCTGTTTCAGCCCCTCTGTTTCTCGCCCCCTGTTTCAGCCCCTCTGTTTCAGCCCCTCTGTTTCAGCCCCTCTGTTTCAGCCCCTCTGTTTCTCGCCCTCTGTTTCAGCCCCTCTGTTTCTCGCCCCCTGTTTCAGCACCTCTGTTTCAGCCCCTCTGTTTCTCGCCCTCTGTTTCAGCCCCTCTGTTTCTCGCCCTCTGTTTCTCGCCCTCTGTTTCAGCCCCTCTATTTCAGCCCCTCTGTTTCAGCCCCTCTGTTTCAGCCCCTCTGTTTCTCGCCCTCTGTTTCAGCCCCTCTGTTTCTCGCCCTCTGTTTCTCGCCCTCTGTTTCAGCCCCTCTATTTCAGCCCCTCTGTTTCAGCCCCTCTGTTTCAGCCCCTCTGTTTCAGCCCCTCTGTTCAGCCCCTCTGTTTCTCGCCCTCTGTTTCAGCCCCTCTGTTTCAGCCCCTCTGTTTCAGCCCCTCTGTTTCAGCCCCTCTGTTTCAGCCCCTCTGTTCAGCCCCTCGGTTTCTCGCGCTCTGTTTCAGCCCCTCTGTTTCAGCCACTCTGTTTCTCGCCCTCTGTTTCAGCCCCTCTGTTTCAGCCCCTCTGTTTCAGCCCCTCTTTTTCTCGCCCTCTCTTTCAGCCCCTCTGTTTCAGCCCCTCTGTTTCAGCCCCTCTTTTTCTCGCCCTCTGTTTCAGCCCCACTGTTTCAGCCCCTCTGTTTCTCGCCATCTGTTTCAGCCCCTCTGTTTCTCGCCCCCTGTTTCTCGCCCCCTGTTTCAGCCCCTCTGTTTCAGCCCCTCTGTTTCTCGCCCCATGTTTCAGCCCCTCTGTTTCAGCCCCCCTGTTTCTCGCCCCCTGTTTCAGCCCCTCTGTTTCAGCCCCTCTATTTCTCGCCCTCTGTTTCAGCCCCTCTGTTTCTCGCCCTCTGTTTCTCGCCCTCTGTTTCAGCCCCTCTGTTTCAGCCCCTCTGTTTCAGCCCCTCTGTTTCAGCCCCTCTGTTTCTCGCCCTCTGTTTCAGCCCCGCTGTTTCAGCCCCTCTGTTTCAGCCCCTCTGTTTCTCGCCCTCTGTTTCAGCCCGTCTGTTTCAGCCCCTCTGTTTCTCGCCCTCTGTTTCAGCCCCTCTGTTTCAGCCCCTCTGTTTCAGCCCCTCTTTTTCTCGCCCTCTCTTTCAGCCCCTCTGTTTCAGCCCCTCTGTTTCAGCCCCTCTTTTTCTCGCCCTCTGTTTCATCCCCACTGTTTCAGCCCCTCTGTTTCTCGCCCTCTGTTTCCGCCCCTCTGTTTCTCGCCCCCTGTTTCTCGCCCCCTGTTTCAGCCCCTCTCTTTCAGCCCCTCTGTTTCTCGCCCCATGTTTCAGCCCCTCTGTTTCAGCCCCTCTGTTTCTCGCCCTCTGTTTCAGCCCCTCTGTTTCTCGCCCTCTGTTTCTCGCCCTCTGTTTCAGCCCCTCTGTTTCAGCCCCTCTGTTTCAGCCCCTCTGTTTCTCGCCCTCTGTTTCAGCCCCGCTGTTTCAGCCCCTCTGTTTCAGCCCCTCTGTTTCTAGCCCTCAGTTTCAGGCCCTCTGTTTCAGCCCCTCTGTTTCAGCCCCTCTGTTTCTCGCCCTCTGTTTCTCGCCCCCTGTTTCAGCCCCTCTGTTTCAGCCCCTCTGTTTCTCGCCCTCTGTTTCAGCCCCTCTGTTTCTCGCCCTCTCTTTCAGCCCCTCTGTTTCTCACCCTCTGTTTCAGCCCCTCTGTTTCAGCCCCTCTGTTTCAGCCCCTCTGTTTCTCGCCCTCGGATTCTCGCCCTCTGTTTCAGCCCCTCTGTTTCAGCCCCTCTGTTTCTCGCCCTCTGTTTCAGCCCCTCTGTTTCAGCCCCTCTGTTTCAGCCCCTCTTTTTCTCGCCCTCTCTTTCAGCCCCACTGTTTCAGCCCCTCTGTTTCTCGCCCTCTGTTTCCGCCCCTCTGTTTCTCGCCCCCTGTTTCTCGCCCCCTGTTTCAGCCCCTCTCTTTCAGCCCCTCTGTTTCTCGCCCTCTCTTTCAGCCCCTCTGTTTCAGCCCCTCTGTTTCAGCCCCTCTTTTTCTCGCCCTCTGTTTCAGCCCCACTGTTTCAGCCCCTCTGTTTTTCGCCCTCTGTTTCAGCCCCTCTGTTTCTCGCCCCCTGTTTCTCGCCCCCTGTTTCAGCCCCTCTGTTTCAGCCCCTCTGTTTCTCGCCCCATGTTTCAGCCCCTCTGTTTCAGCCCCCCTGTTTCTCGCCCCCTGTTTCAGCCCCTCTGTTTCAGCCCCTCTGTTTCTCGCCCTCTCTTTCAGCCCCTCTGTTTCAGCCCCTCTGTTTCAGCCCCTCTTTTTCTCGCCCTCTGTTTCAGCCCCACTGTTTCAGCCCCTCTGTTTCTCGCCCTCTGTTTCAGCCCCTCTGTTTCTCGCCCCCTGTTTCTCGCCCCCTGTTTCAGCCCCTCTGTTTCAGCCCCTCGGTTTCTCGCCCTCTGTTTCAGACCCTCTGTTTCTCGCCCTCTGTTTCAGCCCCTCTGTTTCAGCCCCTCTGTTTCAGCCCCTCTTTTTCTCGCCCTCTCTTTCAGCCCCTCTGTTTCAGCCCCTCTGTTTCAGCCCCTCTTTTTCTCGCCCTCTGTTTCAGCCCCACTGTTTCAGCCCCTCTGTTTCTCGCCCTCTGTTTCAGCCCCTCTGTTTCTCGCCCCCTGTTTCTCGCCCCCTGTTTCAGCCCCTCTGTTTCAGCCCCTCTGTTACTCGCCCCATGTTTCAGCCCCTCTGTTTCAGCCCCATGTTTCTCGCCCCCTGTTTCAGCCCCTCTGTTTCAGCCCCTCTGTTTCTCGCCCTCTGTTTCAGCCCCTCTGTTTCTCACCCTCTGTTTCAGCCCCTCTGTTTCAGCCCCTCTGTTTATCGCCCTCTGTTTCAGCCCCGCTGTTTCAGCCCCTCTGTTTCAGCCCCTCTGTTTCTCGCCCTCTGTTTCAGCCCCTCTGTTTCAGCCCCTCTGTTTCTCGCCCTCTGTTTCAGCCCCTCTGTTTCAGCCCCTCTTTTTCTCGCCCTCTCTTTCAGCCCCTCTGTTTCAGCCCCTCTGTTTCAGCCCCTCTTTTTCTCGCCCTCTGTTTCAGCCCCACTGTTTCAGCCCCTCTGTTTCTCGCCCTCTGTTTCCGCCCCTCTGTTTCTCGCCCCCTGTTTCTCGCCCCCTGTTTCAGCCCCTCTCTTTCAGCCCCTCTGTTTCTCGCCCCATGTTTCAGCCCCTCTGTTTCAGCCCCTCTGTTTCTCGCCCTCTGTTTCAGCCCCTCTGTTTCTCGCCCTCTGTTTCTCGCCCTCTGTTTCAGCCCCTCTGTTTCAGCCACTCTGTTTCAGCCCCTCTGTTTCAGCCCCTCTGTTTCTCGCCCTCTGTTTCAGCCCCGCTGTTTCAGCCCCTCTGTTTCAGCCCCTCTGTTTCTAGCCCTCAGTTTCAGGCCCTCTGTTTCAGCCCCTCTGTTTCAGCCCCTCTGTTTCTCGCCCTCTGTTTCTCGCCCCCTGTTTCAGCCCCTCAGTTTCAGCCCCTCTGTTTCTCGCCCTCCGTTTCAGCCCCTCTGTTTCTCGCCCTCTGTTTCAGCCCCTCTGTTTCTCACCCTCTGTTTCAGCCCCTCTGTTTCAGCCCCTCTGTTTCAGCCCCTCTGTTTCTCGCCCTCCGATTCTCGCCCTCTGTTTCAGCCCCTCTGTTTCAGCCCCTCTGTTTCTCGCCCTCTGTTTCAGCCCCTCTGTTTCAGCCCCTCTGTTTCAGCCCCTCTTTTTTCTCGCCCTCTCTTTCAGCCCCTCTGTTTCAGCCCCTCTGTTTCAGCCCCTCTTCTTCTCGCCCTCTGTTTCAGCCCCACTGTTTCAGCCCCTCTGTTTCTCGCCCTCTGTTTCCGCCCCTCTGTTTCTCGCCCCCTGTTTCTCGCCCCCTGTTTCAGCCCCTCTCTTTCAGCCCCTCTGTTTCTCGCCCCATGTTTCAGCCCCTCTGTTTCAGCCCCTCTGTTTCTCGCCCACTGTTTCAGACCCTCTGTTTCAGCCCCTCTGTTTCTCGCCCTCTGTTTCAGCCCCTCTGTTTCTCGCCCTCTGTTTCTCGCCCTCTGTTTCAGCCCCTCTGTTTCAGCCCCTCTGTTTCAGCCCCTCTGTTTCAGCCCCTCTGTTTCTCGCCCTCTGTTTCAGCCCCGCTGTTTCAGCCCCTCTGTTTCAGCCCCTCTGTTTCTAGCCCTCAGTTTCAGGCCCTCTGTTTCAGCCCCTCTGTTTCAGCCCCTCTGTTTCTCGCCCTCTGTTTCTCGCCCCCTGTTTCAGCCCCTCTGTTTCAGCCCCTCTGTTTCTCGCCCTCTGTTTCAGCCCCTCTGTTTCAGCCCTTCTGTTTCAGCCCCTCTGCTTCAGCCCCTCTGTTTCTCGCCGTCTGTTTCTCGCCCTCTGTTTCTCGCCTTCTGTTTCAGCCCCTCTGTTTCAGCACCTCTGTTTCAGCCCCTCTGTTTCAGCCCCTCGGTTTCTCGCCCTCTGTTTCAGCCCCTCTGTTTCTCGCCCTCTGTTTCAGCCCCTCTGTTTCTCGCACTCTGTTTCAGCCCATCTGTTTCAGCCCCCCTGTTCCGCCGCTCGGTTTCTCGCCCTCTGTTTCAGCCCCTCGGTTTCTCGCCCTCTGTTTCAGCCCCACTGTTTCAGCCCCTCTGTTTCTCGCCCTCTGTTTCAGCCCCTCTGTTTCTCGCCCTCTGTTTCTCGCCCTCTGTTTCAGCCCCTCTGTTTCAGCCCCTCTGTTTCAGCCCCTCTGTTTCAGACCTTTTTTTCTCGCCCTCTGTTTCAGCCCCGCTGTTTCAGCCCCTCTGTTTCAGCCCCTCTGTTTCTAGCCCTCAGTTTCAGGCCCTCTGTTTCAGCCCCTCTGTTTCAGCCCCTCTGTTTCTCGCCCTCTGTTTCTCGCCCCCTGTTTCAGCCCCTCTGTTTCAGCCCCTCTGTTTCTCGCCCTCTGTTTCAGCCCCTCTGTTTCTCGCCCTCTGTTTCAGCCCCTCTGTTTCTCACCCTCTGTTTCAGCCCCTCTGTTTCAGCCCCTCTGTTTCAGCCCCTCTGTTTCTCGCCCTCCGATTCTCGCCCTCTGTTTCAGCCCCTCTGTTTCTCGCCCTCTGTTTCAGCCCCTCTGTTTCAGCCCCTCTGTTTCAGCCCCTCTTTTTCTCGCCCTCTCTTTCAGCCCCTCTGTTTCAGCCCCTCTGTTTCAGCCCCTCTTCTTCTAGCCCTCTGTTTCAGCCCCACTGTTTCAGCCCCTCTGTTTCTCGCCCTCTGTTTCCGCCCCTCTGTTTCTCGCCCCCTGTTTCTCGCCCCCTGTTTCAGCCCCTCTCTTTCAGCCCCTCTGTTTCTCGCCCCATGTTTCAGCCCCTCTGTTTCAGCCCCTCTGTTTCTCGCCCACTGTTTCAGACCCTCTGTTTCAGCCCCTCTGTTTCTCGCCCTCTGTTTCAGCCCCTCTGTTTCTCGCCCTCTGTTTCTCGCCCTCTGTTTCAGCCCCTCTGTTTCAGCCCCTCTGTTTCAGCCCCTCTGTTTCAGCCCCTCTGTTTCTCGCCCTCTGTTTCAGCCCCGCTGTTTCAGCCCCTCTGTTTCAGCCCCTCTGTTTCTAGCCCTCAGTTTCAGGCCCTCTGTTTCAGCCCCTCTGTTTCAGCCCCTCTGTTTCTCGCCCTCTGTTTCTCGCCCCCTGTTTCAGCCCCTCTGTTTCAGCCCCTCTGTTTCTCGCCCTCTGTTTCAGCCCCTCTGTTTCAGCCCTTCTGTTTCAGCCCCTCTGCTTCAGCCCCTCTGTTTCTCGCCGTCTGTTTCTCGCCCTCTGTTTCTCGCCTTCTGTTTCAGCCCCTCTGTTTCAGCACCTCTGTTTCAGCCCCTCTGTTTCAGCCCCTCTGTTTCTCGCCCTCTGTTTCAGCCCCTCTGTTTCTCGCCCTCTGTTTCTCGCCCTCTGTTTCAGCCCCTCTGTTTCAGCCCCTCTGTTTCAGCCCCTCTGTTTCTCGCCCTCTGTTTCAGCCCCGCTGTTTCAGCCCCTCTGTTTCAGCCCCTCTGTTTCTAGCCCTCAGTTTCAGGCCCTCTGTTTCAGCCCCTCTGTTTCAGCCCCTCTGTTTCTCGCCCTCTGTTTCTCGCCCCGTTTCAGCCCCTCTGTTTCAGCCCCTCTGTTTCTCGCCCTCTGTTTCAGCCCCTCTGTTTCTCGCCCTCTGTTTCAGCCCCTCTGTTTCTCACCCTCTGTTTCAGCCCCTCTGTTTCAGCCCCTCTGTTTCAGCCCCTCTGTTTCTCGCCCTCGGATTCTCGCCCTCTGTTTCAGCCCCTCTGTTTCAGCCCCTCTGTTTCTCGCCCTCTGTTTCAGCCCCTCTGTTTCAGCCCCTCTGTTTCAGCCCCTCTTTTTCTCGCCCTCTCTTTCAGCCCCACTGTTTCAGCCCCTCTGTTTCTCGCCCTCTGTTTCCGCCCCTCTGTTTCTCGCCCCCTGTTTCTCGCCCCCTGTTTCAGCCCCTCTCTTTCAGCCCCTCTGTTTCTCGCCCTCTCTTTCAGCCCCTCTGTTTCAGCCCCTCTGTTTCAGCCCCTCTTTTTCTCGCCCTCTGTTTCAGCCCCACTGTTTCAGCCCCTCTGTTTTTCGCCCTCTGTTTCAGCCCCTCTGTTTCTCGCCCCCTGTTTCTCGCCCCCTGTTTCAGCCCCTCTGTTTCAGCCCCTCTGTTTCTCGCCCCATGTTTCAGCCCCTCTGTTTCAGCCCCCCTGTTTCTCGCCCCCTGTTTCAGCCCCTCTGTTTCAGCCCCTCTGTTTCTCGCCCTCTCTTTCAGCCCCTCTGTTTCAGCCCCTCTGTTTCAGCCCCTCTTTTTCTCGCCCTCTGTTTCAGCCCCACTGTTTCAGCCCCTCTGTTTCTCGCCCTCTGTTTCAGCCCCTCTGTTTCTCGCCCCCTGTTTCTCGCCCCCTGTTTCAGCCCCTCTGTTTCAGCCCCTCGGTTTCTCGCCCTCTGTTTCAGACCCTCTGTTTCTCGCCCTCTGTTTCAGCCCCTCTGTTTCAGCCCCTCTGTTTCAGCCCCTCTTTTTCTCGTCCTCTCTTTCAGCCCCTCTGTTTCAGCCCCTCTGTTTCAGCCCCTCTTTTTCTCGCCCTCTGTTTCAGCCCCACTGTTTCAGCCCCTCTGTTTCTCGCCCTCTGTTTCAGCCCCTCTGTTTCTCGCCCCCTGTTTCTCGCCCCATGTTTCAGCCCCTCTGTTTCAGCCCCTCTGTTACTCGCCCCATGTTTCAGCCCCTCTGTTTCAGCCCCCCTGTTTCTCGCCCCCTGTTTCAGCCCCTCTGTTTCAGCCCCTCTGTTTCTCGCCCTCTGTTTCAGCCCCTCTGTTTCTCACCCTCTGTTTCAGCCCCTCTGTTTCAGCCCCTCTGTTTATCGCCCTCTGTTTCAGCCCCGCTGTTTCAGCCCCTCTGTTTCAGCCCCTCTGTTTCTCGCCCTCTGTTTCAGCCCCTCTGTTTCAGCCCCTCTGTTTCTCGCCCTCTGTTTCAGCCCCTCTGTTTCAGCCCCTCTTTTTCTCGCCCTCTCTTTCAGCCCCTCTGTTTCAGCCCCTCTGTTTCAGCCCCTCTTTTTCTCGCCCTCTGTTTCAGCCCCACTGTTTCAGCCCCTCTGTTTCTCGCCCTCTGTTTCCGCCCCTCTGTTTCTCGCCCCCTGTTTCTCGCCCCCTGTTTCAGCCCCTCTCTTTCAGCCCCTCTGTTTCTCGCCCCATGTTTCAGCCCCTCTGTTTCAGCCCCTCTGTTTCTCGCCCTCTGTTTCAGCCCCTCTGTTTCTCGCCCTCTGTTTCTCGCCCTCTGTTTCAGCCCCTCTGTTTCAGCCCCTCTGTTTCAGCCCCTCTGTTTCAGCCCCTCTGTTTCTCGCCCTCTGTTTCAGCCCCGCTGTTTCAGCCCCTCTGTTTCAGCCCCTCTGTTTCTAGCCCTCAGTTTCAGGCCCTCTGTTTCAGCCCCTCTGTTTCAGCCCCTCTGTTTCTCGCCCTCTGTTTCTCGCCCCCTGTTTCAGCCCCTCTGTTTCAGCCCCTCTGTTTCTCGCCCTCCGTTTCAGCCCCTCTGTTTCTCGCCCTCTGTTTCAGCCCCTCTGTTTCTCACCCTCTGTTTCAGCCCCTCTGTTTCAGCCCCTCTGTTTCAGCCCCTCTGTTTCTCGCCCTCCGATTCTCGCCCTCTGTTTCAGCCCCTCTGTTTCAGCCCCTCTGTTTCTCGCCCTCTGTTTCAGCCCCTCTGTTTCAGCCCCTCTGTTTCAGCCCCTCTTCTTCTCGCCCTCTGTTTCAGCCCCACTGTTTCAGCCCCTCTGTTTCTCGCCCTCTGTTTCCGCCCCTCTGTTTCTCGCCCCCTGTTTCTCGCCCCCTGTTTCAGCCCCTCTCTTTCAGCCCCTCTGTTTCTCGCCCACTGTTTCAGACCCTCTGTTTCAGCCCCTCTGTTTCTCGCCCTCTGTTTCAGCCCCTCTGTTTCTCGCCCTCTGTTTCTCGCCCTCTGTTTCTCGCCCTCTGTTTCAGCCCCTCTGTTTCAGCCCCTCTGTTTCAGCCCCTCTGTTTCTCGCCCTCTGTTTCAGCCCCGCTGTTTCAGCCCCTCTGTTTCAGCCCCTCTGTTTCTAGCCCTCAGTTTCAGGCCCTCTGTTTCAGCCCCTCTGTTTCAGCCCCTCTGTTTCTCGCCCTCTGTTTCTCGCCCCCTGTTTCAGCCCCTCTGTTTCAGCCCCTCTGTTTCTCGCCCTCTGTTTCAGCCCCTCTGTTTCAGCCCTTCTGTTTCAGCCCCTCTGCTTCAGCCCCTCTGTTTCTCGCCGTCTGTTTCTCGCCCTCTGTTTCTCGCCTTCTGTTTCAGCCCCTCTGTTTCAGCACCTCTGTTTCAGCCCCTCTGTTTCAGCCCCTCGGTTTCTCGCCCTCTGTTTCAGCCCCTCTGTTTCTCGCCCTCTGTTTCAGCCCCTCTGTTTCTCGCACTCTGTTTCAGCCCATCTGTTTCAGCCCCCCTGTTCCGCCGCTCGGTTTCTCGCCCTCTGTTTCAGCCCCTCGGTTTCTCGCCCTCTGTTTCTGCCCCACTGTTTCAGCCCCTCTGTTTCTCGCCCTCTGTTTCAGCCCCTCTGTTTCTCGCCCTCTGTTTCTCGCCCTCTGTTTCAGCCCCTCTGTTTCAGCCCCTCTGTTTCAGCCCCTCTGTTTCAGACCTTTTTTTCTCGCCCTCTGTTTCAGCCCCGCTGTTTCAGCCCCTCTGTTTCAGCCCCTCTGTTTCTAGCCCTCAGTTTCAGGCCCTCTGTTTCAGCCCCTCTGTTTCAGCCCCTCTGTTTCTCGCCCTCTGTTTCTCGCCCCCTGTTTCAGCCCCTCTGTTTCAGCCCCTCTGTTTCTCGCCCTCTGTTTCAGCCCCTCTGTTTCTCGCCCTCTGTTTCAGCCCCTCTGTTTCTCACCCTCTGTTTCAGCCCCTCTGTTTCAGCCCCTCTGTTTCAGCCCCTCTGTTTCTCGCCCTCCGATTCTCGCCCTCTGTTTCAGCCCCTCTGTTTCTCGCCCTCTGTTTCAGCCCCTCTGTTTCAGCCCCTCTGTTTCAGCCCCTCTTTTTCTCGCCCTCTCTTTCAGCCCCTCTGTTTCAGCCCCTCTGTTTCAGCCCCTCTTCTTCTCGCCCTCTGTTTCAGCCCCACTGTTTCAGCCCCTCTGTTTCTCGCCCTCTGTTTCCGCCCCTCTGTTTCTCGCCCCCTGTTTCTCGCCCCCTGTTTCAGCCCCTCTCTTTCAGCCCCTCTGTTTCTCGCCCCATGTTTCAGCCCCTCTGTTTCAGCCCCTCTGTTTCTCGCCCACTGTTTCAGACCCTCTGTTTCAGCCCCTCTGTTTCTCGCCCTCTGTTTCAGCCCCTCTGTTTCTCGCCCTCTGTTTCTCGCCCTCTGTTTCAGCCCCTCTGTTTCAGCCCCTCTGTTTCAGCCCCTCTGTTTCAGCCCCTCTGTTTCTCGCCCTCTGTTTCAGCCCCGCTGTTTCAGCCCCTCTGTTTCAGCCCCTCTGTTTCTAGCCCTCAGTTTCAGGCCCTCTGTTTCAGCCCCTCTGTTTCAGCCCCTCTGTTTCTCGCCCTCTGTTTCTCGCCCCCTGTTTCAGCCCCTCTGTTTCAGCCCCTCTGTTTCTCGCCCTCTGTTTCAGCCCCTCTGTTTCAGCCCTTCTGTTTCAGCCCCTCTGCTTCAGCCCCTCTGTTTCTCGCCGTCTGTTTCTCGCCCTCTGTTTCTCGCCTTCTGTTTCAGCCCCTCTGTTTCAGCACCTCTGTTTCAGCCCCTCTGTTTCAGCCCCTCGGTTTCTCGCCCTCTGTTTCAGCCCCTCTGTTTCTCGCCCTCTGTTTCAGCCCCTCTGTTTCTCGCACTCTGTTTCAGCCCATCTGTTTCAGCCCCCCTGTTCCGCCGCTCGGTTTCTCGCCCTCTGTTTCAGCCCCTCGGTTTCTCGCCCTCTGTTTCAGCCCCTCTGTTTCAGCCCTCTGTTTCAGCCCCTCTGTTTCAGCCCCTCTGTTTCTCGCCCTCTGTTTCAGGCCCTCTGTTTCAGCCCCTCTGTTTCAGCCCCTCTGTTTCTCGCCCCCTGTTTCAGCCCCTCTGTTTCAGCCCCTCTGTTTCTCGCCCTCTGTTTCAGCCCCTCTGTTTCAGCCCATCGGTTTCTCGCCCTCTGTTTCAGCCCCTCTGTTTCAGCTCCTCTGTTTCAGCCCCTCTGTTTCAGCCCCTCGGTTTCTCGCCCTCTGTTTCAGCCCCTCTGTTTCAGCTCCTCTGTTTCAGCCCCTCTGTTTCTCGCCCTCTTATTCAGCCCCTCTGTTTCTCCCCCTCTGTTTCAGCCCCTCTGTTTGAGCCCCTCTGTTTCAGCACCTCTGTTTCTCGCCCTCTGTTTCAGCCCCTCGGTTTCTCGCCCTCTGTTTCAGCCCCTCTGTTTCAGCCCCTCTGTTTCAGCCCCTCTGTTTCTCGCCCTCTGTTTCAGCCCCTCTGTTTCTCGCCCTCTGTTTCAGCCCCTCTGTTTCAGCCCCTCTGTTTCAGCCCCTCTGTTTCTCGCCCTCTGTTTCAACCCCTCGGTTTCTCGCCCTCTGTTTTAGCGCCTCTGTTTCAGCCCCTCTGTTTCAGCCCCTCTGTTTCTCACCCTCTGTTTGAGCCCCTCGGTTTCTCGCCCTCTGTTTCAGCCCCTCTGTTTCAGCCCCTCTGTTTCACCCCTCGGTTTCACACCCTCTGTTTCAGCCCCACTGTTTCAGCCCTTCTGTTTCAGCCCCTCTGTTTCACCCCTCGGTTTCACACCCTCTGTTTCAGCCCCTCTGTTTCAGCCCCTCGGTTTCTCGCCCTCTGTTTCAGCCCCTCTGTTTCTCGCCCTCTGTTTCAGCCCCTCTGTTTCTCGCACTCTGTTTCAGCCCATCTGTTTCAGCCCCCCTGTTCCGCCGCTCGGTTTCTCGCCCTCTGTTTCAGCCCCTCGGTTTCTCGCCCTCTGTTTCAGCCCCTCTGTTTCAGCCCTCTGTTTCAGCCCCTCTGTTTCAGCCCCTCTGTTTCTCGCCCTCTGTTTCAGGCCCTCTGTTTCAGCCCCTCTGTTTCAGCCCCTCTGTTTCTCGCCCCCTGTTTCAGCCCCTCTGTTTCAGCCCCTCTGTTTCTCGCCCTCTGTTTCAGCCCCTCTGTTTCAGCCCATCGGTTTCTCGCCCTCTGTTTCAGCCCCTCTGTTTCAGCTCCTCTGTTTCAGCCCCTCTGTTTCAGCCCCTCGGTTTCTCGCCCTCTGTTTCAGCCCCTCTGTTTCAGCTCCTCTGTTTCAGCCCCTTTGTTTCTCGCCCTCTTATTCAGCCCCTCTGTTTCTCCCCCTCTGTTTCAGCCCCTCTGTTTGAGCCCCTCTGTTTCAGCACCTCTGTTTCTCGCCCTCTGTTTCAGCCCCTCGGTTTCTCGCCCTCTGTTTCAGCCCCTCTGTTTCAGCCCCTCTGTTTTAGCCCCTCTGTTTCTCGCCCTCTGTTTCAGCCCCTCTGTTTCTCGCCCTCTGTTTCAACCCCTCGGTTTCTCGCCCTCTGTTTTAGCGCCTCTGTTTCAGCCCCTCTGTTTCAGCCCCTCTGTTTCTCACCCTCTGTTTGAGCCCCTCGGTTTCTCGCCCTCTGTTTCAGCCCCTCTGTTTCAGCCCCTCTGTTTCACCCCTCGGTTTCAAACCCTCTGTTTCAGCCCCACTGTTTCAGCCCTTCTGTTTCTCGCCCTCTGTTTCAGCCCCTCTGTTTCAGCCCCTCTGTTTCTCGCCCTCTGTTTCTCGCCCCCTGTTTCAGCCCCTCTGTTTCAGCCCCTCTGTTTCAGCCCCTCTGTTTCAGCCCCTCTGTTTCTCGCCCCCTGTTTCAGCCCCTCTGTTTCAGACCCTCTGTTTCAGCCCCTCTGTTTCTCGCCCTCTGTTTCAGCCCCTCTGTTTCTCGCCCACTGTTTCAGCACCTCTGTTTCAGCCCCTATGTTTCTCGCCCTCTGTTTCTGCCCTTCTGTTTCTGGCCCTCTGTTTCTCGCCCTCAGTTTCAGCCCCTCTGTTTCAGCCCCTCTGTTTCAGCCACTCTGTTTCAGACCCTCGGTTTCTCGCCCTCTGTTTCAGCCCCTCTGTTTCTCGCCCTCTGTTTCAGCCCCTCTGTTTCAGCCCTTCTGTTTCAGCCACTCTGTTTCAGCCCCTCTGTTTCTCGCCCTCTGTTTCTCGCCTTCTGTTTCAGCCCCTCTGTTTCTCGCCCTCTGTTTCAGCCCCTCTGTTTCAGCCCCTCTGTTTCTCGCCCTCTGTTTCAGCCCCTCTGTTTCTCGCCCTCTGTTTCAGCCCCTCTGTTTCTCACCCTCTGTTTCAGCCCCTCGGTTTCAGCCCCTCTGTTTCTCGCCCTCTGTTTCAGCCCCTCGGATTCTCGCCCTCTGTTTCAGCCCCTCTGTTTCAGCCCCTCTGTTTCTCGCCCTCTGTTTCAGCCCTTCTGTTTCAGCCCCTCTGTTTCAGCCCCTCTTTTTCTCGCCCTCTCTTTCAGCCCCTCTGTTTCAGCCCCTCTGTTTCAGCCCCTATGTTTCAGCCCCTATTTTTCTCGCTCTCTGTTTCAGCCCCACTGTTTCAGCCCCTCTGTTTCTCGCCCTCTGTTTCAGCCCCTCTGTTTCAGCCCCTCTTTTTCTCGCCCTCTGTTGCAGCCCCTCTGTTTCAGCCCCTCTGTTTCAGCCCCTCGTTTTCTCGCCCTCTGTTTCAGCGCCTCTGTTTCAGCCCCTCTCTTTCAGCCCCTCTGTTTCAGCCCCTCTGTTTCTCGCCCCGTGTTTCAGCCCCTCTGTATCAGCCCCTCTGTTTCTCGCCCTCTGTTTCAACCCCTCGGTTTCTCGCCCTCTGTTTTAGCCCCTCTGTTTCAGCCCCTCTGTTTCTCACCCTCTGTTTCAGCCCCTCGGTTTCTCGCCCTCTGTTTCAGCCCCTCTGTTTCAGCCCCTCTGATTCAGCCCCTCTGTTTCTCGCCCCTGTTTCAACCCCTCTGTTTCAGCCCTTCTGTTTCTCGCCCTCTGTTTCAGCCCCTCTGTTTCAGCCCCTCTGTTTCTCGCCCCCTGTTTCAGCCCCTCTGTTTCAGCCCCTCTGTTTCAGCCCCTCTGTTTCAGCCCCTCTGTTTCTCGCCCTCTGTTTCAGCCCCTCTGTTTCTCGCCCCCTGTTTCAGCCCCTCTGTTTCAGCCCCTCTGTTTCAGCCCCTCTGTTTCAGCCCCTCGGTTTCTCGCCCTCTGTTTCTCGCCCTCTGTTTCAGCCCCTCTATTTCAGCCCCTCTGTTTCAGCCACTCTGTTTCAGCCCCTCGGTTTCTCGCCCTCTGTTTCAGCCCCTCTGTTTCTCGCCCTCTGTTTCAGCCCCTCTATTTCAGCCCCTCTGTTTCAGCCCCTCTTTTTCAGCCCCTCGGTTTCTCGCCCTCTGTTTCAGCCCCTCTGTTTCTCGCGCTCTTTTTCAGCCCCTCTGTTTCTCGCCCTCTGTTTCAGCCCCTCTGTTTCTCGCCCTCTGTTTCAGCCCATCTGTTTCTCGCCCTCTGTTTCAGCCCCTCTATTTCAGCCCCTCTGTTTCAGCCCCTCTATTTCAGCCCCTCTGTTTCAGCCACTCTGTTTCAGCCCCTCGGTTTCTCGCCCTCTGTTTCAGCTCCTCTGTTTCTCGCCCTCTGTTTCAGCCCCTCTATTTCAGCCCCTCTGTTTCAGCCCCTCTTTTTCAGCCCCTCGGTTTCTCGCCCTCTGTTTCAGCCCCTCTGTTTCTCGCCCTCTTTTTCAGCCCCTCTGTTTCTCGCCCTCTGTTTCAGCCCCTCTGTTTCTCGCCCTCTGTTTCAGCCCCTCTGTTTCAGCCCCTCTGTTTCAGCCCCTCTGTTTCAGCCCCTCTGTTTCTCGCCCCCTGTTTCAGCCCCTCTGATTCAGCCCCTCTGTTTCTCGCCCCCTGTTTCATCCCTCTGTTTCAGCCCCTCTGTTTCTCGCCCTCTGTTTCAACCCCTCGGTTTCTCGCCCTCTGTTTTAGCCCCTCTGTTTCTCGC
Organism: Chiloscyllium punctatum; assembly: GCF_047496795.1. Lineage (NCBI taxonomy): Eukaryota > Metazoa > Chordata > Chondrichthyes > Orectolobiformes > Hemiscylliidae > Chiloscyllium > Chiloscyllium punctatum. The sequence continues at coordinate 346,256 of NW_027309896.1, read as the reverse complement.
CCCATGTTTCAGCCCCTCTGTTTCAGCCCCTCTGTTTCTCACCCTCTGTTTCAGCCCCTCGGTTTCTCGCCCTCTTTTTCAGCCCCTCTGTTTCAGCACCTCTGTTTCAGCCCCTCTGTTTCTCGCCCCCTGTTTAAGCCCCTCTGTTTCAGCCCCTCTGTTTCAGCCCCTCTGTTTCAGCCCTTCTGTTTCTCGCCCTCTGTTTCAGCCCCTCTGTTTCTCGCCCCCTGTTTCAGCCCCTCTGTTTCTCGCCCGCTGTTTCAGCCCCTCTGTTTCAGCCCCTCTGTTTCAGCCCCTCTGTTTCTCGCCCTCTGTTTCAGCCCCTCTGTTTCAGCCCCTCAGTTTCAGCCCCTCTGTTTCTCGGCCTCTGTTTCTCGCCCCCTGTTTCAGCCCCTCTGTTTCAGCCCCTCGGTTTCTCGCCCTCTGTTTCAGCCCCTCTGTTTCAGCCCCTCTGTTTCTCGCCCTCTGTTTCAGCCCCTCTGTTTCTCGCCCTCTGTTTCAGCCCCTCTGTTTCTCGCCCTCTGTTTCAGCCCCTCTATTTCAGCCCCTCTGTTTCAGCCCCTCTTTTTCAGCCCCTCGGTTTCTCGCCCTCTGTTTCAGCCCCTCTGTTTCTCGCCCTCTTTTTCAGCCCCTCTGTTTCTCGCCCTCTGTTTCAGCCCCTCTGTTTCTCGCCCTCTGTTTCAGCCCCTCTGTTTCAGCCCCTCTGTTTCAGCCCCTCTGTTTCAGCCCCTCTGTTTCTCGCCCCCTGTTTCAGCCCCTCTGATTCAGCCCCTCTGTTTCTCGCCCCCTGTTTCATCCCTCTGTTTCAGCCCCTCTGTTTCTCGCCCTCTGTTTCAACCCCTCGGTTTCTCGCCCTCTGTTTTAGCCCCTCTGTTTAAGCCCCTCTGTTTCAGCCCCTCTGTTTCAGCCCCTCTGTTTCAGCCCTTCTGTTTCTCGCCCTCTGTTTCAGCCCCTCTGTTTCAGCCCCTCTGTTTCTCGCCCCCTGTTTCAGCCCCTCCGTTTCAGCCCCTCTGTTTCAGCCCCTCAGTTTCAGCCCCTCTGTTTCTCGGCCTCTGTTTCTCGCCCCCTGTTTCAGCCGCTCTGTTTCAGCCCCTCGGTTCTCGCCCTCTGTTTCAGCCCCTCTGTTTCAGCCCCTCTGTTTCTCGCCCTCTGTTTCAGCCCCTCTGTTTCTCGCCCTCTGTTTCAGCCCCTCTGTTTCAACCCTTCTGTTTCAGCCCCTCTGTTTCAGCCCCTCTGTTTCAGCCCCTCTGTTTCTCGCCCTCTGTTTCAGCCCCTCTGTTTCTCGCCCCCTGTTTCAGCCCCTCTGTTTCAGCCCCTCGGTTTCTCGCCCTCTGTTTCAGCCCCTCTGTTTCTCGCCCTCTGTTTCTCGCCCTCTGTTTCAGCCCCTCTATTTCAGCCCCTCTGTTTCAGCCACTCTGTTTCAGCCCCTCGGTTTCTCGCCCTCTGTTTCAGCCCCTCTGTTTCTCGTCCTCTGTTTCAGCCCCTCTGTTTCAGCCCCTCTGTTTCTCGCCTTCTGTTTCAGCCCCTCTGTTTCAGCACCTCTGTTTCAGCCCCTCTTTTTCAGCCCCTCTGTTTCTCGCCCTCTTTTTCAGCCCCTCTGTTTCTCGCCCTCTGTTTCAGCCCCTCTGTTTCTCGCCCTCTGTTTCTCGCCCTCTGTTTCAGCCCCTCCGTTTCTCGCCCTCTGTTTCAGCCCCTATGTTTCAGCCCCTCTGTTTCAGCCCCTCTGTTTCTCGCCCTCTGTTTCAGCCCCTCTGTTTCTCGCCCTCTGTTTCAGCCCCTCTGTTTCAGCCCCTCTGTTTCAGCCCCTCTGTTTCTCGCCCTCTGATTCAACCCCTCGGTTTCTCGCCCTCTGTTTTAGCGCCTCTGTTTCAGCCCCTCTGTTTCAGCCCCTCGGTTTCTCACCCTCTGTTTGAGCCCCTCGGTTTCTAGCCCTCTGTTTCAGCTCCTCTGTTTCAGCCCCTCTGTTTCACCCCTCTGTTTCTCGCCTTCTGTTTCAGCCCCTCTGTTTCAGCACCTCTGTTTCAGCCCCTCTTTTTCAGCACCTCTGTTTCTCGCCCTCTTTTTCAGCCCCTCTGTTTCTCGCCCTCTGTTTCAGCCCCTCTGTTTCTCGCCCTCTGTTTCAGCCCCTCTGTTTCAGCCCCTCTGTTTCAGCCCCTCTGTTTCAGCCCCTCTGTTTCTCGCCCCCTGTTTCAGCCCCTCTGATTCAGCCCCTCTGTTTCTCGCCCCCTGTTTCATCCCTCTGTTTCAGCCCCTCTGTTTCTCGCCCTCTGTTTCAGCCCCTCTGTTTGAGCCCCTCTGTTTCAGCACCTCTGTTTCTCGCCCTCTGTTTCAGCCCCTCGGTTTCTCGCCCTCTGTTTCAGCCCCTATGTTTCAGCCCCTCTGTTTCAGCCCCTCTGTTTCTCGCCCTCTGTTTCAGCCCCTCTGTTTCTCGCCCTCTGTTTCAGCCCCTCTGTTTCAGCCCCTCTGTTTCAGCCCCTCTGTTTCTCGCCCTCTGATTCAACCCCTCGGTTTCTCGCCCTCTGTTTTAGCGCCTCTGTTTCAGCCCCTCTGTTTCAGCCCCTCTGTTTCTCACCCTCTGTTTCAGCTCCTCTGTTTCAGCCCCTCTGTTTCACCCCTCGGTTTCACACCCTCTGTTTCAGCCCCACTGTATCAGCCCTTCTATTTCTCGCCCTCTGTTTCAGCCCCTCTGTTTCAGCCCCTCTGTTTCTCGCCCTCTGTTTCTCGCCCCCTGTTTCAGCCCCTCTGTTTCAGCCCCTCTGTTTCAGCCCCTCTGTTTCAGCCCCTCTGTTTCTCGCCCCCTGTTTCAGCCCCTCTGTTTCAGCCCCTCTGTTTCAGCCCCTCTGTTTCTCGCCCTCTGTTTCAGCCCCTCTGTTTCTCGCCCACTGTTTCAGCCCCTCTGTTTCAGCCCCTATGTTTCTCGCCCTCTGTTTCAGCCCTTCTGTTTCTGGCCCTCTGTTTCTCGCCCTCAGTTTCAGCCCCTCTGTTTCAGCCACTCTGTTTCAGACCCTCGGTTTCTCGCCCTCTGTTTCAGCCCCTCTGTTTCTCGCCCTCTGTTTCAGCCCCTCTGTTTCAGCGCTTCTGTTTCAGCCACTCTGTTTCAGCCCCTCTGTTTCTCGCCCTCTGTTTCTCGCCTTCTGTTTCAGCCCCTCTGTTTCTCGCCCTCTGTTTCAGCCCCTCTGTTTCAGCCCCTCTGTTTCTCGCCCTCTGTTTCAGCCCCTCTGTTTCTCGCCCTCTGTTTCAGCCCCTCTGTTTGTCACCATCTGTTTCAGCCCCTCTGTTTCAGCCCCTCTGTTTCTCGCCCTCTGTTTCAGCCCCTCGGATTCTCGCCCTCTGTTTCAGCCCCTCTGTTTCAGCCCCTCTGTTTCTCGCCCTCTGTTTCAGCCCTTCTGTTTCAGCCCCTCTGTTTCAGCCCCTCTTTTTCTCGCCCTCTCTTTCAGCCCCTCTGTTTCAGCCCCTCTGTTTCAGCCCCTATGTTTCAGCCCCTATTTTTCTCGCCCTCTGTTTCAGCCCCACTGTTTCAGCCCCTCTGTTTCTCGCCCTCTGTTTCAGCCCCTCTGTTTCAGCCCCTCTTTTTCTCGCCCTCTGTTTCAGCCCCTCTGTTTCAGCCCCTCTGTTTCAGCCCCTCTGTTTCTCGCCCTCTGTTTCAGCCCCTCGGTTTCTCGCCCTCTGTTTCAGCGCCTCTGTTTCAGCCCCTCTCTTTCAGCCCCTCTGTTTCAGCCCCTCTGTCTCTCGCCCTCTGTTTCAGCACCTCTGTTTCTCGCTCCCTGTTTCAGCCCCTCTGATTCAGCCCCTCTGTTTCTCGCCCCCTGTTTCAGCCCCTCTGTATCAGCCCCTCTGTTTCTCGCCCTCTGTTTCAACCCCTCGGTTTCTCGCCCTCTGTTTTAGCCCCTCTGTTTCAGCCCCTCTGTTTCAGCCCCTCTGTTTCAGCCCCTCTGTTTCTCACCCTCTGTTTCAGCCCCTCGGTTTCGCGCCCTCTGTTTCAGCCCCTCTGTTTCAGCCCCTCTGATTCAGCCCCTCTGTTTCTCGCCCCTGTTTCAACCCCTCTGTTTCAGCCCCTCTGTTTCTCGCCCTCTGTTTCAGCCCCTCGGATTCTCGCCCTCTGTTTCAGCCCCTCTGTTTCAGCCCCTCTGTTTCTCGCCCTCTGTTTCAGCCCTTCTGTTTCAGCCCCTCTGTTTCAGCCCCTCTTTTTCTCGCCCTCTCTTTCAGCCCCTCTGTTTCAGCCCCTCTGTTTCAGCCCCTATGTTTCAGCCCCTATTTTTCTCGCCCTCTGTTTCAGCCCCACTGTTTCAGCCCCTCTGTTTCTCGCCCTCTGTTTCAGCCCCTCTGTTTCAGCCCCTCTTTTTCTCGCCCTCTGTTTCAGCCCCTCTGTTTCAGCCCCTCTGTTTCAGCCCCTCTGTTTCTCGCCCTCTGTTTCAGCCCCTCGGTTTCTCGCCCTCTGTTTCAGCGCCTCTGTTTCAGCCCCTCTCTTTCAGCCCCTCTGTTTCAGCCCCTCTGTCTCTCGCCCTCTGTTTCAGCACCTCTGTTTCTCGCTCCCTGTTTCAGCCCCTCTGATTCAGCCCCTCTGTTTCTCGCCCCCTGTTTCAGCCCCTCTGTATCAGCCCCTCTGTTTCTCGCCCTCTGTTTCAACCCCTCGGTTTCTCGCCCTCTGTTTTAGCCCCTCTGTTTCAGCCCCTCTGTTTCAGCCCCTCTGTTTCAGCCCCTCTGTTTCTCACCCTCTGTTTCAGCCCCTCGGTTTCTCGCCCTCTGTTTCAGCGCCTCTGTTTCAGCCCCTCTGATTCAGCCCCTCTGTTTCTCGCCCCTGTTTCAACCCCTCTGTTTCAGCCCTTCTGTTTCTCGCCCTCTGTTTCAGCCCCTCTGTTTCAGCCCCTCTGTTTCTCGCCCCCTGTTTCAGCCCCTCTGTTTCAGCCCCTCTGTTTCAGCCCCTCTGTTTCAGCCCCTCTGTTTCTCGCCCTCTGTTTCAGCCCCTCTGTTTCTCGCCCCCTGTTTCAGCCCCTCTGTTTCAGCCCCTATGTTTCTCGCCCTCTATTTCAGCCCCTCTGTTTCTCGCCCTCTGTTTCTCGCCCTCTGTTTCAGCCCCTCTATTTCAGCCCCTCTGTTTCAGCCACTCTGTTTCAGCCCCTCGGTTTCTCGCCCTCTGTTTCAGCCCATCTGTTTCTCGCCCTCTGTTTCAGCCCCTCTGTTTCTCGCCCCCTGTTTCAGCCCCTCTGTTTCAGACCCTCTGTTTCAGCCCCTCTGTTTCTCGCCCTCTGTTTCAGCCCCTCTGTTTCTCGCCCACTGTTTCAGCACCTCTGTTACAGCCCCTATGTTTCTCGCCCTCTGTTTCTGCCCTTCTGTTTCTGGCCCTCTGTTTCTCGCCCTCAGTTTCAGCCCCTCTGTTTCAGCCCCTCTGTTTCAGCCACTCTGTTTCAGACCCTCGGTTTCTCGCCCTCTGTTTCAGCCCCTCTGTTTCTCGCCCTCTGTTTCAGCCCCTCTGTTTCAGCCCTTCTGTTTCAGCCACTCTGTTTCAGCCCCTCTGTTTCTCGCCCTCTGTTTCTCGCCTTCTGTTTCAGCCCCTCTGTTTCTCGCCCTCTGTTTCAGCCCCTCTGTTTCAGCCCCTCTGTTTCTCGCCCTCTGTTTCAGCCCCTCTGTTTCTCGCCCTCTGTTTCAGCCCCTCTGTTTCTCACCCTCTGTTTCAGCCCCTCGGTTTCAGCCCCTCTGTTTCTCGCCCTCTGTTTCAGCCCCTCGGATTCTCGCCCTCTGTTTCAGCCCCTCTGTTTCAGCCCCTCTGTTTCTCGCCCTCTGTTTCAGCCCTTCTGTTTCAGCCCCTCTGTTTCAGCCCCTCTTTTTCTCGCCCTCTCTTTCAGCCCCTCTGTTTCAGCCCCTCTGTTTCAGCCCCTGTGTTTCAGCCCCTATTTTTCTCGCCCTCTGTTTCAGCCCCACTGTTTCAGCCCCTCTGTTTCTCGCCCTCTGTTTCAGCCCCTCTGTTTCAGCCCCTCTTTTTCTCGCCCTCTGTTGCAGCCCCTCTGTTTCAGCCCCTCTGTTTCAGCCCCTCTGTTTCTCGCCCTCTGTTTCAGCCCCTCGGTTTCTCGCCCTCTGTTTCAGCGCCTCTGTTTCAGCCCCTCTCTTTCAGCCCCTCTGTTTCAGCCCCTCTGTTTCTCGCCCCCTGTTTCAGCCCCTCTGTATCAGCCCCTCTGTTTCTCGCCCTCTGTTTCAACCCCTCGGTTTCTCGCCCTCTGTTTTAGCCCCTCTGTTTCAGCCCCTCTGTTTCAGCCCCTCTGTTTCAGCCCCTCTGTTTCTCACCCTCTGTTTCAGCCCCTCGGTTTCTCGCCCTCTGTTTCAGCCCCTCTGTTTCAGCCCCTCTGATTCAGCCCCTCTGTTTCTCGCCCCTGTTTCAACCCCTCTGTTTCAGCCCTTCTGTTTCTCGCCCTCTGTTTCAGCCCCTCTGTTTCAGCCCCTCTGTTTCTCGCCCCCTGTTTCAGCCCCTCTGTTTCAGCCCCTCTGTTTCAGCCCCTCTGTTTCAGCCCCTCTGTTTCTCGCCCTCTGATTCAGCCCCTCTGTTTCTCGCCCCCTGTTTCAGCCCCTCTGTTTCAGCCCCTCTGTTTCAGCCCCTCTGTTTCAGCCCCTCTGTTTCTCGCCCTCTGTTTCTCGCCCTCTGTTTCAGCCCCTCTATTTCAGCCCCTCTGTTTCAGCCCCTCGGTTTCTCGCCCTCTGTTTCAGCCCATCTGTTTCTCGCCCTCTGTTTCAGCCCCTCTATTTCAGCCCCTCTGTTTCAGCCCCTCTATTTCAGCCCCTCTGTTTCAGCCACTCTGTTTCAGCCCCTCGGTTTCTCGCCCTCTGTTTCAGCCCCTCTGTTTCTCGCCCTCTGTTTCAGCCCCTCTATTTCAGCCCCTCTGTTTCAGCCCCTCTTTTTCAGCCCCTCGGTTTCTCGCCCTCTGTTTCAGCCCCTCTGTTTCTCGCCCTCTTTTTCAGCCCCTCTGTTTCTCGCCCTCTGTTTCAGCCCCTCTGTTTCTCGCCCTCTGTTTCAGCCCCTCTGTTTCAGCCCCTCTGTTTCAGCCCCTCTGTTTCAGCCCCTCTGTTTCTCGCCCCCTGTTTCAGCCCCTCTGATTCAGCCCCTCTGTTTCTCGCCCCCTGTTTCATCCCTCTGTTTCAGCCCCTCTGTTTCTCGCCCTCTGTTTCAACCCCTCGGTTTCTCGCCCTCTGTTTTAGCCCCTCTGTTTCTCGCCCCATGTTTCAGCCCCTCTCTTTCAGCCCCTCTGTTTCTCACCCTCTGTTTCAGCCCCTCGGTTTCTCGCCCTCTTTTTCAGCCCCTCTGTTTAAGCCCCTCTGTTTCAGCCCCTCTGTTTCAGCCCCTCTGTTTCAGCCCTTCTGTTTCTCGCCCTCTGTTTCAGCCCCTCTGTTTCTCGCACCCTGTTTCAGCCCCTCTGTTTCAGCCCCTCTGTTTCAGCCCCTCTGTTTCAGCCCCTCTGTTTCTCGCCCTCTGTTTCAGCCCCTCTGTTTCAGCCCCTCAGTTTCAGCCCCTCTGTTTCCCGGCCTCTGTTTCTCGCCCCCTGTTTCAGCCCCTCTGTTTCAGCCCCTCGGTTTCTCGCCCTCTGTTTCAGCCCCTCTGTTTCAGCCCCTCTGTTTCTCGCCCTCTGTTTCAGCCCCTCTGTTTCTCGCCCTCTGTTTCAGCCCCGCTGTTTCTCGCCCTCTGTTTCAGCCCCTCTATTTCAGCCCCTCTGTTTCAGCCCCTCTTTTTCAGCCCCTCGGTTTCTCGCCCTCTGTTTCAGCCCCTCTGTTTCTCGCCCTCTTTTTCAGCCCCTCTGTTTCTCGCCCTCTGTTTCAGCCCCTCTGTTTCTCGCCCTCTGTTTCAGCCCCTCTGTTTCAGCCCCTCTGTTTCAGCCCCTCTGTTTCAGCCCCTCTGTTTCTCGCCCCCTGTTTCAGCCCCTCTGATTCAGCCCCTCTGTTTCTCGCCCCCTGTTTCATCCCTCTGTTTCAGCCCCTCTGTTTCTCGCCCTCTGTTTCAACCCCTCGGTTTCTCACCCTCTGTTTTAGCCCCTCTGTTTAAGCCCCTCTGTTTCAGCCCCTCTGTTTCAGCCCCTCTGTTTCAGCCCTTCTGTTTCTCGCCCTCTGTTTCAGCCCCTCTGTTTCAGCCCCTCTGTTTCTCGCCCCCTGTTTCAGCCCCTCCGTTTCAGCCCCTCTGTTTCAGCCCCTCAGTTTCAGCCCCTCTGTTTCTCGGCCTCTGTTTCTCGCCCCCTGTTTCAGCCGCTCTGTTTCAGCCCCTCGGTTTCTCGCCCTCTGTTTCAGCCCCTCTGTTTCAGCCCCTCTGTTTCTCGCCCTCTGTTTCAGCCCATCTGTTTCTCGCCCTCTGTTTCAGCCCCTCTGTTTCAACCCTTCTGTTTCAGCCCCTCTGTTTCAGCCCCTCTGTTTCAGCCCCTCTGTTTCTCGCCCTCTGTTTCAGCCCCTCTGTTTCTCGCCCCCTGTTTCAGCCCCTCTGTTTCAGCCCCTCGGTTTCTCGCCCTCTGTTTCAGCCCCTCTGTTTCTCGCCCTCTGTTTCTCGCCCTCTGTTTCAGCCCCTCTATTTCAGCCCCTCTGTTTCAGCCACTCTGTTTCAGCCCCTCGGTTTCTCGCCCTCTGTTTCAGCCCCTCTGTTTCTCGCCCTCTGTTTCTCGCCTTCTGTTTCAGCCCCTCTGTTTCAGCACCTCTGTTTCAGCCCCTCTTTTTCAGCCCCTCTGTTTCTCGCCCTCTTTTTCAGCCCCTCTGTTTCTCGCCCTCTGTTTCAGCCCCTCTGTTTCTCGCCCTCTGTTTCAGCCCCTCTGTTTCAGCCCCTCTGTTTCAGCCCCTCTGTTTCAGCCCCTCTGTTTCTCGCCCCCTGTTTCAGCCCCTCTGATTCAGCCCCTCTGTTTCTCGCCCCCTGTTTCATCCCTCTGTTTCAGCCCCTCTGTTTCAGCCCCTCTGTTTCAGCCCCTCTGTTTCTCGCCCTCTGTTTCAGCCCCTCTGTTTCTCGTCCCCTGTTTCAGCCCCTCTGTTTCAGCCCCTCGGTTTCTCGCCCTCTGTTTCAGCCCCTCTGTTTCTCGCCCTCTGTTTCTCGCCCTCTGTTTCAGCCCCTCTATTTCAGCCCCTCTGTTTCAGCCACTCTGTTTCAGCCCCTCGGTTTCTCGCCCTCTGTTTCAGCCCCTCTGTTTCTCGCCCTCTGTTTCTCGCCTTCTGTTTCAGCCCCTCTGTTTCAGCACCTCTGTTTCAGCCCCTCTTTTTCAGCCCCTCTGTTTCTCGCCCTCTTTTTCAGCCCCTCTGTTTCTCGCCCTCTGTTTCAGCCCCTCTGTTTCTCGCCCTCTGTTTCAGCCCCTCTGTTTCAGCCCCTCTGTTTCAGCCCCTCTGTTTCAGCCCCTCTGTTTCTCGCCCCCTGTTTCAGCCCCTCTGATTCAGCCCCTCTGTTTCTCGCCCCCTGTTTCATCCCTCTGTTTCAGCCCCTCTGTTTCTCGCCCTCTGTTTCAGCCCCTCTGTTTGAGCCCCTCTGTTTCAGCCCCTATGTTTCTCGCCCTCTGTTTCAGCCCCTCTGTTTCTCGCCCTCTGTTTCAGCCCCTCTGTTTCAGCCCCTCTGTTTCAGCCCCTCTGTTTCTCGCCCTCTGATTCAACCCCTCGGTTTCTCGCCCTCTGTTTTAGCGCCTCTGTTTCAGCCCCTCTGTTTCAGCCCCTCTGTTTCTCACCCTCTGTTTGAGCCCCTCGGTTTCTCGCCCTCTGTTTCAGCTCCTCTGTTTCAGCCCCTCTGTTTCACCCCTCGGTTTCACACCCTCTGTTTCAGCCCCACTGTATCAGCCCATCTATTTCTCGCCCTCTGTTTCAGCCCCTCTGTTTCAGCCCCTCTGTTTCTCGCCCTCTGTTTCTCGCCCCCTGTTTCAGCCCCTCTGTTTCAGCCCCTCTGTTTCAGCCCCTCTGTTTCAGCCCCTCTGTTTCTCGCCCCCTGTTTCAGCCCCTCTGTTTCAGCCCCTCTGTTTCAGCCCCTCTGTTTCTCGCCCTCTGTTTCAGCCCCTCTGTTTCTCGCCCACTGTTTCAGCCCCTCTGTTTCAGCCCCTATGTTTCTCGCCCTCTGTTTCAGCCCTTCTGTTTCTGGCCCTCTGTTTCTCGCCCTCAGTTTCAGCCCCTCTGTTTCAGCCACTCTGTTTCAGACCCTCGGTTTCTCGCCCTCTGTTTCAGCCCCTCTGTTTCTCGCCCTCTGTTTCAGCCCCTCTGTTTCAGCGCTTCTGTTTCAGCCACTCTGTTTCAGCCCCTCTGTTTCTCGCCCTCTGTTTCTCGCCTTCTGTTTCAGCCCCTCTGTTTCTCGCTCTCTGTTTCAGCCCCTCTGTTTCAGCCCCTCTGTTTCTCGCCCTCTGTTTCAGCCCCTCTGTTTCTCGCCCTCTGTTTCAGCCCCTCTGTTTGTCACCATCTGTTTCAGCCCCTCTGTTTCAGCCCCTCTGTTTCTCGCCCTCTGTTTCAGCCCCTCGGATTCTCGCCCTCTGTTTCAGCCCCTCTGTTTCAGCCCCTCTGTTTCTCGCCCTCTGTTTCAGCCCTTCTGTTTCAGCCCCTCTGTTTCAGCCCCTCTTTTTCTCGCCCTCTCTTTCAGCCCCTCTGTTTCAGCCCCTCTGTTTCAGCCCCTATGTTTCAGCCCCTATTTTTCTCGCCCTCTGTTTCAGCCCCACTGTTTCAGCCCCTCTGTTTCTCGCCCTCTGTTTCAGCCCCTCTGTTTCAGCCCCTCTTTTTCTCGCTCTCTGTTTCAGCCCCTCTGTTTCAGCCCCTCTGTTTCAGCCCCTCTGTTTCTCGCCCTCTGTTTCAGCCCCTCGGTTTCTCGCCCTCTGTTTCAGCGCCTCTGTTTCAGCCCCTCTCTTTCAGCCCCTCTGTTTCAGCCCCTCTGTCTCTCGCCCTCTGTTTCAGCACCTCTGTTTCTCGCTCCCTGTTTCAGCCCCTCTGATTCAGCCCCTCTGTTTCTCGCCCCCTGTTTCAGCCCCTCTGTATCAGCCCCTCTGTTTCTCGCCCTCTGTTTCAACCCCTCGGTTTCTCGCCCTCTGTTTTAGCCCCTCTGTTTCAGCCCCTCTGTTTCAGCCCCTCTGTTTCAGCCCCTCTGTTTCTCACCCTCTGTTTCAGCCCCTCGGTTTCTCGCCCTCTGTTTCAGCCCCTCTGTTTCAGCCCCTCTGATTCAGCCCCTCTGTTTCTCGCCCCTGTTTCAACCCCTCTGTTTCAGCCCTTCTGTTTCTTGCCCTCTGTTTCAGCCCCTCTGTTTCAGCCCCTCTGTTTCTCGCCCCCTGTTTCAGCCCCTCTGTTTCAGCCCCTCTGTTTCAGCCCCTCTGTTTCTCGCCCTCTGTTTCAGCCCCTCTGTTTCTCGCCCCCTGTTTCAGCCCCTCTGTTTCAGCCCCTCTGTTTCTCGCCCTCTATTTCAGCCCCTCTGTTTCTCGCCCTCTGTTTCTCGACCTCTGTTTCAGCCCCTCTATTTCAGCCCCTCTGTTTCAGCCACTCTGTTTCAGCCCCTCGGTTTCTCGCCCTCTGTTTCAGCCCATCTGTTTCTCGCCCTCTGTTTCAGCCCCTCTATTTCAGCCCCTCTGTTTCAGCCCCTCTATTTCAGCCCCTCTGTTTCAGCCACTCTGTTTCAGCCCCTCGGTTTCTCGCCCTCTGTTTCAGCCCTTCTGTTTCTCGCCCTCTGTTTCAGCCCCTCTATTTCAGCCCCTCTGTTTCAGCCCCTCTTTTTCAGCCCCTCGGTTTCTCGCCCTCTGTTTCAGCCCCTCTGTTTCTCGCCCTCTTTTTCAGCCCCTCTGTTTCTCGCCCTCTGTTTCAGCCCCTCTGTTTCTCGCCCTCTGTTTCAGCCCCTCTGTTTCAGCCCCTCTGTTTCAGCACCTCTGTTTCAGCCCCTCTGTTTCTCGCCCCCTGTTTCAGCCCCTCTGATTCAGCCCCTCTGTTTCTCGCCCCCTGTTTCATCCCTCTGTTTCAGCCCCTCTGTTTCTCGCCCTCTGTTTCAACCCCTCGGTTTCTCGCCCTCTGTTTTAGCCCCTCTGTTTAAGCCCCTCTGTTTCAGCCCCTCTGTTTCAGCCCCTCTGTTTCTCACCCTCTGTTTCAGCCCCTCGGTTTCTCGCCCTCTTTTTCAGCCCCTCTGTTTCAGCACCTCTGTTTCAGCCCCTCGGTTTCTCGCCCTCTGTTTTAGCCCTTCTGTTTCAGCCCCTCTGTTTCAGCCCCTCTGTTTCAGCCCCTCTGTTTCTCACCCTCTGTTTCAGCCCCTCGGTTTCTCGCCCTCTGTTTCAGCCCCTCTGTTTCAGCCCCTCTGATTCAGCCCCAATGTTTCTCGCCCCTGTTTCAACCCCTCTGTTTCAGCCCTTCTGTTTCTCGCCCTCTGTTTCAGCCCCTCTGTTTCAGCCCCTCTGTTTCTCGCCCCCTGTTTCAGCCCCTCTGTTTCAGCCCCTCTGTTTCAGCCCCTCTGTTTCAGCCCCTCTGTTTCTCGCCCTCTGTTTCAGCCCCTCTGTTTCTCGCCCCCTGTTTCAGCCCCTCTGTTTCAGCCCCTCTGTTTCTCGCCCTCTGTTTCAGCCCCTCTGTTTCTCGCCCTCTGTTTCTCGCCCTCTGTTTCAGCCCCTCTATTTCAGCCCCTCTGTTTCAGCCACTCTGTTTCAGCTTCCTCGGTTTCTCGCCCTCTGTTTCAGCCCCTCTGTTTCTCGCCCTCTGTTTCAGCCCCTCTGTTTCAGCCCCTCTGTTTCTCGCCCTCTGTTTCAGCCCCTCTGTTTCAGCCCCTCTGATTCAGCCCCTCTGTTTCTCGCCCCTGTTTCAACCCCTCTGTTTCAGCCCTTCTGTTTCTCGCCCTCTGTTTCAGCCCCTCTGTTTCAGCCCCTCTGTTTCTCGCCCCCTGTTTCAGCCCCTCTGATTCAGCCCCTCTGTTTCTCGCCCCCTGTTTCATCCCTCTGTTTCAGCCCCTCTGTTTCTCGCCCTCTGTTTCAACCCCTCGGTTTCTCGCCCTCTGTTTTAGCCCCTCTGTTTCTCGCCCCATGTTTCAGCCCCTCTGTTTCAGCCCCTCTGTTTCTCACCCTCTGTTTCAGCCCCTCGGTTTCTCGCCCTCTTTTTCAGCCCCTCTGTTTCAGCACCTCTGTTTCAGCCCCTCTGTTTCTCGCCCCCTGTTTAAGCCCCTCTGTTTCAGCCCCTCTGTTTCAGCCCCTCTGTTTCAGCCCTTCTGTTTCTCGCCCTCTGTTTCAGCCCCTCTGTTTCTCGCCCCCTGTTTCAGCCCCTCTGTTTCAGCCCCTCTGTTTCTCGCCCTCTGTTTCAGCCCCTCTGTTTCAGCCCCTCAGTTTCAGCCCCTCTGTTTCTCGGCCTCTGTTTCGCGCCCCCTGTTTCAGCCCCTCTGTTTCAGCCCCTCGGTTTCTCGCCCTCTGTTTCAGCCCCTCTGTTTCAGCCCCTCTGTTTCTCGCCCTCTGTTTCAGCCCCTCTGTTTCTCGCCCTCTGTTTCAGCCCCTCTGTTTCTCGCCCTCTGTTTCAGCCCCTCTATTTCAGCCCCTCTGTTTCAGCCCCTCTTTTTCAGCCCCTCGGTTTCTCGCCCTCTGTTTCAGCCCCTCTGTTTCTCGCCCTCTTTTTCAGCCCCTCTGTTTCTCGCCCTCTGTTTCAGCCCCTCTGTTTCTCGCCCTCTGTTTCAGCCCCTCTGTTTCAGCCCCTCTGTTTCAGCCCCTCTGTTTCATCCCCTCTGTTTCTCGCCCCCTGTTTCAGCCCCTCTGATTCAGCCCCTCTGTTTCTCGCCCCCTGTTTCATCCCTCTGTTTCAGCCCCTCTGTTTCTCGCCCTCTGTTTCAACCCCTCGGTTTCTCGCCCTCTGTTTTAGCCCCTCTGTTTAAGCCCCTCTGTTTCAGCCCCTCTGTTTCAGCCCCTCTGTTTCAGCCCTTCTGTTTCTCGCCCTCTGTTTCAGCCCCTCTGTTTCAGCCCCTCTGTTTCTCGCCCCCTGTTTCAGCCCCTCTGTTTCAGCCCCTCTGTTTCAGCCCCTCAGTTTCAGCCCCTCTGTTTCTCGGCCTCTGTTTCTCGCCCCCTGTTTCAGCCGCTCTGTTTCAGCCCCTCGGTTTCTCGCCCTCTGTTTCAGCCCCTCTGTTTCAGCCCCTCTGTTTCTCGCCCTCTGTTTCAGCCCCTCTGTTTCTCGCCCTCTGTTTCAGCCCCTCTGTTTCAACCCTTCTGTTTCAGCCCCTCTGTTTCAGCCCCTCTGTTTCAGCCCCTCTGTTTCTCGCCCTCTGTTTCAGCCCCTCTGTTTCTCGCCCCCTGTTTCAGCCCCTCTGTTTCAGCCCCTCGGTTTCTCGCCCTCTGTTTCAGCCCCTCTGTTTCTCGCCCTCTGTTTCTCGCCCTCTGTTTCAGCCCCTCTATTTCAGCCCCTCTGTTTCAGCCACTCTGTTTCAGCCCCTCGGTTTCTCGCCCTCTGTTTCAGCCCCTCTGTTTCTCGCCCTCTGTTTCAGCCCCTCTGTTTCAGCCCCTCTGTTTCTCGCCCTCTGTTTCTCGCCTTCTGTTTCAGCCCCTCTGTTTCAGCACCTCTGTTTCAGCCCCTCTTTTTCAGCCCCTCTGTTTCTCGCCCTCTTTTTCAGCCCCTCTGTTTCTCGCCCTCTGTTTCAGCCCCTCTGTTTCTCGCCCTCTGTTTCAGCCCCTCTGTTTCAGCCCCTCTGTTTCAGCCCCTCTGTTTCAGCCCCTCTGTTTCTCGCCCCCTGTTTCAGCCCCTCTGATTCAGCCCCTCTGTTTCTCGCCCCCTGTTTCATCCCTCTGTTTCAGCCCCTCTGTTTCTCGCCCTCTGTTTCAGCCCCTCTGTTTGAGCCCCTCTGTTTCAGCACCTCTGTTTCTCGCCCTCTGTTTCAGCCCCTCGGTTTCTCGCCCTCTGTTTCAGCCCCTATGTTTCAGCCCCTCTGTTTCAGCCCCTCTGTTTCTCGCCCTCTGTTTCAGCCCCTCTGTTTCTCGCCCTCTGTTTCAGCCCCTCTGTTTCAGCCCCTCTGTTTCAGCCCCTCTGTTTCTCGCCCTCTGATTCAACCCCTCGGTTTCTCGCCCTCTGTTTTAGCGCCTCTGTTTCAGCCCCTCTGTTTCAGCCCCTCTGTTTCTCACCCTCTGTTTGTGCCCCTCGGTTTCTCGCCCTCTGTTTCAGCTCCTCTGTTTCAGCCCCTCTGTTTCACCCCTCGGTTTCACACCCTCTGGTTCAGCCCCACTGTATCAGCCCTTCTGTTTCTCGCCCTCTGTTTCAGCCCCTCTGTTTCAGCCCCTCTGTTTCTCGCCCTCTGTTTCTCGCCCCCTGTTTCAGCCCCTCTGTTTCAGCCCCTCTGTTTCAGCCCCTCTGTTTCAGCCCCTCTGTTTCTCGCCCCCTGTTTCAGCCCCTGTTTCAGCCCCTCTGTTTCAGCCCCTCTGTTTCTCGCCCTCTGTTTCAGCCCCTCTGTTTCTCGCCCACTGTTTCAGCCCCTCTGTTTCAGCCCCTATGTTTCTCGCCCTCTGTTTCAGCCCTTCTGTTTCTGGCCCTCTGTTTCTCGCCCTCAGTTTCAGCCCCTCTGTTTCAGCCACTCTGTTTCAGACCCTCGGTTTCTCGCCCTCTGTTTCAGCCCCTCTGTTTCTCGCCCTCTGTTTCAGCCCCTCTGTTTCAGCGCTTCTGTTTCAGCCACTCTGTTTCAGCCCCTCTGTTTCTCGCCCTCTGTTTCTCGCCTTCTGTTTCAGCCCCTCTGTTTCTCGCCCTCTGTTTCAGCCCCTCTGTTTCAGCCCCTCTGTTTCTCGCCCTCTGTTTCAGCCCCTCTGTTTCTCGCCCTCTGTTTCAGCCCCTCTGTTTGTCACCCTCTGTTTCAGCCCCTCTGTTTCAGCCCCTCTGTTTCTCGCCCTCTGTTTCAGCCCCTCGGATTCTCGCCCTCTGTTTCAGCCCCTCTGTTTCAGCCCCTCTGTTTCTCGCCCTCTGTTTCAGCCCTTCTGTTTCAGCCCCTCTGTTTCAGCCCCTCTTTTTCTCGCCCTCTCTTTCAGTCCCTCTGTTTCAGCCCCTCTGTTTCAGCCCCTATGTTTCAGCCCCTATTTTTCTCGCCCTCTGTTTCAGCCCCACTGTTTCAGCCCCTCTGTTTCTCGCCCTCTGTTTCAGCCCCTCTGTTTCAGCCCCTCTTTTTCTCGCCCTCTGTTTCAGCCCCTCTGTTTCAGCCCCTCTGTTTCAGCCCCTCTGTTTCTCGCCCTCTGTTTCAGCCCCTCGGTTTCTCGCCCTCTGTTTCAGCGCCTCTGTTTCAGCCCCTCTCTTTCAGCCCCTCTGTTTCAGCCCCTCTGTCTCTCGCCCTCTGTTTCAGCACCTCTGTTTCTCGCTCCCTGTTTCAGCCCCTCTGATTCAGCCCCTCTGTTTCTCGCCCCCTGTTTCAGCCCCTCTGTATCAGCCCCTCTGTTTCTCGCCCTCTGTTTCAACCCCTCGGTTTCTCGCCCTCTGTTTTAGCCCCTCTGTTTCAGCCCCTCTGTTTCAGCCCCTCTGTTTCAGCCCCTCTGTTTCTCACCCTCTGTTTCAGCCCCTCGGTTTCTCGCCCTCTGTTTCAGCCCCTCTGTTTCAGCCCCTCTGATTCAGCCCCTCTGTTTCTCGCCCCTGTTTCAACCCCTCTGTTTCAGCCCTTCTGTTTCTCGCCCTCTGTTTCAGCCCCTCTGTTTCAGCCCCTCTGTTTCTTGCCCCCTGTTTCAGCCCCTCTGTTTCAGCCCCTCTGTTTCAGCCCCTCTGTTTCAGCCCCTCTGTTTCTCGCCCTCTGTTTCAGCCCCTCTGTTTCTCGCCCCCTGTTTCAGCCCCTCTGTTTCAGCCCCTCTGTTTCTCGCCCTCTATTTCAGCCCCTCTGTTTCTCGCCCTCTGTTTCTCGCCCTCTGTTTCAGCCCCTCTATTTCAGCCCCTCTGTTTCAGCCACTCTGTTTCAGCCCCTCGGTTTCTCGCCCTCTGTTTCAGCCCATCTGTTTCTCGCCCTCTGTTTCAGCCCCTCTATTTCAGCCCCTCTGTTTCAGCCCCTCTATTTCAGCCCCTCTGTTTCAGCCACTCTGTTTCAGCCCCTCGGTTTCTCGCCCTCTGTTTCAGCCCTTCTGTTTCTCGCCCTCTATTTCAGCCCCTCTATTTCAGCCCCTCTGTTTCAGCCCCTCTTTTTCAGCCCCTCGGTTTCTCGCCCTCTGTTTCAGCCCCTCTGTTTCTCGCCCTCTTTTTCAGCCCCTCTGTTTCTCGCCCTCTGTTTCAGCCCCTCTGTTTCTCGCCCTC
The DNA here is from genome assembly GCF_047496795.1 of Chiloscyllium punctatum. Classification (NCBI taxonomy): domain Eukaryota; kingdom Metazoa; phylum Chordata; class Chondrichthyes; order Orectolobiformes; family Hemiscylliidae; genus Chiloscyllium; species Chiloscyllium punctatum. The sequence continues at coordinate 329,111 of NW_027309896.1, read as the reverse complement.
TGTTTCAGCCCCTCTGTTTCAGCCCCTCTGTTTCAGCCCCTCTGTTTCAGCCCCTCTGTTTCTCGCCCCCTGTTTCAGCCCCTCTGATTCAGCCCCTCTGTTTCTCGCCCCCTGTTTCATCCCTCTGTTTCAGCCCCTCTGTTTCTCGCCCTCTGTTTCAACCCCTCGGTTTCTCGCCCTCTGTTTTAGCCCCTCTGTTTAAGCCCCTCTGTTTCAGCCCCTCTGTTTCAGCCCCTCTGTTTCTCACCCTCTGTTTCAGCCCCTCGGTTTCTCGCCCTCTTTTTCAGCCCCTCTGTTTCAGCACCTCTGTTTCAGCCCCTCTGTTTCTCGCCCCCTGTTTCAGCCCCTCTGTTTCAGCCCCTCTGTTTCAGCCCCTCTGTTTCAGCCCTTCTGTTTCTCGCCCTCTGTTTCAGCCCCTCTGTTTCTCGCCCCCTGTTTCAGCCCCTCTGTTTCAGCCCCTCTGTTTCAGCCCCTCTGTTTCAGCCCTTCTGTTTCTCGCCCTCTGTTTCAGCCCCTCTGTTTCAGCCCCTCTGTTTCTCGCCCCCTGTTTCAGCCCCTCTGTTTCAGCCCCTCTGTTTCAGCCCCTCAGTTTCAGCCCCTCTGTTTCTCCGCCTCTGTTTCTCGCCCCCTGTTTCAGCCCCTCTGTTTCTCGCCCTCTGTTTCTAGCCCTCTGTTTCAGCCCCTCTGTTTCAGCCCCTCTGTTTCTCGCCCTCTGTTTCTCGCTCCCTGTTTCAGACCCTCTGTTTCAGCCACTCGGTTTCTCGCCCTCTGTTTCAGCCCCTCTGTTTCAGCCCCTCTGTTTCTCGCCCTCTGTTTCAGCCCCTCTGTTTCTCGCCCACTGTTTCAGCCCCTCTGTTTCAGCCCCTCTGTTTCAGCCCCTCTGTTCAGCCCCTCGGTTTCTCGCCCTCTGTTTCAGCCCCTCGGTTTCTCGCCCTCTGTTTCAGCGCCTCTGTTTCAGCCCCTCTCTTTCAGCCCCTCTGTTTCAGCCCCTCTGTCTCTCGCCCTCTGTTTCAGCACCTCTGTTTCTCGCTCCCTGTTTCAGCCCCTCTGATTCAGCCCCTCTGTTTCTCGCCCCCTGTTTCAGCCCCTCTGTTTCAGCCCCTCTGTTTCTCGCCCTCTGTTTCAACCCCTCGGTTTCTCGCCCTCTGTTTTAGCCCTTCTGTTTCAGCCCCTCTGTTTCAGCCCCTCTGTTTCAGCCCCTCTGTTTCTCACCCTCTGTTTCAGCCCCTCAATTTCTCGCCCTCTGTTTCAGCCCCTCTGTTTCAGCCCCTCTGATTCAGCCCCAATGTTTCTCGCCCCTGTTTCAACCCCTCTGTTTCAGCCCTTCTGTTTCTCGCCCTCTGTTTCAGCCCCTCTGTTTCAGCCCCTCTGTTTCTCGCCCCCTGTTTCAGCCCCTCTGTTTCAGCCCCTCTGTTTCAGCCCCTCTGTTTCAGCCCCTCTGTTTCTCGCCCTCTGTTTCAGCCCCTCTGTTTCTCGCCCCCTGTTTCAGCCCCTCTGTTTCAGCCCCTCTGTTTCTCGCCCTCTGTTTCAGCCCCTCTGTTTCTCGCCCTCTGTTTCTCGCCCTCTGTTTCAGCCCCTCTATTTCAGCCCCTCTGTTTCAGCCACTCTGTTTCAGCCCCTCGGTTTCTCGCCCTCTGTTTCAGCCCCTCTGTTTCTCGCCCTCTGTTTCTCGCCCTCTGTTTCAGCCCCTCTGTTTCTCGCCCTCTGTTTCAGCCCCTCTGTTTCAGCCCCTCTGATTCAGCCCCTCTGTTTCTCGCCCCTGTTTCAACCCCTCTGTTTCAGCCCTTCTGTTTCTCGCCCTCTGTTTCAGCCCCTTTGATTTTGGCCCCCTGTTTCAGCCCCTCTGTTTCAGCCCCTCTGTTTCAGCCCCTCTGTTTCAGCCCCTCTGTTTCTCGCCCTCTGTTTCAGCCCCTCTGTTTCTCGCCCCCTGTTTCAGCCCCTCTGTTTCAGCCCCTCTGTTTCTCGCCCTCTGTTTCAGCCCCTCTGTTTCTCACCCTCTGTTTCTCGCCCTCTGTTTCAGCCCCTCTATTTCAGCCCCTCTGTTTCAGCCACTCTGTTTCAGCCCCTCGGTTTCTCGGCTTCTGTTTCAGCCCCTCTGTTTCTCGCCCTCTGTTTCAGCCCCTCTGTTTCAGCCCCTCTGTTTCTCACCCTCTGTTTCTCGCCTTCTGTTTCAGCCCCTCTGTTTCAGCACCTCTGTTTCAGCCCCTCTTTTTCAGCCCCTCGGTTTCTCGCCCTCTGTTTCAGCCCCTCTGTTTCTCGCCCTCTTTTTCAGCCCCTCTGTTTCTCGCCCTCTGTTTCAGCCCCTCTGTTTCTCGCCCTCTGTTTCAGCCCCTCTGTTTCAGCCCCTCTGATTCAGCCCCAATGTTTCTCGCCCCTGTTTCAACCCCTCTGTTTCAGCCCTTCTGTTTCTCGCCCTCTGTTTCAGCCCCTCTGTTTCAGCCCCTCTGTTTCTTGCCCCCTGTTTCAGCCCCTCTGTTTCAGCCCCTCTGTTTCAGCCCCTCTGTTTCAGCCCCTCTGTTTCTCGCCCTCTGTTTCAGCCCCTCTGTTTCTCGCCTTCTGTTTCAGCCCCTCTGTTTCTCGCCCTCTGTTTCAGCCCCTCTGTTTCAGCCCCTCTGTTTCTCGCCCTCTGTTTCAGCCCCTCTGTTTCTCGCCCTCTGTTTCAGCCCCTCTGTTTGTCACCCTCTGTTTCAGCCCCTCTGTTTCAGCCCCTCTGTTTCTCGCCCTCTGTTTCAGCCCCTTGGATTCTCGCCCTCTGTTTCAGCCCCTCTGTTTCAGCCCCTCTGTTTCTCGCCCTCTGTTTCAGCCCTTCTGTTTCAGCCCCTCTGTTTCAGCCCCTCTTTTTCTCGCCCTCTCTTTCAGCCCCTCTGTTTCAGCCCCTCTGTTTCAGCCCCTATGTTTCAGCCCCTATTTTTCTCGCCCTCTGTTTCAGCCCCACTGTTTCAGCCCCTCTGTTTCTCGCCCTCTGTTTCAGCCCCTCTGTTTCAGCCCCTCTTTTTCTCGCCCTCTGTTTCAGCCCCTCTGTTTCAGCCCCTCTGTTTCAGCCCCTCTGTTTCTCGCCCTCTGTTTCAGCCCCTCGGTTTCTCGCCCTCTGTTTCAGCGCCTCTGTTTCAGCCCCTCTCTTTCAGCCCCTCTGTTTCAGCCCCTCTGTCTCTCGCCCTCTGTTTCAGCACCTCTGTTTCTCGCTCCCTGTTTCAGCCCCTCTGATTCAGCCCCTCTGTTTCTCGCCCTCTGTTTCAGCCCCTCTGTATCAGCCCCTCTGTTTCTCGCCCTCTGTTTCAGCCCCTCTGTTTCTCACCCTCTGTTTCAGCGCCTCTGTTTCAGCCCCTCTCTTTCAGCCCCTCTGTTTCAGCCCCTCTGTCTCTCGCCCTCTGTTTCAGCACCTCTGTTTCTCGCTCCCTGTTTCAGCCCCTCTGATTCAGCCCCTCTGTTTCTCGCCCTCTGTTTTAGCCCCTCTGTTTCAGCCCCTCTGTTTCAGCCCCTCTGTTTCAGCCCCTCTGTTTCTCACCCTCTGTTTCAGCCCCTCGGTTTCTCGCCCTCTGTTTCAGCCCCTCTGTTTCAGCCCCTCTGATTCAGCCCCTCTGTTTCTCGCCCTTGTTTCAACCCCTCTGTTTCAGCCCTTCTGTTTCTCGCCCTCTGTTTCAGCCCCTCTGTTTCAGCCCCTCTGTTTCTCGCCCCCTGTTTCAGCCCCTCTGTTTCAGCCCCTCTGTTTCAGCCCCTCTGTTTCAGCCCCTCTGTTTCTCGCCCTCTGTTTCAGCCCCTCTGTTTCTCGCCCCCTGTTTCAGCCCCTCTGTTTCAGCCCCTCTGTTTCTCGCCCTCTATTTCAGCCCCTCTGTTTCTCGCCCTCTGTTTCTCGCCCTCTGTTTCAGCCCCTCTATTTCAGCCCCTCTGTTTCAGCCACTCTGTTTCAGCCCCTCGGTTTCTCGCCCTCTGTTTCAGCCCATCTGTTTCTCGCCCTCTGTTTCAGCCCCTCTATTTCAGCCCCTCTGTTTCAGCCCCTCTATTTCAGCCCCTCTGTTTCAGCCACTCTGTTTCAGCCCCTCGGTTTCTCGCCCTCTGTTTCAGCCCCTCTGTTTCTCGCCCTCTGTTTCAGCCCCTCTATTTCAGCCCCTCTGTTTCAGCCCCTCTTTTTCAGCCCCTCGGTTTCTCGCCCTCTGTTTCAGCCCCTCTGTTTCTCGCCCTCTTTTTCAGCCCCTCTGTTTCTCGCCCTCTGTTTCAGCCCCTCTGTTTCTCGCCCTCTGTTTCAGCCCCTCTGTTTCAGACCCTCTGATTCAGCCCCAATGTTTCTCGCCCCTGTTTCAACCCCTCTGTTTCAGCCCTTCTGTTTCTCGCCCTCTGTTTCAGCCCCTCTGTTTCAGCCCCTCTGTTTCTCGCCCCCTGTTTCAGCCCCTCTGTTTCAGCCCCTCTGTTTCAGCCCCTCTGTTTCAGCCCCTCTGTTTCTCGCCCTCTGTTTCAGCCCCTCTGTTTCTCGCCCCCTGTTTCAGCCCCTCTGTTTCAGCCCCTCTGTTTCTCGCCCTCTGTTTCAGCCCCTCTGTTTCTCGCCCTCTGTTTCTCGCCCTCTGTTTCAGCCCCTCTATTTCAGCCCCTCTGTTTCAGCCACTCTGTTTCAGCCCCTCGGTTTCTCGCCCTCTGTTTCAGCCCCTCTGTTTCTCGCCCTCTGTTTCAGCCCCTCTGTTTCAGCCCCTCTGTTTCTCGCCCTCTGTTTCAGCCCCTCTGTTTCAGCCCCTCTGATTCAGCCCCTCTGTTTCTCGCCCCTGTTTCAACCCCTCTGTTTCAGCCCTTCTGTTTCTCGCCCTCTGTTTCAGCCCCTTTGATTTTGGCCCCCTGTTTCAGCCCCTCTGTTTCAGCCCCTCTGTTTCAGCCCCTCTGTTTCAGCCCCTCTGTTTCTCGCCCTCTGTTTCAGCCCCTCTGTTTCTCGCCCCCTGTTTCAGCCCCTCTGTTTCAGCCCCTCTGTTTCTCGCCCTCTGTTTCAGCCCCTCTGTTTCTCACCCTCTGTTTCTCGCCCTCTGTTTCAGCCCCTCTATTTCAGCCCCTCTGTTTCAGCCACTCTGTTTCAGCCCCTCGGTTTCTCGGCTTCTGTTTCAGCCCCTCTGTTTCTCGCCCTCTGTTTCAGCCCCTCTGTTTCAGCCCCTCTGTTTCTCACCCTCTGTTTCTCGCCTTCTGTTTCAGCCCCTCTGTTTCAGCAACTCTGTTTCAGCCCCTCTTTTTCAGCCCCTCGGTTTCTCGCCCTCTGTTTCAGCCCCTCTGTTTCTCGCCCTCTTTTTCAGCCCCTCTGTTTCTCGCCCTCTGTTTCAGCCCCTCTGTTTCTCGCCCTCTGTTTCAGCCCCTCTGTTTCAGCCCCTCTGTTTCAGCCCCTCTGTTTCAGCCCCTCTGTTTCTCGCCCCCTGTTTCAGCCCCTCTGATTCAGCCCCTCTGTTTCTCGCCCCCTGTTTCATCCCTCTGTTTCAGCCCCTCTGTTTCTCGCCCTCTGTTTCAGCTCCTCTGTTTGAGCCCCTCTGTTTCAGCACCTCTGTTTCTCGCCCTCTGTTTCAGCCCCTCGGTTTCTCGCCCTCTGTTTCAGCCCCTATTTTCAGCCCCTCTGTTTCAGCCCCTCTGTTTCTCGTCCTCTGTTTCAGCCCCTCTGTTTCTCGCCCTCTGTTTCAGCCCCTCTGTTTCAGCCCCTCTGTTTCAGCCCCTCTGTTTCTCGCCCTCTGATTCAACCCCTCGGTTTCTCGCCCTCTGTTTTAGCGCCTCTGTTTCAGCCCCTCTGTTTCAGCCCCTCTGTTTCTCACCCTCTGTTTGAGCCCCTCGGTTTCTCGCCCTCTGTTTCAGCTCCTCTGTTTCAGCCCCTCTGTTTCACCCCTCGGTTTCACACCCTCTGTTTCAGCCCCACTGTTTCAGCCCTTCTGTTTCTCGCCCTCTGTTTCAGCCCCTCTGTTTCAGCCCCTCTGTTTCTCGCCCTCTGTATCTCGCCCCCTGTTTCAGCCCCTCTGTTTCAGCCCCTCTGTTTCAGCCCCTCTGTTTCAGCCCCTCTGTTTCTCGCCCCCTGTTTCAGCCCCTCTGTTTCAGCCCCTCTGTTTCAGCCCCTCTGTTTCTCGCCCTCTGTTTCAGCCCCTCTGTTTCTCGCCCACTGTTTCAGCCCCTCTGTTTCAGCCCCTATGTTTCTCGCCCTCTGTTTCAGCCCTTCTGTTTCTGGCCCTCTGTTTCTCGCCCTCAGTTTCAGCCCCTCTGTTTCAGCCACTCTGTTTCAGACCCTCGGTTTCTCGCCCTCTGTTTCAGCCCCTCTGTTTCTCGCCCTCTGTTTCAGCCCCTCTGTTTCAGCGCTTCTGTTTCAGCCACTCTGTTTCAGCCCCTCTGTTTCTCGCCTTCTGTTTCAGCCCCTCTGTTTCTCGCCCTCTGTTTCAGCCCCTCTGTTTCAGCCCCTCTGTTTCTCGCCCTCTGTTTCAGCCCCTCTGTTTCTCGCCCTCTGTTTCAGCCCCTCTGTTTCTCACCCTCTGTTTGAGCCCCTCGGTTTCTCGCCCTCTGTTTCAGCTCCTCTGTTTCAGCCCCTCTGTTTCACCCCTCTGTTTCAGCACCTCTGTTTCAGCCCCTCTTTTTCAGCCCCTCTGTTTCTCGCCCTCTTTTTCAGCCCCTCTGTTTCTCGCCCTCTGTTTCAGCCCCTCTGTTTCTCGCCCTCTGTTTCAGCCCCTCTGTTTCAGCCCCTCTGTTTCAGCCCCTCTGTTTCAGCCCCTCTGTTTCTCGCCCCCTGTTTCAGCCCCTCTGATTCAGCCCCTCTGTTTCTCGCCCCCTGTTTCATCCCTCTGTTTCAGCCCCTCTGTTTCAGCCCCTCTGTTTCAGCCCCTCTGTTTCTCGCCCTCTGTTTCAGCCCCTCTGTTTCTCGTCCCCTGTTTCAGCCCCTCTGTTTCAGCCCCTCGGTTTCTCGCCCTCTGTTTCAGCCCCTCTGTTTCTCGCCCTCTGTTTCTCGCCCTCTGTTTCAGCCCCTCTATTTCAGCCCCTCTGTTTCAGCCACTCTGTTTCAGCCCCTCGGTTTCTCGCCCTCTGTTTCAGCCCCTCTGTTTCTCGCCCTCTGTTTCTCGCCTTCTGTTTCAGCCCCTCTGTTTCAGCACCTCTGTTTCAGCCCCTCTTTTTCAGCCCCTCTGTTTCTCGCCCTCTTTTTCAGCCCCTCTGTTTCTCGCCCTCTGTTTCAGCCCCTCTGTTTCTCGCCCTCTGTTTCAGCCCCTCTGTTTCAGCCCCTCTGTTTCAGCCCCTCTGTTTCAGCCCCTCTGTTTCTCGCCCCCTGTTTCAGCCCCTCTGATTCAGCCCCTCTGTTTCTCGCCCCCTGTTTCATCCCTCTGTTTCAGCCCCTCTGTTTCTCGCCCTCTGTTTCAGCCCCTCTGTTTGAGCCCCTCTGTTTCAGCCCCTATGTTTCTCGCCCTCTGTTTCAGCCCCTCTGTTTCTCGCCCTCTGT